>NC_090448.1:29298619-29604951 GCF_031143425.1 Pleurodeles waltl | reverse complement strand
ATTTGCATTCCTGTTGCCGGTAGATGACTCCCCCCCCCCCCCACTCTCAGTAGTGAACCTCCTACTCCCCTAGTAGAGACTCCCCACCCCCTGATCCCCATACTGAACCCCGCCCCGCCAAATACACATGCGAACACCCTGACACATACACACACTCACAACACCCTTACACACATGCGCACACACTCACATCACCACAATTACACACAGACACACACACGCACATACAAACACTCCCCTCCCGCCCCCCATGCATTACACGCATACACACACTCACACACACCCATTCACACACCCCATCCCCCTCCCCTTGCGGAGGACAATTACTTCGTCCGACGAGGTGCTCCTCCCCGAGGGGACAGGACCCGGCTCTCCCACCACAAGCCCCGCACCACCATCAGGAAACCACCAGGCCGTATTACAGGTGTAGAATGGCTGGCGGAGTCCTTTTGGTGGGGTGTGGCCGGCGGTGGGCTCGCCTCTGCACCGACGACCACCAGCACGAATACTGGAGGATTTCCCCCCAGATTGAGGTGGAAGTCCTTCAGTACTCGGAATTTGGCAGTCGGAGGACCGCAGTCCTCTGGCGTCTGCGACTTAAGCAGTCTCACCAGAAGACCGCCGGAATGAGCACCTCAGTCACCATATCAACTACCAATATATTGACAAAGTAAAGACATGTGAGTAAATTCAGATTTACTATTCTTAACTCAAGAAGAGATTTAGGACCTGGTTTAGAGTTTACCGGAGCGTTACTCTGTCACAACGGTGACGGATAGCCCGTTTGCTATAATCTAAGCCTCATAATATCCTATGGGATTTAGAATTTGGCGGCCGAGATATCTGTTGCGGTTGTGACAGAGTAACGCCTCCTCCAAAGTCTAAATCAGGCCCTTGATATTTTGAACTGTTAATATTAAATGCCACAGTAGTCCAGTCAAAATATCTACCTGCCAACCCATTGCATCCACAGTACCAACTCCCAGGATATTGGCATGGTAAGTATATACAGGGAAGTATAGATTTACAATTCCTAACTCCATATCTACTTACTTTTATGGTGTAGAGTTGGCTGATAGTTGCACGGTGACAACTGTAGTTAAACATGGGAAGTCTTCTGAGAACATTTCCATATGTCCTTTAAAAAACGTTGGACAGGATCTGCGCCACACAGAGATTTATGTGCAAACATCCTTCTATACTGAACAATACAGTGCTCTGCAAGGTCACGCTCCCTTTTGTTTTTTCACTATAACACAGAGGTGGGTATCCATTTGGCATCCTAAAGGCTTATGGTTTGTTTCATAGTCAGTTGCCTATTTAATACTAATAAAAAAAAGTAAACATTTTTTGTCCTAGCTGCTACATTTGAGTGTGGTATGCACATAGTCTTAGCAGAGAGTGCTAGTGGGGGTCAGGCCTCCTTCCTTCTGAAGTGGCTTGCTGCAAACCCTGAAACTGGTTAAATAAGCTCTGTTTGACAGCACAGGGAAGGGGATGAACATGAGTGATGAACAGAGGGTACCAACTTATGTAACACACAAGCACACACAAGGACAAATGACACGACGCATGGCAAGTGTGAATATTGAGTGACCGACTCATTAATAAATAAATAAACCCATTTATAATTAATGAAAACATTTAATTCAGTGGACATTTTTGAGATACCTTAAGATATAAGTTTTATTTTTCTCCAGTATTTTAAGAAGAATTGTATTTCTTTTTTTTTTTGTGCTTTAAACAATGGTTTACAAACAAGCAACGTGCAAGCCAATAGCTTGGTACTCTCATTAAAAAGGTGACTTTACTGGCTTTGCGAATTCTTGAGTTACTTCAAAATATCTATTTGCCATTTGTAATTGTAATTGTATTGATATAGCACTTACTATGTCTGAGAAGGTGTTGGAGTGCTTTTTGGCGAGTAGCACGCTACTCCAGGACTCAAAAGGATTAGTGGTGGATTAGTATTGGGAAATATAAATTCTTAATTTGAGCGATGGACATTCGAGTCTTTTTGTTGGATTGAACAGGATAGAGGAGGGATAGAATAGGGAAGGGTCTAAAAAATGTTAGTTGGGCGATCATACTAGTAGGATGAGGTTTGGGTTGAGTAAAAGGAGAGATACATGAGGGAAGAATTTAGTAGGGATGTTTGGGAGATCATAGCAGTAAGATGAGGTTTTGGGCGAGTAAAAGGAGAGACGGCGGAGGGAAGAGTCTTTAGAAAGGGATTAGGGAGATCTCAGTAGTAAAATGAGGTTTGGGCTCCTCTTTTAATATGTTTGAAATAACAGCTGCATTTACGAAAAAAAAATATCTCCATCAGTTGAAATTGAAACCGTTTCTAATAAGGTTATTCCATCATTTGCATGCACGCTTTTTAATCTGGATAATTTGTAGTCTACGCAGTTTATTCGAGGAGACACTTCCTGGCGCCTAATCCAGACATCGCTCACAATTAGCTGAAGCAGAAGCTATGAAATCCTGTCAGTCTGGTGATATTTTTTATCAGCTAGCTTGCAGGCATATTGATCAAAATGTTTACTTACTTTTCTGTAACCCAATTTTCCAACAAGTGCCCAGAGGACTCATTTTCCCCCATTTTTTACTTGTGACACTTATTTGCGCTTGTCTCTCACCACCCTGGAAAAATGCACCCCTTTACCCTCCCTTAAATGGCTCCCCTATTTCATCAAAGTGGACAATGCAGTCGCTAAACCCTCCTAATGTACAGGAGTAGCCACCGCGGGGGGACCCTGGCCCTTACACGATGCGGCGTTTTTCCAGGTATGAGTCTCTGCCGTAGACAATCAGCCAGACGAGGATAAAGGCCACATCTATGAAGGGTCAGATGTACGAAAAAAGTGGTTTGCGATTTTCCAATAGTGAATTTTTGCGATTTTCTATTAGGAAATCGCAAACTGTGTACTACAGTGACTCAGACACCGTTTGTGATTCCCAAATATGTCGCAAGGGACTGTCTCATTAATGTTCATGAGGAAGGTCTCAGTTAGCGACCCATTGCCACAATCACAGGGGTGGTGGACTGCTGGGGTCAGCAGACCATCATGTCTGTGATTGCTTTTAAATAAAGCCATTTTATCTGTAATGCAGCCCTAAAAGGAAAATGGGATGCATTACAAAAACAAAAATGAAAAGTCTCTACAGAGTTGGTAAAATATGAATGTTTTGTGACCGCATTCTGGTCGCAAAACATTAATACATACCGGTGCTATTTCCTATTTGGAAGGGAGGCCCGCAACACGCCCCTTCCTAATACCGAATCGCAAAGCAAAATGTTATTTGGTAACAAGTTACTGAGTCATATGTTGCCTTTAGTACATAGGAAAAAGCAGTTTTCCGGTCACAAGGTGATTGCAGCCAGAAAAATGCTTCGTACATCTGGCCCGAAATTCTACTTTTACATTTCCTAAATAGCCAATCCTGAGAAATTGCTAGTTAGGAAATGCAAAATGGAATGTAAAACAATAAAGATTTCCTAATAGCGATTCTTACAGAGATTCTGTAAGAATCGCTATTTAGGAAATGCTAAGACATTCGTACTTATGGGCCTAAACGGTACAAATGTTTTTGCATTTGCAATTTCCTAAGAGGAAATTGCAGATTAGGACATGTAAAACTAAAGGTGCTTATAGGCCTACGCCTTCCCTTGATGCACCACCCCCCAAAAAATGGTGCATATGTAAAGTGCAGAAATGCTACACAGCACTTAAAAAAAATGCATTTTGTGTGCATTTTTTAAAACTGCACATGGTTACCATCGACTTGGAGTTGAAGTAATGGCATTTCCTAAATACCCATTTTGCATTAAGGAAATGCTTTGTACATGTACGACATCCCTATTTGACATTTCCTATTTAGGGAATCGCAAAATGCAATTTCCACTGAGTAAAATATAATTTTGCGATTCCCTATTGGCGTTTGTACATATGGGAAGGCAATTTAGCATTTCTTAATGGACCGAAATTGCAATTTGGTCAGTTAAGAAGTGCTAAATCCTTTCGTACATATGGCCCTAAATGCTTTGAAAAACATTGGGCCATCATGGCTTCTCATGAGTTTGTCTGTTTTTGTCATTTATGTGGCTAGATTTATAGGTGAGTCAAAACATTCAACTGTTACATTGATCCTTTATTCTCACAATAAAACCCTTTGCATTGTATTTTTTTTTTTTGTGTTCTAGCATTTTTTTAGTTTATATGAATGGTTTATAACATATTAAAAATCTGTGTCAAATTTTAACAAAATATTTATAGTGGGCATGCAGTGGATGCATGCCTACTCCAAGTTCCTTTGCAGAACAAAGTGTTATGTTTTTCAGCACACCCGTACTCGTATTCCATGAGACTGCAGGCAGCAGCTCCTCCGCCAAGCCGGAGGAGCGTTGCACCACTGCTTTGTGCAGTGAAAAAAATAATAAAAAAAATGATAATAACGCAATGTTGTTGTCATTTTATTTTTTCTCAGGGAGCCAGGTTGGGTGTGGCTGGGCTAGGATGGAGGAGGAGGGCTGGAGGAGGAGTGGTGGGTGCACCATATTTGCGCATGACCGTTTGGCCAGCCGCCTATGCACACTTTTCTTTACCTGGCTGTATTGCACAGCTGGGAGGAGAAAGTTCACAGGGTCCCACTCCCTGTCTGAGTGCCAAAGTAGACCGCTCAGACCATCATGACACTGCTGTTATTCTGATGACAGCAGCGACGTGATTGGAGGGGAGTCTGGAAGACTGTGTGCTTCCGGGAGGCTGGGAAGAGAAGCGGATGAAAGAGAAATGGAACCGTCTCCCCTGACGTAAAAGGTAAGTTAAAAAAAAAAAATGTTATTTTTTTATATACCCCCGCCACCCCAGTTGAGAAGTAGCCGCCACTGACTGCAGGGCATTTTTGAAGCCAGTGCTCCATGCACAATGTTTTACCACACAGCCATCGAGGCCAGCTGCATGCCTCGAGATGTGCAAACCAGGGGTGTTTCACCGTGAGAGCGAGGAAGCCCTTTCAAGTCATTTACCTACTGCAAAATAGCTTTGCTAGTCGGGCGATTTTGCCATAGACACGAAGTGTTAAGAAATGTCACATGACAGGAGAAAATCACCTTGAATAATTGTGAAAGCACAACTACACAAACTTCTCCAGGTGAAATTATTTTTTCTTCTTTTACATTGATAATTACAGAAGAAATTAATGTGCTTCTCAATGGCTGCAATCACAGTTACTTGTTGCATTACCACTGTCGCAGAACTGAGAATGAAGCTTATTCTGCTTCAAACAGAGCAGCACCACGTCTGATTTGGATATGGTTGGTCTCTGTCTGCAGTGGCACAGTGGGTGAAAAACAATGGACTGGAATGAAGCCAGGAGCGCAACTGCCATTGGCTGAGACATTTGTAAGCTTTCCACTCAACACCTTTATGTTTTCCTTAGCTCCATGTACAGCCTTACAACTAACAGAGGGCCTGATTTACTAAGCCATTTGTGAACCTAAATCTAATATAGTTGTGCAAAGGGCTTGTTTTACAGGTGTGTTCAATGCTTTGCCTTCCGGGGTGTTCCTTTCAGCATTAGGTGGTTCAAGCACATGCACCTCTTTGGTCTCTTTGTGCATGGATCCGATCTATAGGCCTCACTACGAGGCTGGCAGTCTGAAGACCACCAGCCTCGCGATGGCGGTCCGACTGCCGCAGACAGGGCGGTCCGACTGCCCCATTATGACCGTGGCGGAGCGCAACAGTCAAACCGCCGACACTGCCAGGCTGCAGACAGCCTACAGCCTGACGGTCTCGGTGGTTGTAATCCGTTGGAATTACGAGTACCCATCCACCAGCCTTTCCATGGCGGTAAACACAGCCATGGAAAGGCTGGCGGAAAGGGTTGTCGGGGGGTCCCTGGGGGCCCCTGCACTGCCCATGCACTTGGCATGGGCAGTGCAGAGTTCCCCATCCACAGTCCCATCACACATTTCACTGCCCGAATTACGGGCAGTGAAATGCACGTCGGGTGCTGCTGCACCCGATGCACCACAACATTGCCGCTGGCTCAATTACGAGCTGGCGTCAATGTTGTAGTGAGTGTTCCACTAGCCAGCCGGCAAAAACACTGTTTTCGCCAGCTGGCCCAGCGGAACACTCCTAATATGGCGGGCAAAAGACCTCCATTACTGGCATCTTTTGCCTGCAGCAGCTTCGGCGGTCCTGTGAAAGGACCGATGTAGTCGTAATTAAGCCCTTTATGTTTAGTTTTTTTATATGTTCAGGGCTATGCATTAGTGTCAACCCTGCCTCAGTATCTCTTTGCACAATGAAGACATAATGAAAATGTGGTGATGTGTTTTAACAAATTTGCACAGAATTTTGTTGCATTTCTCAAATAGGCAAACATAAGTCCCCAGACGCTAAAAAAGGAAATTTTACCCTAAATGTCTGGAGTCTAGTAATATCAAATATGTGTGGATTTTTGGAGGGGATGCAGTGGCACAATTATGTAATGGCAGCACAGATCACACAATTGTGTCAGAATCACTGTTTGTTGTGCACTGTGCACTGTGCACTGTTCATTTGATTTGTTGATGTTATGCTTGTTTTTGACCTGCACAATGCTTTTCTGTCTTTTGCCTAGGTTTGAGCAACATAAATACTTCTTAATACATATAGAAAGTATGAAAAGTATGGCCCATATTTATGAAAAAGTGGCGCTTCAGAGCTGATGCGCCACTTTTACTGTGCTCCCCCTACCAGCACCTGACTACACCATGGTTGTGCTGTATTTACAATAGCGTGCACCATGGCGCACGTTAGGTCAATAGCATCAATATTTTTGACACTATTGTTGCTGGTTGCTACACTAGCATCAAAAATGTTGCCGCTAGTGTAGCAAAGTGCAAGGAGGCCCATTGATTTCAATGGGTGCGTCATTTTAATTCCTGATCTGAGCAGGCGTTAAAAATGATGCGAAAATGGCACAGTTAAATCTCACTGCGCCATTTTTGCGTGCCCCCCAGTGCCAGAGCACCCCCATTGCATACATTATGCATGGCATAGTCATAATGTGGCGCAAGGGTTTACAAAGTGGCACAATGCAAGCATTGCACCACTTTGCAAATATGGCGCAGCAGAAAAGGCACTTTAGCATATTTGTTATACTCTCCTCCCCTGTTTTGTCATTAACAAAAAAGTCCAAACAGCATCCAAACTCCTCACTGAGGGTTAGGTGTGCATGTGTCAGCACCTGTGCATGGAGCTGCTGCTGCTTGGATTTTTTTCTGCAAAAACACGGAGGGTAGTTATGATTCAGCAAAGACAAACCCGGAAAGACTGTTAAATTTGCTGATGCAAAACACACACCATAATCCACGCTGCTTGATGTTTTGCTTGTGGTAGACAGACTTTTTCACCTGGAGTGAGGTGAAAGTCCCTTTAAAAATGGTTTCTTCTTGCTTGGTTAAACAGAGCCGCTGTCCTCTGGAGTTCTTGATCCTTTGTAGTTGCAGGGCAGTCCTCTGAGTCGGCAGAGGTCGCTGGGCCCGCAGGATGTGTCACTGGTGCAGGTTCTCTGAAGTTGGAGACAGGCCGGTAGGGCTGGGGCCAAAGCAGTTGTCGTCTTCCCCCTTCTCTGCTGGGTTTTTCAGCTAAGCAGTCCTTCTTCTTTGTAGTACTACAACACAAAAAGAGAGTAACGGGAGAGGTACTACCCCACACTTGCTCCCGAAAAGACTAAGGAGGTTAATATACCACTAAAGGTGTGGGGCAGTGGGTTAGGAGGAACTCGGTTAAAGAACCCTGTTCAAGAAGCGCTGGATACGCGCATAATTTCTGGGTGCAGGGCTAAGTGTAGGGTGGATGTGATTGTGGCTGTGTTCACAGGAGGGAGCTCCCTTTATGGACTAGGTGGTCTCACACACATTATAGTGTCATGCTTCATCATTTAACCACCTATTCCCACCCAGGTAAGATGATACTACCTGGGCGGACTCGACCTCGTTGTTAAAGGAACTACAGAGGGAGTGCTGAAATGTCTATCTGAATGGATATTTTGCAGGGATCCAGATGAGGTGTGGATAAAATTACCTTACAAGTCACCTGTCACAGTTAGAAAGATACTTTAATCAAGGTGTATGTAGGTAAGGTTAAAACTTATATTCGGGACTTAGTTGAGCTTGATGACTCATAAAGTCTAAAAAACTGCAAGGACCAACATGTTTCTGCCCTCTCTATGTGCTGGAAGCTCAGGGGCATTCATCAGGGTCATTGATCCCCTAGGGGTAAAAGCATGGCTACATGCTCCACAGATGGTGAAGAAAAGAGTAAGTAGCCTACCTGAACAGTTCGTTCATATTAGGGTAGGCCCCAGGGCATAAGGCGAGTTGCCTCTGGTCTGGAAGTTGCCAGAGGGAGGGTTTCCCTTGTAGTCACACTCACATCAAAGGGAATGCCGGTAAGTATACCTATCGTCCAGCTCCTGGAACTCCCTCCTGTGGACACAGCCTTCTTCTTTGTAGGTCATCAGGAATCTGAAGCGCTGGCTTCAGGGTCACCCCTAAATACTAAATTTAGGGGTGTGTTAGGGCTAGAGGGCAGTAGCCAATGGCTGCTGTCCCTGAGGGTGGCTACACCCTTCTTGTGCCCACTCCCTTTGGGGAGGGGTGCACATCCCTATCCCTATTGAGCCTAATCCTCCACAGCAAGATGGAGGATTTCTCAAAGAGGGAGTCACTTCAGCTCTGGTCACCTTAGGGGTGGTCCTGGCTGAGGGGGTGATTCCTCCTTGTTTTTCTCATTATCTCCCCTGGACCTGCCACCAAAAGTGGGGCTTTGCCGGGGGGCTGGGCATCTCCACTAGATGGAGTGCCCTAGGGTATTGTAAAACAAAGCCTGAGCATTTGAGGCTCACTGCTAGGTGTTACAATTCCTGCAGGGGCGAGGGCAAGTCAGAAACCTGTCTCTTAGTGGCAGGCTGGCACAGACCAGTCAGTCCTGCACTGAAGGATTGGGTAAAATACAGGGGGTATCTCTAAGATGCCCTCTATGTGCATGTTTTAATAAATCCAACACTGGCATCAGTGTGGGTTTATTATTCTGAGAAGTTTGATACAAGACTTCCCAGTGTTCAGGGTAGCCATTATGGAACTGTGGAGTTTGTTTTAACAAACTCCCAGACCCTATACTTAATATGGCCACACTGTACTTACAATGTCTAAGAATGGACTTAGACACTGTAGGGGCATATTGCTCATGCAGCTATGCCCTCACCTGTGGTATAGTGCACCCTGCCTTAGGGCTGTAAGGCCTGCTAGAGGGGTGACTTACCTATGCCACAGGCAGTATTTTGTGTGCATGGCATCCTGAGGGGGATGCCATGTCGACTTTGCCTTTTTCTCCCCTTCAACACACAATCTGCAATGGCAGTGTACATGTGTTAGGTGAGAGGTCCCTTAGGGTTGCACAACACATGCTGCCACCCTTAGGGACCTTCCCTGGTCACAGGGCCCTTGGTACCACTGGTACCTTTTACAATGGACTTATCTGTGTGCCTTGGGTGTGCCAATTTTTTAAGCAATGGTACATGTTTAGTGAAAGAACATTGGTGCTGGGACCTGGTTAGCAGGGTCCCAGCACACTCTCAGTCAATTCAGCATCAATATCAGGCAAACAGTGGGGACGTAACTGCAGCAAAGGCCATTTTCCAACACTAGTGTTTTCACTGTTAAACCTTCCCAATGATGGAACATTCACGTTTCTTTCCAATCACGTGTGGGTTCACTGTCATAGGTATGTCTAGAAGCATTATAGTGAGGAAACAACTATAGCCAAAAGGTTAAGGTCCTAGATCCTTGCCCTGAAAGTTGAGGGTTCTACTTCAGGTGTGCCCATGGTTGTTTCCTTCTTTAATTTATTTTAAACTTCAAAATGTTAAGGTTCATACTGCAAGGTGATCCCACTTTTTTTAATTGATAAAAACATTTTTCTTGTCAATGTGTCTGGAAATATCTCATTCTAAGTATATAATTAATCAAACCCTAAATCTCTCTCTCCCTCAGTCTCTCACTATCTCTCTCTCTTAATCTCTTTCTCTCAGGGTTGGGTAGTTAAGGGGTTGGCTGCAGGGACTGGCAGCTGTCAAAGAGCTCTCACTTGCAGAAAGTGACGTTTTCGTTTGTTTACCGGCACGCAAATATGCCTGCAGGGAAACAGATGAAAACATTGCTCCCAAAAGCAGGGAGCTGCTATTTTAAGCAGCTCCCTGCTTTTGGGAGCAATGACGGCTCCCACAGGATCTCGGGAGCCAGCTAGTACCGCAGGGGCCTTCAGGATGGATGGAAGAGAGAGAGAGATTGTCATGGCAATGGCCTCACCATGCAATGACTTCACAGAGACAGGACCTAGTTTGTATAGAAAAAGCGTTTTTTTACTTGCCTATATCTTTGGCGCCGGTTGAAGAATCTTCACAAAACTTTTAGAAAAAACACAATGCTCACATCAGCTGCTGTCTGGAAAGTTTTGAGGTGATCCGTCAAGCGGCCCTCCTCAAGGAACCATTAATAGCCAGGGGGACTGCCACCCCCAGGGCCCGCCCCCATGGCGTAATGTTTGGTGCCCTAAGGTAACTGTAACGCGTGCCCTCGCCATGCTCTGCTGGTTGCCCTACAAATTACGGGACTCATGACCTCATTGATAGTATCATTGATAATATCAATGTAATATTTGCAGTACAGTAAAAGTTTTGACAAAAAAACTGTGTATGGCGGGGGTGCAAGTTAAAGTTACCTTAGGGCACGAGTTATAGTTACTTGAGATAACTCTAACTCTAACTGCTGAATTTCCATGGTTTGGTATGTTTTAAATGTGAGTCAAATAATTGAAGAAAAAAATGTGCGTGGTGGGGACGTGAGTTATAGTTACCTTAGGCAGCGAGTTATAGTTACTTGAAATAACTCTAACTATAACTACTGGACTTGAATGGTTTTGTATATTTGAAATATGAGCCTAACTTGTGCCTTTACCGTGCACATGTAATTACTTTACATATTGCAATACTGATGACACCTTCTGTGGCATCTTGATATTATCACTGCAACATTTGCAATAACTTTTTTGATGAGAATACTGTGTATGGCAGGGGCACAAGTTATAGTTACCTTATATAGTTACTTGAGTTAACCATAACTTATAGTTACTTGAGTTAACCATAACTATAACTGCTGATTTTCTATAGTTTTGTGCAAGGAAATTCAGACCCTAACTATAACTGCAGTGTAACCCTGTACCAATGTTTAATTTGTAAATATAAATGTGCCGGTGCCCAAAGCCCTCCTCCTAAACATGCGGCTGCTACAATTAAATGTGGGAACACAGAATACTGAGGCGGCGTAATCCTGAAGACATTTGGGCCTCTTTAATCCATTTACATCCTCTCCCTGCCCCTTCAGCTCACTCTTGCAGCTTTCTACTTTCTCCCTTTGTGAAGCTTTTTCGTTTTTCCCTTCCTCCGTCTTTCCGATATGAGGCTTTTGCTCGCAGCAAATGCTTTAGGCAGAAGAATAAGCCCCGGCCCTCAAAAATAAGTGCCGGTGCTCAGCACCGGAAACAACAAGCAAAAATTAAGCACTGCCCTGTACCCTTTGTTTTTTTCTGTGAATTTTATGAAATTTTTTTAAACATATGTTGTGTGCGCGCCTGAGGGTGAGTGTGTTTATGTGAGAGTGTGCATGTATCTGCATGTGTGTGAGAGTAAAAGTGAAGGTCAAACAGTGTTTGATGTCACCTCCGGTCCCCCTGGCACTCTGCTGAATTGCTTGCTGTTTTACCCAGCTGCCCTTTGCTTCCCCAACTTTTTGTCTCCTGGACAGAACTGCACCATATCCGACATGCTGGACATTAGCTGACCCACCCAGGTGGAACAGAGTTCTAGAAAAATAAAAAAAACGCCTTTTCACAGGAAGTAGACAGAAGCCTCCCCCCGGATGTCAGATTATTATTATTTCAGGCTCTGATCCCCTCCGATTCTCTGGCTCCACGCTGAAGACCTGGAACTTAATTATAAGGACACACACTGTCACTTTATTGCATGTGGATAAAGCCCACAGTCAACTGTGAGAAGCGTTTAATAACATTCCCTGGTTAATGCTACTGGTCGACACATATTCTTTGCAATTCACTACATCTGAAAAGATACTAAGATCAAAGTAAAAAAATGTCTTTGTTGTTGTGAAGGGACAGGTCTCTATTTTCATTCCGTTTGAAAACGCAGAAATGAGGGGTGTTTTATCTCCAGCTCGGAGATGGTTCATTGCATCACTTCTTCTCTTTGAGAGTTCGTCTGCTTGTGCGCACCCCCAGATTTCAACTCGTGTTTTGCTCCGGATTTGTGGGTGAGTGGCTAAGATGGGTCCTTGGCCGGGTTTGTGTCTATGTGTGTTAGACACACACGCGTCTCTTGACAACTTTGATGTGTGAAGAGAATGTTGTTGAAAAGATAACAGCCCCAGACGGTCTCGGCCTTTGCGCACCTCCCATCATTCCTGGATCCCTGAAGGCTTTTTCTGTCTGTTTTGGTTTTAAGTTTCTGAGGACCTGATTCCCAGGGACTCGTCACGTGCCAATTTGACGCCTAGTGGAGAAGTGTGGCACAATGGTTAGAGTGGCAGACCCTGAAGCAGATATCTGGCTCAAGACCAGGGTTCAAGTCCCGCTTCGGCAGGTCTTGGGCTCAATTCCCTTGGACCAGATAATTCTCGCCTCGGTGCCTTATCTAATTAATGGGTCCCACTCTGCAACTCTGGGCAATAGCTTGCTTAATCTCCACAACAGGCCCCAACAGCGCTTGGATGCCAGGCTTCACCCTGGGGGTGCCCAGGAGTGGGCACCTCACATGGAAAAGCCAGGAGGGGTTCCATAGCGGTATGAGTACAGTGCCTTGAGACCCTAACGGGTGAGTAGTGCGCTATACAAGTGCAAAGTTTACAGTTTTGAATGACACCTTTTTGGGGCACTCTGAGAGGAGAGACCCTCAGTTGGTCCCACCGCCCTCGAGTCTCAAGATGTGGCTCCCCCTCCCCATTTAAGCCATCACCACAGCCCCTGCTCGTGGCTGCGAACTTACAGGTGTTCTCCTGTGGGTGACCTGTGGCTCACTGCCAGCAGTCTCTTTTGGAAGAATGGGGGCTGCAGCCGAAGGGTTGGGGGTGCCCTCAAAGAACAACCCGCACATCCTTCATCTCTGTCTGTTTGTTTTTTTAGGGTTGAGAGGATGGATGAGGCTTTCCACCGGAACAGACCCTGGAAGGTCTATCTGTCCAGCTGCAGACAGGCACGGAGCACCGTGGGGCTTTCTTGGGAGACGGCTTGAAGATGAGGAGAAGACAGGAGAGGAGAGGAGAAGAGAGGAGAGGAGAGAGAGGAGAGGAGAGGAGAAGAGAGGAGAGGAGTGCAGAGGAGAGGAGTGGAGAGGAGAGAAGTGAAGAGAAGTGAAGAGAAGAGAAGAGAAGAGAAGAGAAGAGAAGAGAAGAGAAGAGAAGAGAAGAGAAGAGGAGACAAGTGCAGAGGAGAAGAGGAGAGGAGAGGAGAGGAGCAAAATGAAGAGGAGCGAAATGGAGAGGAGAGGAGAGGAGATGAGCGAAATGAAGAGGAGAGGAGAGGAGCGAAATGAAGAGGAGAAGAGAGGAGAGGAGCGAAATGAAGAGGAGAGGAGCGAAATGAAGAGGAGAGGAAAGGAGAGGAGAGGAGCGAAATGAAGAGGAGAGGAGAGGAGCGAAATGAAGAGGAGAGGAGAGGAGAGGAGCGAAATGAAGAGGAGAGGAGCGAAATGAAGAGGAGAGGAGAGGAGAGGAGCGAAATGGAGAGGAGAGGAGAGGAGCGAAATGAAGAGGAGAAGAGAGGAGAGGAGAGGAGAGGAGTGAAATGGAGAGGAGAGGAGAGGAGCAAAATGAAGTGAAGAGGAGAGGAGCAAAATGAAGTGGAGAGGAGAAGAGAGGAGAGGAGCGAAATGAAGAGGAGAGGAGAGGAGTGAAATGAAGTGAAGAGGAGAGGAGCGAAATGAAGTGAAGAGGAGAGGAGAGGAGAGGAGCGAAATTAAGTGAAGAGGAGAGGATGGGAGGGGAGAGAACAGGAGGGGAAGGCATGTAGGAGGCTGGCCTGGCTTGTAGTGGGTACCAAGGGGTACTTACACTCTGTACCAGGTCCAGTTATCCCTTATTAGTGTAGAAGAGGTGTTTCTAGCAGCGTAGGCTGATAGAAGGTAGCTATGGCAAAGCAGCTTAGGCTGAACTAGGAGACATGTAAAGCTCCTACTATACCACTGGTGTCATATGCATAAGATCATAAGAAAACACAATACACAGATATACTACAAATAAAGGTACTTTATTTTTATGACAATATGCCAAAAGTATCTCAGTGAGTACCCTCAGTATGAGGATGCCAAATATACACAAGATATATGTACACAATACCAAAAATATGCAGTAATAGCAAAAGGAAGTAATGCAAGCAAAGTAAAGTTACAGTAGATTGCAATAAGGGCACATAGGTATAGGGGCAACACAAACCATATACTCTAGAAGTGGAATACCAACCACGAATGGACCCCAAACCTATGTGAGCTTGTAGAGGGTCGCTGGGGCTGTAAGAAAACAGTGAGGGTTAGAAAAAGACCCTGAAAAGTAGGTGTAAAGTGCACCAATATTCCCCAGAAAGCACAGGAGTCGTGATAGGGGAATTCAGCAAGGAAGACCAACACCAGCAATGCAACCAAAGTGGATTTCCGGACGAGAGTACCTGTGGAACAAGGGGACCAAGTCCAAGAGTCGCGACAAAGTCGAGAGTGGGCAGATGCCCAGAAAATGCCAGCTGAGGGTGCAAGGAAGCTGCCACCAGATGGTAGAAGCTGTGGATTCTGCAAGAACAAAGAGGGCTAGAAACTTCCCCTTTGGAGGATGGATGTCCCACGTCGTGAAGAAGCTTGCAGAGGTATTGCCACGCAGAAAGACCGCAAACAAGCCTTGCTAGCTGCAAGGGTTGCGGTTAGGGTTTTTGGATGCTGCTGTGGCCCAGGAGGGACCAGGATGTCGCCACTTGGATGAGGAGACAGAGGGGTCACCCAGCAAGTCAGGGAGCCCTCACAGAAGCAGGCAGCACCTGCAGAAGTACTGGAACAGGCACTTGGAAGAGGAGTGAACCGGAGCTCACCCGAAGACACAAAAGGAAGTCCCACGACGCCGGAGGACAACTCAAGAGGTTGTGCACTGCAGGTTAGAGTGTCGGGGACCCAGGCTTGGCTGTGCACGAAGGAAATCCTGGAAGAGTGCACAGGAGCCGGAACAGCTGCAAATCACGCGGTACCCAGCAATGCAGTCTGGCGTGGGGAGGCAAGGACTTACCTCCACCAAACTTGGACTGAAGAGTCACTGGACTGTGGGAGTCACTTGGACAGAGTTGCTGAGTTCCAGGGACCATGCTCGTCATGCTGAGAGGGGACCCAGAGGACCGGTGATGCAGTCTTTTGTTGCCTGCCGTTGCAGGGGGAAGATTCCGTTGACCCACGGGAGATTTTTTCAGAGCTCCTGGTGCAAGAAGGAGGCAGGCTACCCCCAGAGCATGCACCACCAGGAAACAGGTGAGAAAGCAGCAGGATCAGCGATACAAGGTTGAAGTAGTCGTCTTTGCTACTTTGTTGCGGTTTTGCAGGCGTCCTGAGCAGTCAGCGGTCGATCCTTTGGCAGAAGGTGAAGAGGGAGATGCAGAGGAACTCTGATGAGCTCTTGCATTTGTTATCTAAAGAATTCCCCAAAGCAGAGACCCTAAATAGCCGGAAAAGGAGGTTTTGCTACCTAGGAAGGAGGATAGGCTAGCAACACAGGTAAGAGCCTATCAGAAGGAGTCTCTGACGTCACCTGCTGGCACTGGCCACTCAGAGCAGTCCAGTGTGCCAGCAGCACCTCTGTTTCCAAGATGGCAGAGGTCTGGAGCACACTGGAGGAGCTCTGGGCACCTCCCCTGGGAGGTGCAGGTCAGGGTAGTGGTCACTCCCCTTTCCTTTGTCCAGTTTCGCACCAGAGCAGGGCTGAGGGTTCCCTGAACCGATGTAGACTGGCTTATGCAGAAATGGGCACCATCTGTGCCCATGAAAGCATTTCCAGAGGCTGGGGGAGGCTACTCCTCCCCAGCCCTGACACCTTTTTCCAAAGGGAGAGAGTGTAACACCCTCTCTCTTAGAAAGTCCTTTGTTCTGCCTTCCTGGGCCAGGCCTGACTGTACGCCAGGAGGGCAGAAACCTGTCTGAGGGGTTGGCAGCAGCTGCAGTGAAACCCTGGGAAAGGTAGTTTGGCAGTTCCCGGGTCTGTGCTAGAGACTCGGGGATCATGGAATTGTCTCCCCAATGCCAGAATGGCATTGGGGTGACAATTCCATGGTCTTAGACATGTTACATTTCCATGTTCGGAGTTACCATTGTGACGCTATACATAGGTAGTGACCTATGTATAGTGCACGCGTGAAATGGTGTCCCGCACTCACAAAGTCCGGGGAATTTGCCCTGAACTATGTGGGGGCACCTTGGCTAGTGCCAGGGTGCCCACACACTAAGTAACTTAGCACCCAACCTTTACCAGGTAAAGGTTAGACATATAGGTGACTTATAAGTTACTTAAGTGCAGTGGTAAATGGCTGTGAAATAACGTGGACGTTATTTCACTCAGGCTGCAGAGGCAGTCCTGTGTAAGAATTGTCAGAGCTCCCTATGGGTGGCAAAAGAAATGCTGCAGCCCATAGGGATCTCCTGGAACCCCAATACGCTGGGTACCTCAGTACCATATACTAGGCAATTATAAGGGTGTTCCAGTATGCCAATGTGAATTGGTGAAATTGATCACTAGCCTGTTAGTGACAATTTAGAAAGCAGAGAGAGCATAACCACTGAGGTTCTGATTAGCAGAGCCTCAGTGAGACAGATAGTCATCACACAGGGAACACATACAGGGCACACTTATGAGCACTGGGGCCCTGGCTGGCAGGGTCCCAGTGACACATACACTAAAACAACATATATACAGTGAAATATGGGGGTAACATGCCAGGCAAGATGGTATTTTCCTACACAACCCCCCCCCCCACCAAACGAAGGACAATAAGACTAGCCATGACCTGATGAGTCTTCATTGTCTAAGTGGAAATATCTGGAGAGTCCATCTGCATTGGAGTGGGTACTCCCAGGTCTATGTTCCACTGTATAGTCCATTCCCTGTAGAGATATGGACCACCTCAACGATTTAGGGTTTGCACCTTTCATTTGTTTTAGCCAAAGTAGAGGTTTGTGGTCTGTCTGAACAATGAAGTGAGTCCCAAACAGGTATGGCCTCAACTTCTTCAGTGCCCAGACCACAGCAAAGGCCTCCCTCTCTATGGCAGACCAACGCTTTTCTCTAGGGGTCAACCTCCTGCTGATAAAAGCAACAGGTTGATCCTGGCCCTCAGAATTGAGTTGTGATAAGACTGCCCCTACCCCTAATTCAGATGCATCAGTTTGAACAATGAATTTCTTGGAGTAACATGGGCTTTTTAGGACAGGTGCAGTGCCCATGGCCTGTTTCAGTTCCTCAAAAGCTTTCTGACAGCTAGCTGTTCACAATACCTTTTTAGGCATTTTCTTGGAGGTGAGGTCATTAAGTGGGGCTGCAATGGAGCCATGTTTTTTAATGAACCGCCTGTAGTACCCAGTGAGGCCTAAAAAGGCTCTCACCTGGGTCTGAGTTGTAGGGGGAACCCAATCCATGATAGTTTGGATTTTCCCCTGAAGTGGTGCAATCTGTTCTCCACCTACAAGGTGTCCCAGATAAACCACTTTCCCCTGCCCTATCTGGCACTTTGAATCCTTGATAGTGAGGCCTGCCTTTTGTATCTAGATATGCTGCACTAAAAGCCTCCAACCCTTGCAGGACTGTATTCACCAACCTCTGAAAAGTGGCAGGTGCATTTTTCAAACCAAAGGGCATTACTCTGAATTGGTAGTGCCCTCCAATAGTCGAAAATTCAGTTTTTGCTTTAGCATCCTCTGATAACTTGATCTGCCAATACCCTGCAGTCAAATCAAAGGTGCTTAGATACTTGGCAGATGCCAGTGTATCTATGAGCTCATTTGACCTGGGTATAGGGTGAGCATCAGTTTTTGTTACCTGGTTGAGACCTCTGTAATCTACACAAAACCTAATTTCCCTTTTTCCATCTTTGGAATGAGGCTTTGGTACAAACACCACAGGAGAGGCCCATGGGCTTTCAGAATGTTCAACCACTCCCAGTTCAAGCATTTTCTAAACTTCTTGTTTTATGCAGTCTCTGACATGGCCAGGCTGCCTATAGATCTTATTTTTGACAGGCATGCTGTCTCCAGTATCTATAGTGTGCTCACCCCAAGAAGTGGTGCCTGGCACAGTAGAAAAGAGTTCAGAAAACTGACTCAGGAGATTTATGCAGTTGTCTTTCTGCTCAGCAGTAAGACAGTCTGCCAAAACTACACCTTCCAGTAGAGCATCTTGTTCTGTGGAAGAGAAGAGATCAGGGAGAGGGTCACTCTCTTCTTCCTGTCCTTCATCTGTTGCCATGAGCAGGGTGAGATCAGCCCTGTCATAGTAGGGTTTTAGGCGATTGACATGGAGCACCCTAAGGGGATTCCTGGCAGTGCCCAAGTCAACCAAGTAGGTGACTTCTCCCTTCTTTTCATCAATGATGTGGGTTCCACTCCATTTGTCTTGGAGTGCTCTTGGGGCCACAGGCTCCAAGACCCACACCTTCTGTCCTGGTTGGTACTGAATCAGAACAGCCTTCTGGTCATGCTATTGCTTTTGGAGCTCTTGGCTGGCCTGAAGGTTTTTACTGACCTTTTTCATGTACTCAGCCATTCTGGATATTAGGCCGAGTACATAGTCCACTATGTCTTGCTTGGGAGCTTTTAAAGGTTGTTCCCAACCCTCCTTCACAAGTGTTAGAGGACCTCTTACAGGGTGTCCAAATAGGAGTTCAAAGGGGCTGAAGCCCACTCCTTTCTGGGGTACCTCCCTGTAAGCAAAAAGGAGGCAAGGTAACAGGACATCCCATCTCCTCCTGAGTTTTTCAGGGAGTCCCATTATCATTCCTTTGAGAGTTTTATTAAACCTCTCTACCAGTCCATTGGTTTGTGGATGATAAGGTGTGGTGAATTTGTATGTTACACCACATTCCTTCCACATGACCTTCAAGTATGCAGACATAAAGTTGCTACCCCTGTCTGATACCACCTCTTTTGGGAAACCCACCCTGGAAAAGTTTACCAGGAGGGCCTTTGCCACTGCAGGAGCTGTAGTGGTCCTTAGAGGAATTGCTTCAGGATATCTTGTGGCATGGTCCACTACCACCAAGATAAACCTATTGCCTGAAGCAGTAGGAGGGTCAAGGGGGCCAACAATGTCAACCCCTACCCTTTCAAAGGGAACCCCAACCACAGGCAGTGGAATAAGCGGAGCCTTTGGAGTGCCACCAGTCTTGCCACTGGCTTGGCAGGTCACACAGGACTTACAAAAGTATTTTGTGTCCTCTGACATCCTAGGCCAATGAAACAGGGGGACAAGCCTTTCCCATGTTTTAATTTGACCCAAATGTCCAGCCAAGGGAATGTCGTGGGCTAGAGTTAGGAGGAACTCTCTGTATTGCAGGGGAATGACCAATCTCCTGGCTGCTCCAGGTTTTTGATGTCCCTTGCCTTTGTATACAAGAGGTTGTCCTCCCAGTAAACTCTATGTGAGTCACTGACATCCTCTTTTTGCTGTTTGACAGCTTGCTGTCTTAGACCCTCTAATGTGGGACAGGTTTGCTGTGCCACACTCAGCTCCTCCCTGGCAGGCCCCCCTCCACCCAAAAGCTCAGCAGTGTCTGCTTCCAGCTCCTCTGGTGAAGGTTCTGCACAGGGGGGAAATTCTTCTTCCTCAGAAGTAGAATCATCTGTAGAGAGAGGGATAGGGGGTAGGGATTTACCCTTACTAATCCTAGCTTTAGGGAACACTTGGTCCATTGTTCCAGGATCCAAGTCACCCTGTCCTTTTTGCTTTTTGGCCTGAGCCCTGGTTAAAGCAAAAATATGCCAAGGAATGCCCAGCATTGCTGCATGAGCCTCCAACTCCACTTCTGCCCAAGGCAATGTCTCTAAATCATTCCCTAGTAGACAGTCTACAGGTAAATGTGAGGCAACCACAACTTTCTTTGGACCAGTAACTCCCCCCCCCCCACTTGAGATTCACAACAGCCATGGGGTGGCTAAGAGTGTTGTTATGAGCGTCTGGCACTTGGTACTGGTGACCAAGTAGGTGTTGTTCAGGGTGTACCAGTTTCTCTATTACCATGGTAACACTGGCACCTGTGTCCCTGTAGGCCTGAACCTCAACACCATTGATTAGGGGAAGTTGCTTGTACTTATCCATATTAAGGGGACAAGCAACCAAGGTGGCCAAATCAATGTCACCTTCAGAGACTAACACAGCCTCTGTGGTCTCCCTAACAAGACCAACCACAACTAAATTACCAAAAGTGAGCCCAGCTACTCCCTTGGTTTGGCTATTAGTAGGTTTGCTCCCACCACCACTGCTATTACTAGGGGCACTAGGTGTAGCAGTAGGGGTTGTGGTAGTGGGAGGCTTGGTGCTTTTCTTTGGACAACTGGCATCAGTTGTCCAATGGCCTTTTACTTTACATAAATAGCACCATGGTTTTTTTACTTGATTAGAATAGGATTTGGACCCACCACCCCCACCAGAGCGTTTTGTGGGCCTGATGAAGACTCATTTTTAGATTTGTCCCCACCCTTGTCTGAAGACTTACCATCCTTCTTCTTGCCATCCTTGTCACCCCCTGTATGAACTTTTCTGTTCACTCTTGTTCTGACCCATTTGTCTGCCTTCTTTCCCAATTCTTGGGGAGAGTCAGATCTGAGTCCACTAGATATTGGTGTAACAAATCAGACACACAGTTATTCAGAATATGCTCTCTCAGGATCAGATTATACAGGCTTTCATAGTCAGAAACTGTACTGCCATGTAACCACCCCTCCAAGGCCTTCACTGAATAGTCAACAAAGGGGGTCATTCTGACCCCGGCGGTCATGGACCGCCGGGGCAAGGGTTGGCGGGAGCACCGCCAACAGGCTGGCGGTGCCCCGCAGGGCATTCTGACCGTGGCAGTTTGGCCGCGGTCAGATGCGGAAAACCGGCGGTCTCCCGCCGGTTTTCCGCTGCCCAAATGGATCCTCCATGGCGGCGCAGCATGCTGCCCGCCATGGAGAATCTGACAGCCCATACCGCCATCCTGTTCCTGCCGGTTCTCCCGCCAGGAACAGGATGGCGGTATGGGGTGTCTTGGGGCCCCCGTAAGAGGGCCCCAAAAAGAATTTCAGTGTCTGCTTTGCAGACACTGAAATTCGCGACGGGTGCAACTGCACCCGTCGCACCTTCCCACTCCGCCGGCTCAATTCTGAGCCGGCGTCCTAGTGGGAAGGTAGTTTTACACTGGGCTGGCGGGCGGTCGCCCGCCAGCCCAGTGTAAAACCCAAAATACCCTCAGCGGTCTTTCGACCGCGGAGCGGTATTTTGGAGGGGGAAGTCTGGCGGGCGGCCTCTGCCGCCCGCCAGACTCAGAATCACCCCCAAAGTCTACCCAGTCTTGTGAGGACTCTTTTCTGGTTTCTCTGAACTTAATCCTGTATTGTTCAGTGGTTAAGCCAAATCCATCCAAGAGTGCATTCTTCAAAACTGTAAAATTATTGGCATCACTTTCCTTCACAGTAAGGATCCTATCCCTAGCCTTTCCACTGAAAGATAGCCATAGGATAGCAGCCCACTGCCTTTGAGGGTCCCCCTGTACAACACAGGCCCTCTCAAGTGAAGCAAACAACTTGTTAATGTTATCCCCCTCCTTGTAAGAGGGAACTATCTTATGCAGATTCCTAGAATCATGCTCTTTCACAGGATTACTATCTGGAATACTGCTGCTGCCACCATGGGGTCCTAACCCCAACCTCTGTCTCTCTTTCTCTAAGTCTAAAATTCCCTGTCTAGAGCCAGCTGTTGCTGTTTAAGCTTCAGCCTGGACTCTTCCACTCTCAAGCTATTGAGTTCCCTTTCTAACAATCTGTCATCAGGGTGGGTGGGTTGGGCATGCTTTGGCACAGAAGAATGATGTGAATGAACAGAGGGAGACCTTTCCCTAACAGTTGGCACCCTAACAACCTGGCCTGCAGGAATAACATTCCTACTGTGATGTGAGCTCACATTACTACCAGCTATGCTAGGTGGTCTGCTAAGGGGCAGGTTGGGAAGGTCACCTTCTAACACTCTTACTGGGGGTGCCCCTGAGTCAGAGTGTGAACCATCTCCTAACGTCTCAATGAATGTGCCAGCTAAGGCCTTATCATTCTCAATAAGCATGTTACATAACAATTCTCTAGAGGGATTCTTTCCCACCCCTAAACCTCTATCAGTGCAGAGACTCCTTAAACCCTTCCAGTTAAGGTGGTCATAAGCTGAGCTGACCAAGTTATTTGAAGTTTCTACATCAGACATGATAGAAGAAAGGTTTAGGGACAGATAAAAGAGAGAAAAAGTTTCAGGACTTTTTAAGGAAACAGAAAAAAACTTTTTCTACTTTTTAGAAACTTTTAGAAAGTTTAGGAGTACTTTTCAACACTTAGCAAATATTGTAAGAGAAGAAAAGCAAAACTTTTTGGTTAGGTGTACATACACTGAACTTGTTTTGTATATTATTCTCTTATGAAAAGTACAAAATGACAAAGTGGTAAGTAGTTACAAGTACTTATCCCACCGTGGCACAACCAATGTAGGAGGCTGGCCTGGCTTGTAGTGGGTACCAAGGGGTACTTACACTCTGTACCAGGTCCAGTTATCCCTTATTAGTGTAGAAGAGGTGTTTCTAGCAGTTTAGGCTGATAGAAGGTAGCTATAGCAAAGCAGCTTAGGCTGAACTAGGAGACATGCAAAGCTCCTACTATACCACTGTTTTCATATGCACAATATCATAAGAAAACACAATACACAGATATACTAAAAATAAAGGTACTTTATTTTTATGACAATATGCCAAAAGTATCTCAGTGAGTACCCTCAGTATGAGGATAGCAAATATACACAAGATATATGTACACAATACCAAAAATATGCAGTAATAGCAAAAGGAAGTAATGCAAGCAATGTATAGTCACAATAGATTGCAATGAGAGCACATAGGTATAGGGGCAACACAAACCATGTACTCCAAAAGTGGAATGCAAATCACGAATGGACCCCAAACCTATGTGAGCTTGTAGAGGGTCGCTGGGGCTGTAAGAAAACAGTGAGGGTTAGAAAAATAGCCCACCCCAAGACCCTGAAAAGTAGGTGTAAAGTGCACCTATATTCCCCAGAGAGCACAGAAGTTGTGATAGGGGAATTCTGCAAGGAAGACCAACACCAGCAATGCAACCAAAGTGGATTTCTGGACGAGAGTACCTGTGGAACAAGGGGACCAAGTCCAAGAATCGCGACAAAGTCGAGAGTGGGTAGATGCCCAGGAAATGCCAGCTGAGGGTGCAAGGAAGCTGCCATTGGATGGTAGAAGCTGTAGATTCTGTAAGAACGAAGAGGGCTACAAACTTCCCCTTTGGAGGATGGATGTCCCACGTCGTGAAGAAACTTGCAGAGGTGTTCCCAAGCAGAAAGACTGCAAACAAGCCTTGCTAGCTGCAAGGGTCACGGTTAGGGTTTTTGGATGCTGCTGTGGCCCAGGAAGGACCAGGATGTCGCCACTTGGATGAGGAGACAGAGGGGGCGCCTAGCAAGTCAGGGAGCTCTCACAAAAGCAGGCAGCACCCGCAGAAGTACCGGAACAGGCACTTGGAAGAGGAGTGAACCAGAGCTTACCCGAAGACACAAAAGGAAGTCCCACGACGCCAGAGGACAACTCAGGAGGTTGTGCACTGCAGGTTAGAGTGTCGGGGACCCAGGCTTGGCTGTGCAAGAAGGAAATCCTGGAAGAGTGCACAGGAGCCGGAACAGCTGCAAATCACGCGGTGCCCAGCAATGCAGTCTAGCGTGGGGAGGCAAGGACTTACCTCCATCAAACTTGGACTGAAGAGTCACTGGACTGTGGGAGTCACTTGGACAGAGTTGCTGAGTTCCAGGAACCACACTTGTCGTGCTGAGAGGGGGCCCAGAGGACCGGTGATGCAGTCTTTTGTTGCCTGCGGTTGCTGGGGGAAGATTCCGTCGACCCACGGGAGATTTCTTCAGAGCTCCTGGTGCAAGAAGGAGGCAGGCTACCCCCAGAGCATGCACCACCAGGAAACAGGCGAGAAAGCGGGAGGATCAGCGATACAAGGTTGCAGTAGTCGTCTTTGCTACTTTGTTGCGGTTTTGCAGGCATCCTGAGCAGTCAGCGGTCGATCCTTTGGCAGAAGGTGAAGAGAGAGATGCAGAGGAACTCTGATGAGCTCTTGCATTTGTTATCTAAAGAATTCCCCAAAGCAGAGACCCTAAATAGCCAGAAAAGGAGGTTTGGCTACCTAGGAAGGAGGATAGGCTAGCAACACAGGTAAGAGCCTATGAGAAGTAGTCTCTGACATCACCTGCTGGCACTGGCCACTCAGAGCAGTCCAGTGTGCCAGCAGCACCTCTGTTTCCAAGATGGCAGAGGTCTGGAGCACACTGGAGGAGCTCTGGGCACCTCCCCTGGGAGGTGCAGGTCGGGTGAGTGGTCACTCCCCTTTCCTTTGTCCAGTTTTGCGTCAGAGCTGGGCTGGAGGATCCCTGAACCGGTGTAGACTGGCTTATGCAGAGATGGGCACCATATGTGCCCATCAACGCATTTCAAGAGGCTGGGGGAGGCTACTCATCCCCAGCCCTGACACCTTTTTCCAAAGGGAGAGGGTGTAACACCCTCTCTCTGAGGAAGTCCTTTGTTCTGCCTTTCTGGGCCAGGCCTGGCTGGACCCCAGGAGGGCAGAAACCTGTCTGAGGGGTTGGCAGCAGCAGCAGCTGCAGTGAAACCCCGGGAAAGGTAGTTTGGCAGTACCCGGGTCTGTGCTAGAGACTCAGGGGATCATGGAATTGTCTCCCCAATGCCAGAATGGCATTGGGGTGACAATTCCATAATCTTAGACATGTTACATGGCCATGTTCGGAGTTACCATTGTGACGTTATACATAGGTAGTGACCTATGTATAGTGCACGCGTGAAATGGTGTCCCCGCACTCACAAAGTCCGGGGAATTTGCCCTGAACGATGTGGGGGCACCTTGGCTAGTGCCAGGGTGCCCACACACTAAGTAACTTAGCACCCAACCTTTACCAGGTAAAGGTCAGACATATAGGTGACTTATAAGTTACTTAAGTGCAGTGGTAAATGGCTGTGAAATAACGTGGATGTTATTTCACTCAAGCTGCAGTGGCAGGCCTGTGTAAGAATTGTCAGAGCTCCCTATGGGTGGCAAAAGAAATGCTGCAGCCCATAGGGATCTCCTGGAACCCCAATACCCTGGGTACCTCAGTACCATATACTAGGGAATTATAAGGGTGTTCCAGTATGCCAATGTGAATTGGTGAAATTGGTCACTAGCCTGTTAGTGACAATTTAGAAAGCAGAGAGTGCAGAACCACTGAGGTTCTGATTAGCAGAGCCTCAGTGAGACAGTTAGTCATCACACAGGGAACACATACAGGGCACACTTATGAGCACTGGGGCCCTGGCTGGCAGGGTCCCAGTGACACATACACTAAAACAACATATATACAGTGAAAGATGGGGGTAACATGCCAGGTAAGATGGCACTTTCCTACAGGGCAGGGGAGAGGACAGGTGGGGAGAGGACAGGTGTGGAGGGGAGGGAGTGGTGGGGAGGGGAGAGGAGAGGAGAGGAGGGGACGAGAGGAGAGGAGGGGAGGGGGAAAGGAGGGGAGAGGACAGGAGGGGAGGGGAAGGAGGGAAAGGGATAGGAGAGGAGGGGAGAGGAGAGGAGAGAAGGGGAGGGGAGGGAAGAGGACAGGTGGGGAGGGGAGGGAGGGGAGGGAAGAGAAGAGATGAGATGTGCTCCAACCCGATTGGCTGGATCCTTTGAATTTCGAGGATGCACACACACACCCTGGGAGTAGCCTGTTGCCCACCTGTCTGAGCCTGGATAAAATATCTAAAGTTTCCCACGAGTCAGATGAATGCACCCGCCCCTGCTCGCACAATTCTGCTGTCTAAGTCGTGGGCTTCAAGGCCCTCAGCTGTCAATACCAGTGGTTAGTTTGCAAATGAGTGAATGCTTGTGCCCAAAGCTCTGCTCAAAGCCTGCCTGCAGCGTTTTTAAATGTCAGCGTGCAGAATACCAAGGCTGTTTAGTCCTAAATCCACCTCTGTCCTCTTTAATCCACTGCCAGACACTCCCTGCCCCTCCACCTCACCCTTGCGGGTTCTTGTTTGCTCCCTTTGTGGTGGTTTTTCCATCTTTTTCTTCTGCCTTCTTTCCTTTTTGTGGGTTTTCCCCTCTCTTCTCTTGAGAAATGTCTGAAGAAGAAATATAAGTGCTGGTCCCCAAAAAGGAGTGCTGTTGGCTTCCAACAGCAACCGCTGGCTCAACTTAAGCACTGGTCAATACTGCTCCTACGGGTGCTGTTGGGCAGAAGACTGTGGACATCAGCAGTGCTACCCCCCTCTTGAGGCCTACACGGCTCAAGGAAGCCAGAGCACTGCAAAGTATCAGGCCCTGAGGGGCATATTTGTGAGAGGCTTATGCCCCCGTTGCAGCACTTTAAGTGATGCAGCGGGGGTGCAAACGTTTCTACCATATCTATGAGGCCACGCAAAGCCACTTTTGCGGCTTTGAGCGGCCTCATAGATACGGAGTAAGGCAAGGCCATGCAAATCGCTGCGTTGCATCACTCTGTGCCGAGGGGTGCTCCATGGGCATTGGGGTAGGTGTTCCCATGTAACACCCATGGATTTTGACGCATCCCCAGATTTACAAAATCATATAAACTTGGAGCCGCACCAAAACCTTATGCATCCCCAGGGGAGGTGCAACAAGGAGCACACATAGAAAGAGGCAAAAGCATCCCGGACAGTTTTTGTGCAGGAAGGTGCCCCTTCCAGCACGAAAGGCAGTCCTGCATGCAATGCAGGCACCCTTGCACCATAGTGCAGGGGTGCCTATGTTGGTGCGGATCAGACGATACAGCACCAGCATGGGGGGAAAGGACAGGAAGTGCTGTACACCATAGATACGGTGCATTCCTGCCCTTTCCCCTTGACACAGGGCAGGGAGTGAATTGCAGCACTGCCTACTCCAAAGCCCCATAAATATGCGCATTTGTTTCTGCTTTTTTATGCAGGAAGGTCCTGGATGGAAAAGCAAGAGCAGCATCCATGTAGCTGGCTGGCTCTCTTCCCCCTCATCAGGTCCCGATGGCAAAGTGGCACCTGCAGGCCTTGAACCTCTGGCAAGATGATCACAGCATTTAATGTGGGTGCTCCCATAGTGCCAATACCTGGCACTGGAGTCACTTGGGTGGGGTTTGAGACTGATGCTGGGGCAGGTCTCACGACAAAGACAAGGGAATCCCTGAAGCATTAAATCTACTGTCATACGTTGACCATACAATCAGGGCCACTGGAGTTATGCGGCATGAGGGGGTTGAATTATGTGGCAGGGTTGAGTGAATTACACAGCAAGAAAAGGCTAGTTAAACAGCATAATGGGACACATTTTGTAATAGTTTTACTTCATTATTCAGCATTTTTAAACTTGGTAACACTGTCTGGGCATTGGCTGCACCTCATTAGTACAATTTTAATACCCAATCATATCGAAAATGCAACAAAAAGATACTTTGCAAAAGGGTTTTCCATGCATAGCAACAAGTCACTGCATTTTTAGTAACTTTTGAACCGTTTGAGCTAGAAACAACTTTTTTGTTAAAATATGATGATTACGCGGCAAATGAGGCAAATCTCAAATTATACGAAAAACGCTGCGGCCTCACATTTACATAATTCCAGGGGCCCTGCATATAATGTCCTAGGAGTTAAACATTGTGGTCCAGGTGCCCTAGGAGAACACGGATGCAGATGATGAGAGCAGAAGATGGAGGTTAAAGAGCTATGTTTTCAGCTGTTTTTTAAAACCGTAAAGGACCCCATGTCTGCGATCTGTTCTAGAGCTTTGCGGCAGGCACCGAGAGGGCCCTGCCTCTGCCACTTGCTTTGGACGTGCACTCTTTTCCAAGAGGAGGACCTAAGCAGTCTGCCTGGGGAATACCAGTGAAATAAAGAGTTCGACTGGTCCGAACTTTGTTGGTGTAGGGCCAGGAAGGCCATACAGAGAGCACTACAAGCAACCCTCTTTTGACTGGGAGCCAGTGGAGAGACCTATATCCTCTCTGACCGAAGCATGTCTTGGGATACTCAGAATGAGGCAAGCAGCTGCATTCTGCACAACCCGCAGTTTGTTGACACAAGACATGTTGATGTCAAGGTAAAGAGAATAACAATAGTCCAAATGTGATGTAGTAAGTGCAGTAACAACAGCCTGGTGTAGACCCTCCGGGATGTGAGGAAAGATGTTCCTCAGGATTCTGTTGGCATGGAAACACGTGCTCGATGTACGATTGACCTGGGTATCAAAACTCAGTGTTGTCAAATACAATTCCCAGGTTTTTGGCTGATTTGACCAGGTTGGGAAGAGGTCCACATTCCCCCCGCCACCAGATGTTAGACCAGGCTGATTCCTGGGTGCCAAAAACCAGCACCTCTGTCTTGCCAGCATTAAGTTTAAGGGCGTTATCGTTCATCCATTTACTAATGCTGGACATACAGTGAATGAAATTCACAGCAACCGAGGTCAGATCGTTAGAGACAGACACAAAAATTTGAGTGTCATCAGTGTAGATTGTGCTTTGAATCCAAACGAACCAGAGCCGCCAGAGAAGCAACGTACACATTACAAAGAGTTGGACTTAGAGTCGATCCCTGAGGTATGCCACAGAAAAGGGTAAAAGCCTCCGCCTTGAAACCCCCGCATTGAAAATGTGCCTTCTGGAAAATGCATCTGCTCCAGCAGCCAGGGGCGCACTTTGGCAACATTAGGGGGTGTGAGATTCAGATTTCCTGCAAGCAGGACGCTGAGAGGGGCTATGGAAAGGGAAACGAATGTGGATTGGTCGGGTAGGAGTTGGAAGAAAATACAATATTTTGTAAAATAACCAACACGTTTTAACACTTTTGAAATGGGGGTGTGCATTTTTGTCTGTGTATATGTGAACATTTCTGGTGAAATCCGACAGCCTCCTCACCTTGCCCACTGGAAGCACCTGTACCCAACTATTTACCAGAAAATACATTTATTAGGGGGGTGTAACACCCCGAACACCTTCCCCCAACCTACGCCCCTGCCAGCATCCGGCACATTCTACATGTAGGCCTTGTTTGCTGCCATGTCTTAACTAAACTGTTCATGGCTGCTGTAGAAATCTACTTCCAGATGTGGCAGGAGCACATGGTGCCCAGAGGGAATGATGCCTCCTCCGCCCCCTCTATGACGGCCCTGGAGAAAAGAAACATTTTCCTGGCTCAATTGACTTGTAATTTCTGTTCTGTTAAGGCCACCTACCTTCATAGGCTAATTAAGGGCCAGATGTACAGAGCAGAATCGGGCCGTTTGCGACCGCTAAAAAGCTTTTTGGTATCTACCAATGCAAAATTATGACCTGTTACTGAATCACAATTTGGATTTGTAATTAAGTATTCGAAAGGGGCGTGTTAAGGGCGTCCCTGCCTAATAACCAATCGCAGTGGTATGTTTGAATGTTTTCTGACCAAAACGCAGTCCCAGGGACCACTGCCTACTCTTTGAAAATGAAAAGAAAACTTTTATTTTTCTGTTTTAAATGCTGCATTTAAAAAAAGAAGAAGATTGCTTTATTGAAAAGCAATCACAGACATGGTGGTCTGTTGACCCAAACAGGCCACCATCCCTGTGATTTTTGCGATTCCCAATGTATCGCAAAGCAAGACCTACCTCATGAATATTTATGAGGTCGGTCTATTTGCGAACCTCTGGAAATCGCAAATGAAACTCAATAGAGTTTCATACATTTGAAATTATGACTTCCTCATTGCGATCCACATGGAATTGCAATTAGAAACTCGCAATTTCTAATGTATGTACATGTGTTCGCAAATGTGGTAGCACGATCATACATGCTAACATTTCAGAAGTAGAAAGTGGAGATATTTTTTTGTTTTTATGTGGGGTGGGGGGGTATTTCCTCCTTTGACTTCTATTGACGCAGAGGCAGTTACATGTGGGAGACAGCTAAAATAAGGCAATTCTTGCTTCTAAAATCGGGTTCCTCCCGTCTGAATCGGGACTGTTGGCAAGCATGCACAGTTGTCTTGCAAGTGATGTCATTTCCATTTTACTGGGTCTGCTTCCTGTGCATGTGGACTAATTGTTTCCTTGCACCGACACACTCCTCTCTCCTTCCCCAGTCCAGCAAACATCTGCAGAGGTGAGCCGGGTGTGTGCCTTTTACACTTCAAAGGTGGCCTCCACTGGCATATATGACCACCTGCCTCCACCAGCAGGTTGTTAATCTGGATGTTATAAAACACACTTTCTAATACAATCATACCATGATAGGCGGATCAGTATTAATCATGCTGTGAAGTTCTTACATGAAAGACACACCTGACTAATCCAAATTTGGAATATCTATCCCCCACCAATAACGAGTTGCAAAAACAAAGTAAAAATACATTTGTGAAAAATTAATTTGTTTGTGAAAAATTCCACTTTACGGTGGTGAAATGAGGAGATGGACACAGGGAATTTATTTCAAGCCTTAATGAGAATGATTCACAGCAAATGTTCCTGCACAGCCACCGTCTGCCGGCAAGAGATCATGTTCAGTCTGTCTTATGGTTCACTAGACTTCCCAGAAGGCTTTTAGTTCACGACTGACCCATGGATGATCCTCATTAATGGAGACATCGCTCCCTGTCCCTTAAATGATACAGACTGGATGATACTCTCACTGCTTATTTCTGTAAATAGCTGACTTTGGAAAGTGTGAGTCATGGAGTCCAGAGAATGGAACACTTTAGGATAAATAAGAAAACATAAAAGCCATCTGCTGGTGCCAAGCCTCTTACTTGGCCTGAGCAAAATGTAAACTATACCTACATGATTTGAGCAACTTTGTGTTACGCTTGTTATGTGAAATTCCAGAAATTACGCCACTATGCACCTTTGTGTAATTATGTGCCATTCGTTGTGACAATTTATGGCAAATGGCACCTTTTGCAGTAAAAATGTACCACAAATGCACAAGAACGACAGAATGTGAACGCCTGTTGTTCACAGTGCTAATTTTTCAATGTGACTTTGCACCAAAAATTGTTGTGAGAATACACTTCGCGCAAAATAAATAACACAAATTGATGGACTGCATTTGCGTAATTACGCATAATTTCCCAGAATTTTGCTGTAGAAACACTGAAGCAAATTACGCATGTTTCACACATCCCTGCTTCTCACCTGACCTTTGTGGTCTTATATTTGTTATCCTCAAAACCTTTGATATTAACTTGTGTAAATGGATTGATAAAGCATCCACTGTAAGGTGGCATAGAGAAGTACTCCCCACGATTGCGTAGGCCCATGGTCCTACCTCCACCATCACTCTGCGTCCAGTACCAGCCATCCAACAAATGTTACCATTTCAGAACCAAGTCACAAGCTAAAGCAGTGACAGTGTGAGTATTGGGGGCCACCTGATGAATGATATCACAACAGGTCTCAATCCCTGATGAACGCCATCCACCATCATACATTCCATAGACTAAAACCCAACCTTGCATCATCAATCAAAAGGACATTCAGCAATTTCAAACCCAACCTGACATCAAGCACAAGGAAATTCTGGAACCTAAAATCCAACCAGATTTCATCAAACAAAAGGAGAAAACACAATCAGACACGATCAAAAGGACCTTCTGGAATCTCGAAGCCAGGTAAATATCATTGCACACAGGACTTTCTGGACTTAAAAGCAAAACAGGCATCATAAAGGGAAATATAGCTATATGTTTGGTATTTCTATAGTGGAAACCTAGCCAAAAGGCAGTGGAGCACTGAACATGATCAGAGAGAAGAATCAAGGCAATGAGTAACCGGAGAAGAAGCTGAGTTGTGGCCGGTGAATTAATTGTGAGGTGAGTCTTCACCTGTTTCCTGAATTGGGAAGCTTTGGGGTGATCCTGGTAGACACAGGGATGCTGTTTCTGGACCCAGGTGCATACAAGAAAGAGCCTGCAGCCTTTTTTCTTTTTTCACTTCTGTGTCTCCAGTCTGATTGTGTCCTGGCTGCAGGCACACCGCAAACCACTGAAGAGGGTGCCTTTGAAAATGATGAAGGTGGCTTTGAAGATGGTGGGGCTGGCAAGGAGAGCCAATAGAGTTCCATAAAAATTGGGGTGATGTCATCATATTTCTTCAGGCCATGGTGAGACATGCTGCGGGCGTTAGGGTGCCCCTAAGGGGTGCCAGTGTAGAGTCTCCATGGCCAATGAGGCACTCAAGTATTTGATATAAAGAATGAATATTACGCTTATAAAGCGTGAACATACTCAATCCAGGTCATCTTTGCAATAGGATAATTTATGTGGTAAGAGTTGAGTGGCAGACAAAGAGACCAAAATCGTAGCAGAAAAAATGTTTTAAGAGCATTCCTGAAGCTAAAGTGCTATTGTATACCTTTCAAATTCAACAGAAACCTGTTTCATGTGGGCCAATCACCCTCAACGCTCTACCTCCAAAGTTTGGACCTATGAAATTTAGGGATGCAAAACATCAGGGTACTTTTCGATCGGAGATTTAATTTAGGCCTATAAGGTGAAAAACAAGCTACGAATGGAAAGACTTTGAGTCCATTAAAGGCCATGTGCACAAGGCATAAGATCTTCAAATCAATCAGGTGTTTGATTGTAACCAGTGAAAACTCCTACCTGCTACCAACCTGTAATCCCTTTTCCTGTGTCCATCCTCCATAAAAAGGCTGGCAGAGAACAGGTCCATGGGGGCCCCACAGGGTCCCCAGCACTGCCCATGCACTTGGCACGGGCAATGCAGGAGTCCTCCTGCCCAGCACCGTTCACTGTCTGCCGAACCAGAGACAATGCTGTAGCCTGTTTCCCGCTAGGCCGGCAGCCAGAAACCGAGGTTTCTGGTCGCCGGCCTAGTGGGAAACTCCTAATAGGTCCGGCGAGGTGGTCGCCACAAAGGTGGCGGCCATTCTGTCGGGAGTTTGGTGGATGGGCTTTCGCGTCCGTCAAACTCATAATCGGCCCCAGAGTGTCCAGGTAGAGTGTTCAGTACTTGTCTTCGCCCTCCTGAAGCACTCGTGTTGCACACAGAGTCCAAGGATGCTTGCAGACTCCTTTCTGTGGTATGCACTGCCCAGGTACACATTTTGCACCCACGCATTGTGAAGTGGCATTCTCTCATTTTCTTTGGGGCATGGATTTCCTGATACATCTGAGCCGTATCACCATTACAGGAACACTGGCTAAGGAAAACATGACCTAGGCAGATAGGCAGTGACTTAACATTAACCCTTGTCACCCTCAGGGGGTTTGGGGGGGGGGGGAATGAGCTAAGGGGGGGCCAGTGGCATTACACACCCTGCAGCCTGAATATCTCTAAGTTATATAAGACTAAGGGGCACTTCATCACATTCTGCAGGAGGGAACCCATCATTTTGTGTTATGCAAAGACAGACAAGTTTGAGGATTCGTGGATTGAGGCAATCACCCGGAGACCACATTGGCCATTCTGGCCCTGTGGCACCTCCCTGGTAGATGGCATGCTAGGGGGTCTGCTTTCAGAGGAGAGAAGGAGGCCATGGCCCAACCATGCCCCCATGGCCTCATTCTGGTAGCGCCCTCATCAGTGCTTAATTTGAGAGGTGGTTGCAATTGGGGCCCACCAGCACTCATTTTTGGGGACCACCACTTATTTTTTCTCAACAGCCTTTGCTACAGAGCAAGAGAGAGAAAAATACAAAAGGAGAAAATAACGGAGAATAGATCGATGGAAAAACATTGACAAAAGGAGAAGGCAGGGATTGAAAAATAACATGCACGAGTGGGATAAATGGAAAGGGAGTGTCTGGTGGGGGATGAAAGAGGCATGAGGTGGAATCAGAACTATGCAACCTTGGGGTTCAGCACACCCAACACTGGATATCACCAGCTGCGGGATTTCGAGCAAAACTTTGGGAACCGGCAACTCTTGTTTTACAAATTAAGCTCTGGCGCTCATGCAGAGTGGGGCATACTGGAACACTGCTCTTACGGCTGATTTTGGTTTCCAGTGTGAGCTTGGACAGTGCTGTCTTGGGTTGGGTTGGGTCTTGGAAACATTCCCTGATCAGACGCTGAGGAGGAATAAGTCACCCGGACAGGGCTGTCATTCAAGTAACTCTTCCCCAAGCAGGATGCAGAACTCATTTTAGAGGAGCAGGTGCATCAGTCGCATGGAAATAGTGTTTTAGTTTCAATATATCTAGTAGTTTTTTGTATGGTGTAGACAAAGTCCAAATGGACATGAGCGCTTTATAAAAAGGCGAGGGCATTACATATTGTACAAATATAGTAAGCAGACAATATATTCACATTTAAGACAATTAGATGGACAGACATTGCACCAATAACATCAGCAAAGACATCATGTTAACCAATGCAGATATGGGCGAGGAGATTTCCGCCAGCCTAGACGGGATGGTGCAAGTCTGACAAACAGAAGAGGAGGGATGAAAAAATGATGTACAGAAGGGAAAAGTAAAAGGGGGGGGTCTTTTAAGTATTTCAGGTGTTGGGGATTATGGCAGGAGATTAAGGGACAACATTAAGGGTGTGATTTACATATTGGTGGATGAAATACTCCGTCACAAATGTGAGGGATAGCCCATCCCTGTATCACGATCTCCGTAGAATATCATGGGATCGTAATATGTCAGACAGGATATCTGTCACGTTCGTGATGGATCACTCACCACCGTTAAGCTCTAAATCAGGCCCTAAATCACTACCCCACAATACCTTTGTAGTATATATTAGGAATTAGGTTAGAATTCCTAAAACAAAATGATGATTTGTCAAAATGAAGCTAAAATGGAAGGGCACCGTGCACTGAAGTGAGCTGTAGAGAAGAGCGCCCCCTACAGTTCTTAATTTGCGGTTCCACCTAAGTTGAGGGCGACTACAAAAGGTGTGTGTGTGCAGATTCCCACGGAGGAGAGGCCATGCTTTGAAAGGGCACAAGCTGCTATGGAGACTAATGCCTGAGTTACAAACTCAGGGCTCCATTCCTTTCCCTCTACAAGCAGAGCTGCTGAACTGTGAGATCATTATCACTCTCTTCCCCTGCCAGATTTCACCACCTTAAACCTGCCAACATTTATCTGGTGAAAAGTCGTGGAAAAAAGGCAAAACATGGGCAATTAAGTGTGATAAATACAGGTGTTCTTTATTTCACCCGGTAGATACCTCACGCGGGGCTAATCATATTTATGGGGTTGGTAAATACCTCATGCTATTCTGCACAACTTGTAATCAGGACCTTAGTGTAAAAACAGAAAGAGCAATGTTCATAGGCTGGCCACTGAGCGAGCCACGCGCGGCAAGGCTACCGCCAAGTACCGCACGCTTCCCCCCCGAGCGCCGACAACGAACTCTCAATGTGCGGTTTAATTGGAACCAGTGAGTCCACAGCAATTTACCAGCTATTTTGAAGAATGAATTAATGGGCCTAATGGCAGTTAATTATTTCAGATGAATTGGAGAGGCCCACAATGCACTGCAGGCATCCGCAACGGTCCTAAAACTGGAAGAAGGACACACATTGGGTAAAAATATTTTAACCTCCACGAATGTACATAATCATACGATGCATCCTTAAAGCACGAACAGGACACAGTACATAAATCGCGGTCTAGCCTTCATCCACGTATGTGCAAACTTTGGGTCCGATTTAGAGTTTGTGGGGCGGGTTACTCCATCACAACTGTGACGCATGTCCTGTCCACCGTACGATGTTCAATGACACTTGTAATGCTGACGGGGGATATCTGTCACGCTTGTGGCGGAGTAACCAGTGCGTCGAACTTTAAATCACGCACTTGATCTCCTGGCGCTGCTAGGGTGATCTGATCTGTTAAGGTGCGTGACGCAGAGTAATTAGGGGTGATGGTGAACAGAATTTAAATTTGATGGACATTACCAGACCTCATGTAGTCCAAAAAGTTTGCCAGCTTTTGCCGGTGTGAGAAAATCCAGACATCAAACCATGTGTGTCAAAAACTTTTTTGATTGCATTTTCTAATGCCAAGAGTAGCAGAAGTGGCGTAAATACCCTTTGACCTAGAATGATATCACAGGAGGTAATGATATAAAGTACAAGAAGTGTAACATTAATTAAAGTGCAGAGGAGATTTTTAGTTATTACCCATGCACGAAGAGGGCTGCTACCGTATGAGGAGTTCAGCCACCATATACCCACGGGCAGCCATTATTGGCCAAACCACCATGCTAAGCTGAGCAATTACAATCCAAACTGTCCAATTACAGCTCTCAATGTCAGTCACTCCCCCACATGAATAGGCACGGCTATGATTGGGAGGCTCACTCGGTCACAGAGATCAGGACTGCATGGGCTGAGGCAAAGCAGGCTTCGACCATAGTCATGGGACAGGCAGAGCCGGGGCAGCAGGGGTGCAAACATCCCTCACCATGCAATGCAGCTAAACAACAGACAGCTGTAGGACAAGCCTTCAGGGTAGGGCCAGGCCTAGCACAAACTTACTGAGGCCAATCTTGGAATATACCTAAAGTAGATAATACTTCATGAAACAAGTTACAGCTGACAGCAGTTATTATGAGCAAAAATATAAGCAGACAACCTTAAAAACATCCAAACAAAAGACATACACACGCATACACACACACACACCACCCAAGCCACACACTCACACATACTAAAAACACGTAGACACATACCAAATACACACATACACACACACAAACACACCAAACACAGACACACTAAACACACACAATCACCAAACACACACAATAAACACACACACACATGACACACACCAAACACTCACCAAACACACACAAACACCAAAAACACACAGACACACTCACCTCACACCAAACACACAATGACACACACGTTTGAGTGTTTGACTAACGCCAAGGTGGTATTTGATCAAACATCCCCAACATAACTGCAGCCAGAAGCATTGGTCAGGTACAGCTTGGCTTGGACTGATGTGCCAGCCTATCAGTTTCCACATGCTGGTTTTGGAGATGCACAAGTTGGGCACACATTTGCATCCAGTATCACAAAACCCCAGTTGTTGGACTTTTGCTTATACAGGGTCATCCCCAGTCTTTTTGCCTCCTGCCTCCTATTTTTTTCTAACCTGTTGCTCTTGGCTTTTCAACTCTGAGCACTTTACCACTGCTAACCAATGCTAAAGTGCATATGCTCTCTGTGTAAATTGTATGTAATTGGTTCTCCATGATTGGCATATTTGTTTTACTGTTAAGTCCCTAGTAAAGTGCACTAGAGGTGCCCAGGGCCTGTAAATCAACTGTTACTAGTGGGCCTGCAGCACTGGTTGTGCCACTCACATAAGTAACCCTGTAATCATGTCTCAGACCTGCCACTGCAGTGTCTGTGTGTGTATTTTTACACTGTAAATTCGACTTGGCAAGTGTACCCACTTGCCAGGCCTAAACCTTCCCTTTTCTTACATGTAAGGCACCCCTAAGGTAGGCCCTAGGTAGCCCCAAGGGCAGGGTGCAGTGTATGGATAAGGTAGGACATATAGGGGGTCATTCTGACCCTGGCGGTAAAATCCGCCAGGGCCAACGACCGCGGGAGCACCGCCAACAGGCTGGCGGTGCTCCCTTGGGCATTCTGCCGCGGTCAGAAACGGAAAACCGGCGGTGTACCGCCGGGTTTCCCCTGCCCTGGGGAATCCTCCATGGTGGTGCAGCTTGCTGCGCCGCCATGGGGATTCCGACCCCCATACCGCCATCCTGTTCCTGGCGGTTTTGGCCGCCAGGCACAGGATGGCGGTATGGGGTGTCGTGGGGCCCCTGGGGGCCCCTGCAGTGCCCATGCCAATGGGCACTGCAGGGGCCCCCGTAACAGGGCCCCACAAAGATTTTCAGTGTCTGCCAGGCAGACACTGAAAATCGCGACGGGTGCAACTGCACCCGTCGCACCCCTTCCACTCCGCCGGCTCCATTCGGAGCCGGCATCCTCATGGAAGGGGGTTTCCCGCTGGGCTGGCGGGCGGCCTTCTGCCGGTCGCCCGCCATCCCAGCGGGAAACTCAGAATTACCGCGGCGGTCTTTTGACGCTGCAGCGGTATTCTGCCGGCGGGACTTTAAGTCAGAATGACCCCCATAGTAATGTGGTTTATATGTCCTGACAGTGAAATACTGCCAACTTCGTTTTTCACTGTTGCAAGGCCTGTCTCTCTCATAGGATAACATGGGGGCTACCTTTAAATATGATTAAAGTATAGATTCCCTTAGAGAGTAGATGGACATGTGGAGTTTGGGGTCCCTGAACTCACAATTTAAAAATACATCTTTTAGTAAAGTTGATTTTAAGATTGTGCGTTTGAAAATGCCACTTTTAGAAAGTGAGCATTTTCTTGCTTAAACCATTCTGTGACTCTGCCTTGTTTGTGGATTCCCTGTCTGGGTCAGTTTGACAGTTGGGTTGTTTTTCACCTCACACCAGACAGTGACACGAAGGGGGCTGGGGTGTAACCTGCATTTCCTGATTAGCCATCTCTGCTAGGAGGGAGGGGTGGAGTGGTCACTCTCATCTGAAAGGACTGTGCCTGCCTCTGACAATGCCGGCTCCAACCCCCTGGTGTGTGTCTGAGGCCTTGCCTGGGCAAGGCAGGATTTCACAAGTAGGTGTGAGTCCCCTTTGAAGAAAGGTGACTTCAAAGACTAAAATGGGTATAAGAAGGGCATCCAAATCTACAGACTTGAGAAACACTTCTGGAACCAAGAGGAACCTCTGCCTGGAGAAGAGCTGATAGCTGAGGAAGAAGTGCTGCCCTGCCTGTGACTGTGCTTTGTGGAGCTTTCCTGCAGTGCTGCTTCTGCCAGAGTAAGAGGGCAAAGACTGGACTTTGTGTGCCTTCCATCTTGTGAAGAAATCTCCAAGGGCTTGAGTTAGAACTTGCCTCCTGTTGTTTGAAGTCTCAGGGACAGCAAAGACTTCTCTCTGCCAGCACCTGGAGTCTCTGGAGAGACTCCTGCTCTGACAAGTGGTGCCCTATCCAGTCCCTGGGCCCTTGAAAGGAAAGCTGGTGGAAATCCAAAGAAATCGACTTCGGACGACTCCGGACCGATGCCGCTGCTGAATCCGGTAACGCCGCCTGCACCTGACGCCGTGACCTTCGCTGGAACGCGACGCTCTTCGCAGGGCCGACGCCGCAGCAGCCCCGCTGAAGTCTGCGACTCCGTTGAAGTCGCCGCACCAAGTTGTGACCGACGCCGCTCGAAGTGCACGGATTCAACGTTTCGCACAGACGCCGCGATCCCCGACTTCGCGCATCGGCTTGTTTTCACTCTTCACCAAAGGTACTGTACTTGGGGGTCTACACGACTCCGTGTCCGGCGCCACTGGTGTTGGCTTGTTGGGAACGACTCCGTCACGACACCGTATTAACATCTCATCGAAGCATTTTTGTTTCTAAGCGCTATTTTTGAGTTTAATCTTTAAAAATTCATAACTTGACTTGTGTATGTTGGATTTTTGTCGTTTTGGTCTTGTTTTGTTTAGAAAAATATTTCCTATTTTTCTAAACTGGTGTTGTGTCATTTTGTAGTGTTTTCATTAAGTTACTGTGTGTGTTGGTACAAATACTTTACACCTAGCACTCTGAGGTTAAGCCTACTGCTCTGCCAAGCTACCAAGGGGGTAAGCAGGGGTTAGCTGAGGGTGATTCTCTTTTACCCTGACTAGAGTGAGGGTCCTTGCTTGAACAGGGGGTAACCTGACTGTCAACCAAAGACCCCATTTCTAACACCAGTGAAGCACACATTTCTATCCCAAGCGTTTGGCATCCAAAAACCCACCAATGAGTCTTTGTGAAAATGACAACTGAGGATGATGTAAATGGATGTGGGAAATATCCCAATATGTCGCGGTCTGCTAAGCCTTGTGAGCCTTCAAAAGATAGTCTGCTGCTTGGCATGGCAGATCATATGTGAAACACCTCCCCTGAGTTCACCCTTCACTGCCAACTAGTTTCACATTCTGTAGCTTCCAGGTAAATTATAAGTCACAATATGGCTGAGAATTCACTTGGAGAGGGTCAGGGGGATTAGTACACCCTTACACACACCGAGGGACCACTTTAGGGAACGGTGGGGGAGGTATTACCTGCTCTTGTACTGAAGAGTGTAGTAAATACTGAAATACGCCTAATCTGGTTTTGCATAAGACATAAGAGCCAGAATGTTGTGCTTATCTCACGAAATTCCCAATACATTGGCATTTACCAGCTGTTTTCTGGTGGTAAATTAAGGCATGTTAGACCTTTTGAAATTTGCTGGTGGAAAAAATTGCAGGGTGTGGTATAGACCTCGAAACTTAGAATTATGATACGTGTCGTACAAGATGATACTGCGTCTATCGCAAGTTAATGTAATTGGGACCCAAGCGCAACTGGTGCTAATAGCAGTGCTTAATTTGTGCTTGTTGTTTCCGGTGCTGGGCACCGGCACTTATTTGTGAGGGCCGGGGCTTATTCTTATGCCTCAAGCATTTGCTGCGAGCAAAAGACACAGATGGGAAAGACGGAAAAAGGAAAAACTTAAAAGCGTCATAGAGGGAAAAAGTAGAAAGTTACAGGATCAGCTGAAAGGGCAGGGAGTGGCCGTAAATGGATTGAAGAGGCCCGAGATGGCTTCAGGATTACGCTGCCTCAGTATTCAGTGCTGGCAGATTTAATTACAGCAGCCTCCTGTTTAAGAGAAGGGCTTTGAGCACCGGCACCTCTTTATTTACAAATTAAGCACTGGCTAATAGGCACAAGTGGTGCTGCCCTGCCACCTTTTGGGGGAGAGGCAAGAACAGGGAAATAAAGACAGAGCAGCTTAAAAGAAATCACTGCTGGGAGACAGTGTGCCGAATCGCTTGGGTGAACTCTAGTGAGCTTTGCAGATGTCCTACTGCGCAAGCTCCAGTTTTCTTCCACCTGCAGGCACTAGGTACAGCAGTGACATCATAGGAGATGGAGGGCTGAATTAGAAAGCCATGGATCTGGTTCCTTTTGGGGCGGCACATAAACCCTGGGAGGTGTTACAAAGCTCCATTCACTCCAATGGCAGGGGATGGGGCAGGCCGATGAGGACAACGGACTTCATGCCATCGCCAACTGGATGGAGATAAGCCGTCTCAAACTGAACTCGGATGAGATGGAGATCCTCGTCCTCGGCTCCAACCGATCAGCATGGGACGACTCCTGGTGGCCTGCCACACTAGGAACCGCCCCAACTCCCACCACCCACGCTCACCATGATCCAGCAAGTCAACGCCATCTCATCCTCATGTTTCAACACTCTCTGCATGCTTCGCAAGATCTTCAGATGGATCCCTATCGAAACCAGAAGAACGGTCACCCACACCCTCGTCAGCAGCAGACTAGACTTGGCAACGCACTCTACATGGGAACAACGGGCAAGCTCCAGAGGAAACGCCAGCGCATTCAGAACGCCTCCGCATGCCTCATCCTCAACCTCCGACGCCACAAACACATCTCAGGCCACCTCAGAGACCTTCACTGGCTCCCCGTCAACAAGAGGATCATCTTCAAACTCCTGATCCACAATCACAAGGCTCTCCAGGACCCAGGCCCGGCCTACCTCAACAAGCGTCTCAGCTTCCACGTTCCCACCCGCCAGCTCCGCTCCACCAACCTCGCCCTCGCCACCGTCCCCCACATCCACCGTACCACAACCGGCGGCAGATCCTTCTCCCACCTCGCCGCCAAAACCTGGAACTCCCTCCCCGTCAACCTACGTCTGACCCAGGACCTCCTGACCTTCAGAAAACATCTCAAGACCTGGCTATTAGAGCAGTAGCAACCCTTCCTCCCCCCTAGCGCCTTGAGACCCTAATGGGTGAGTAGCAGGCTTAACAAGTGATTGATTGATTGATTGACAGGGAAGAGTGGGTGGCAACAACCATCACAGAGAGGCAGGCCGTAGGAAGGGTGCAGGGGCTGCGCTCCTGGCCAGCGGAGTCTCCTCCATAAAGGCAGAGGAGTGTAGCCCCCGCCAGCAGCAGAAGCTGCAAACCTTTCCGAACTAAAGGATAATATACGATGTTTGTTATCCTTTCGTTCTGAAAGGGGCGGGGCCTCGATGGTGACGTGCACTGAGGGAGAGTGCACAGCACTCTCCCTCAGAGCGCAGGTGTGTTTGGCCGGCCGTCTTGGGCCGGCCAAACACACATGCGTAGTAGACTGTTTGCAGCCCGACAACACAGTTGCAGGGCTGGAGAGAGCCTGCAGAGGCTCCCAGTCTGCCTGGGAGTGCCCTGGCTGGGCGCTCGCAGCCAATCCTGATGCTACTCTGAGCAACGTCAGGATTGGTGCAGGGCAGGCTAGGAGCCTATGCTTGCAGCCTGCGACGGAGGAGCGGCGCGCGGCGAGTTAAGGTACGTTTTTATTTTATTTTTTAAAATAATTTACCGTACCCCCTCCCACGCTCCTTCCTCCCCCTGCTCCCCCTTCCCCTCCCCGTCATGCTGCACCCGCCCCTTTTAAGATCTGCGAGCGCTGACTGCTCCTGGCAGTAACACATGTTTAATACTGCATTTGCTTTGACTTTGGAAAAAACATTATCCTTATCTCAACTCTGTAGAGGCCCAAGAGAGGGAAGGAGACAGCTGCAAAAAGCAAGGGCACTAGTGGACTAAAGGATAAGTGTGCAGTTAACCTTCTGCAGCAGGGGCATCATCACCTCCCCCACCCCCATAGTGGCTACAGTGGGGTAGGGTTGTTGATGGGTCTCTTCTGTCTGCAGCTCGGCAGACAAAGGCTCATTCTTAACTTGGGAGGGTGAGTGAGTGAAAGGAAGGATGGGCGGATGGAAGGGCGGACGGATGAAATGGTGGATGGATAGATGCATGAGTGACAGGATGGATGAAAGAGTGAAAGGGAGAGGGCGCATGAGTGAAAGGGTGAGAGGCTATATGAGAGAAAGGGAGGGTGGGCGGATGGATGAGTTGATGGATGATGAGAGAAAGGATGGATGGATGGTATAATGGGTGAAAAGATGAATGGATGAGTGGAATGGTAAATGGATGGATGAGTGGATGATGGACAGATGGAATGAAAGTATGGATGGATGAGCGAAAGGATGAATGAGTGAAAGGATGTATGTAAAGATGGATGAGTAAAACAATGCATGGATGAGTGAAAGGGTAGATGTTTGTCTGCATGAAAGGATAGATGAGTGAAAGGGTGACTTGCTGAATGGATAACTATATGGATAAATGGGTGAAAGGATAGATGGCTGAGTGAAAGGGTAGATAGAGGGATGTATGAATTGATGGATGGATGGGACAAAGGGTGGATGGTGGATGGATCGGGTGTAAGGATGGATAGCAGAGAGAAAGGGTAGATGGACGGATGAGCCAAAGGGAGGATGATGGATGTATGGAGTCAAAGGATGGATAGATGGAGCGAAAGGGTGGATGGACGATTGAAATGTTGGATGAATGGATGGATGAAAGGGGGTGGTAAGTGAAAGGATGAATGACTGAGTGGATTGATTTGTTTGATGGATGGGTGTCTCTGGACCGGTGACGGCTCTCCCTTACGGGCTCCACAGCTACACTACACCTTCCTTGTTTGGTGGTCCATTTTTATTGTATCAAGAGTGAATAATTACTCACTCTTGAAATAATAAAAAATAAGATGCAGACCGGCTTCGGGTCCAGCAAGAAACTGAGGCAGCTAGTGGCATTGCCTGATTGCGGACACGTGTGCGTGAATGTGCCTTCGTCAGCCATCAGAGATACTGTTCTGAGCTGTGAAATCCCAGCACTGCGACCAGGTCTGTGTGACTATGTGAGTGAGTTAAAGTGAGAGAGAGAGTCAGTGAAGGAGTGAGTGAAAGTGAGTGACAATGAGTGACGGTAAGGACGAGTATGTGTGAGAATGAATGTGAGTGAGTGAGAGAGAATGACAATGAGTGCAACTGAGTGTTAGTCTGTGTGAGAATGTGTCACAGTAAGAGTGAGTAATTCAGAATGATTGTGAATGAGTGGGACTGAGTGAGACAGAGTGGGCCAGAATGTGTGAGACTGCATGAATTTGTGAGACCAAGTGAGTCAGAGTGAGACAGTAAACTTACTGCAAGAAACCGTGAGAACCCTCTCAGAAAAAAGCTTTTTGGAATTTGAGCCAGGGGTTACGCCCACCACATTTTAAAGTCACCAGCCGCCACTAATGGGACCTCCAGGTGTTTTTTTGAGGTCACAGCTCACTGCAGAACTTCAGGATTTTTTACCCTTATTTTTTCCTTTATGTCTGAAAATGTGCTTGAAGTTTTATATTCAGTCCTGTGGGCCCTCTCTTCCCTGGCACACCAGTGGTAGCTTCACACCATGAAATGCCTGCCTCATGGGTCCTGGACACTATGCCCACTGGAAGGCAGGCAAGCGGTAGACATGGAAGCGGTAGACACAGACATGGTAGACACAGAAGAGGTAGACACAAAAGCAGTAAAAGTGGTAGTCAGAAGAGGTAGACACTGACATGGTAGACACAGAAGCGGTAGACACAGACGTGGTTGATACAGAAGCGTTAGACACAGAAGCAGTAGAAGCGGTAGACACAGAAGTGGTAGACACAAAAGCGGTAGACACAAAAGACACAAAAGCAGTAGACACAGAAGTCATAGACAAGACACAGAAGCGGCAGACACATAAGTGGTAGACACAGAAGCTGTAGACACAGACATGGTAGACACAGAAGCGGTAGATACAATCATGTTAGACACAGACATGGTAGACACAGAAGCGGTAGACACAGAAGCGGTAGACATAGAAGCGGCAGACACAGAAGCAGCAGACACAGAAGCGGTAGACACAGAAGTGGTAGACAGAGAAGCGGTAGGACACAGAAGTGGTAGACACAGAAGCGGTAGACACAGACGTGGTAGACACAGATGTGGTAGACACAGAAGCGGTAGACAGAAGCGGTGGACACAGGAGACACAAGCAGTAGACAAAGAAGCAGTAGACACAGAAGCAGTAGACAAGACACAGAAGCGGCAGACACAGAAGCGGTAGAAACAGTAGACACAGAAGCAGTAGATAAGACACGGAAGCGGCAGACACAGAAGCGCACAGAAGTGGTAGACACAGAAGCGTTAGATGCAGAAGCAGTAGGAGTGAGACACAGAAGCAGTAGACACAGAGGCGATAGACACAGAAGAGGTACACACAGACGTGGTAGACACAGAAGCGGTAGGAGTGGTAGACAGAAGTGGTAAACACAGAAGAGACAGAAGTGGTAGACATAGAAGCAGTAGACACAGACGTGGTAGACACAGCAGCGGTAGACACAGAAGCAATAGACACAGAAGCGGTAGACACAGAAGTGGTAGACACAGAAGCGGTTGACAAAACACAGATGTGGTAGGCACAGAAGCGGTAGACACAGAAGTGGTAGGAGTGGTAGACACTGAAGCAGTAGACACAGAAGACACAGAAGTGGTAGACACAGAAGTGGTAGACACAGAAGCGGCAGACAGGAGCGGTAGACAAGACACAGAAGCGGCAGACACAGAAGTGCTAGACACCGAAGTGGTTGACAAGACACAGACGTGGTAGACACAAAAGCGGTAGACACAGAAGTGGTAGGAGCGATAGACACAGAAGCGGTAGACACAGAAGTGGTAGACACAGAAGCGGTAGACAAGACACAGAAGTGGCAGACACAGAAGCGGTAGACACAGAAGGGGTAGACAAGACACAGAAGCGGTAGACACAGAAGTTGTAGGAGTGGTAGACACAGAAGCAGTAGACGAGACACAGTAGCGGTAGGCACAGAAACAGTAGAAGTGGTAGACACAGAAGCAGTAGAAGTGGTAGACACAGAAGCGGTAAACAAGACACAGTAGCGGTAGACACAGAAGCGGTAGACAAGACACAGAAGCAGCAGACACAGAAGTGGTAGACACAGAAGCAGTAGACAAGACACAGAAGCGGTAGACATAGAAGTGGCAGACACAGAAGCAGTTGACAAGACATAGAAGCGGTAGACACAGAGGGGTAGACTGAAGTGGTAGACACAGAAGCGGTAGATACAGACATGGTAGACACAGAAGCGGCAGACATAGAAGCGGCAGAAGCGGTACGGCACAGAAGTGGTAGACACAGAAGCAGTAGACACAGAAGTGGTATACAGAAGCGGTAGGAGTGGTAGACACAGAAGCAGTGGACACAGAAGACACAGAAGCAGTAGACAAAGAAGCGGTAGACAAGACACAGAAACAGTAGACACAGAAGCAGTAGACACAGAAGCGGTAGACAAGACACAAACGGTAGACACAGAAACAGTAGACACAGAAGTGGTAGACACAGAAGCGGTAGACACAGAAGCGGTAGACAAGACACAGAATCGGTAGACACAGAAGCGGTAGACACAGACGTGGTAGACACAGAAGTGGTAGACACAGAAGCAGTAGGAGTGGTAGACAGAAGCGGTAAACACAGAAGACACAGAAGTGGTAGACATAGAAGCGGTAGACACAGACGTGGTAGACACAGAAGCGGTAGACAGAAGTGGTAGACACAGATACGGTAGACAAGACACAGAAGGGGTAGACACAGAAGTGGTAGACACAGAAGCGGTTGACAAGACACAGATGTAGTAGACACAGAAGCGGTAGACACAGAAGTGGTAGGAGTGGTAGACACTGAAGCAGTAGACACAGAAGACACAGAAGCGGTAGGCACAGAAGTGGTAGACACAGAAGCGGTAGACAAGACACAGAAGCGGCAGACAGAAGTGGTAGACTCAGAAGTGGTAGACAAGACACAGAAGTGGTAGACACAGAAGTGGTAGGAGTGGTGGACACAGAAGCGGTAGAAAAGACACAGTAGTGGTAGACACAGAAGTGGTAGACACAGAAGCGGTTGACAAGACACAGAAGCGGTAGACACAGAAGTAGTAGACACAGAAGCGGTAGACCCAGAAGCGGTAGGAGTGGTAGACACAGAAGCGGTAGACAAGACACAGAAGCGGCAGACACAGAAGCGGTTGACAAGACACAGACATGGTAGACACAGAAGCGGTAGACAAGACACAGAAGTGATAGACACAGAAGCGGTAGGAGTGATAGACACAGAAGCGGTAGACACAGAAGTGGTAGACACAGAAGCGGTAGACAAGACACAGAAGCGGCAGACACAGAAGTGGTAGACACAGAAGCGGTAGACAAGACACAGAAGCGGTAGACACAGAAGTGGTAGACACAGAAGTGGTAGACAAGACACAGAAGCGGCAGACACAGAAGTGGTAGACACAGAAGCGGTAGACAAGACACAGTAGCAGTAGACACAGAAGTGGTAGACAAGACACAGAAGCAGCAGACACAGAAGTGGCGGACAAGACACAGAAGCAGCAGACACAGAAGTGGTAGACACAGAAGCGGTAGGAGTGGTAGACACAGAAGCGGTAGACAGAAGTGGTAGACACAGAAGCGGTTGATACAGACATGGTAGAAACAGACATGGTAGACACAGAAGCTGCAGACACAGAAGCGGCAGACACAGAAGCGGTAGGGCACAGAAGTGGTAGACACAGAAGGGGTAGACACAGAAGGGGTAGACAGAAGCGTAGGAGTGGTAGACACAGAAGCGGTGGACACAGAAGACACAGAAGCAGTAGACAAAGAAGCAGTAGACAAGACACAGAAACAGTAGACACAGAAGCAGTAGACACAGAAGCGGTAGACAAGACACAGAAACGGTAGACACAGAAACAGTAGACACAGAAGTGGTAGACACAGAAGCTGAAGACAAGACACAGAATCGGCAGACACAGAAGTGTTAGCACAGAAGCGGTAGACACAGACGTGGTAGACACAGAAGTGGTAGACACAGAAGCAGTAGGAGTGGTAGACAGAAGCGGTAAACACAGAAGACACAGAAGCATTAGACACAGAAGTGGTAGACACAGAAGCGGTAGACAAGACACAGAAGTGATAGACACAGAAGCGGGAGGAGTGATAGACACAGAAGCGGTAGACACTGAAGTGGCAGACACAGAAGTGGTAGACACAGAAGTGGTAGACACAGAAGCGGTAGACAAGACACAGTAGCGGTAGACACAGAAGCGGTAGACACAGAAGCGGTAGGAGTGGTAGACACAGAAACAGTAGACACAGAAGTGGTAGACACAGAAGTGGTAGACACAGAAGCGGTAGACAAGAGACAGAAGTGGCAGACACAGAAGCGGTAGACACAGAAGTGGTAGACACAGAAGCGGTAGACAAGACACAGAAGCGGCAGGCACAGAAGTGGTAGACACAGAAGCGGTTGACAAGACACATACGTGGTAAACACAGAAGCGTTAGTCAAAGAAGTGGTAGACACAGAAGCGGTAGACACAGAAGCGGTAGAAGTGGTAGACATAGAAGCAGTAGACGCAGAAGACACAGAAGTGGCAGACACAGAAGTGGTAGACACAGAAGCGGTAGACAAGACACAGAAACGGTAGACCCACAAGCAGTATCTCATATTCAAGATCACAAGAATTATTGAGAACCAACATGAACCTCAGGGGCTGCTACAAACAGCACCCTGGAAAGGGAAATCTCAGTTATTATACGTTGAGGGCAAATTGTGTAGCGCCCTGAGGCTTCATTCCAGAGCTATCTGGACCCTTCGTCCAACAGTACTCCAACCCCATGAAGAAGACGCCGTTTCTATAAAAAGAAGTGACTACAGTGAGCGGGGCTCACTGAAACCACCGCTTATCAGCAGCAGGTTACGGTGGTCGAGACATCTCTTCATGGCTTCACTTTGCAGAGAAGAAGCCTCTGTGAGCCTCTTACAACAGAGGCCGTTTTACTGTGTTTTAGACACCACATCTGCTGTAATCCCAACCTCCAGAGCCCAGGTTAGGGTTTATCCTGTGTGCACGTGAAACTGTCTCCTGAAGAGAATCACCTTTCCACTCCTCACCCACGCTCACAAAGCACTGCATAACACCGAACCAGAATACCTCAACAGACGGCTTTCCTCCTACGCCCAGACCCGGTATCTCCGCTCCGCCGACCTGGCCCTCGCAACCGTCCCACTGGTCTGCAGAACTACAACTGGCGGTAGATCATTCTCGCACCTCGCCGCCAAAACGTGGAACACTCTTCCCACCCACCTGCGCCAGAGCAAAGACTACTGTAGCGCTAAACACTGGAACATGTGTGTGTGTGGGCGGGGGGGGTGCAAGGGTTTGAAGAGAGCACACCCAGTACAGGCTCACTTATTTGGTGTGAGTCTCACTTCCCTTAGCGCAGCGTCACTCATTGGGTGTGACTCTCACTGCCCATAGCACGGTGTCACTCATTTGGTGTGAGTCTCAGTTCCCTTAGATGAGTGTCAGTCATTTGGTGTGAGTCCCACTTCCTTTAGGGCAGTGTCACTCATTTGGTGTGAGTCTCACTTCCCTTAGCGCAGCGTCACTCATTGGGTGTGACTCTCACTGCCCATAGCACAGCGTCACTCATTTGGTGTGAGTCTCACTTCCATTTGGTGTGAGTCTCACTACCCTTAGTGCGGCATCACTAATTGGATGAACGTTTCACTTCCCTTAGCACAGCATTGCACATTTGGTGTGAGTCTCATTTCCCTTAGCACAATGTCACTCATTTGGTGTGAGTCTCACTTCCCTTAGCGCAGTGTCACTCATATGGTATAAGTTTTACTTTGATGACAATGCCATCCATTTAGTTAGATGGCCATGCCCGGAGAACACCTAAGTGCCATCACACTCTCTGAGAATTGGCAGATTTGATGGCTTTGATCTTTTAGGGTCTGTTCACACCTCCTACCGTGAGAAAAGAAATCCAAGAATGTCCAACCTATTCTTCAAAAATGTACACCTTCTTCACCAGAGCGAGGCCATGGCTGGATTGCACTTTGTCCCTTAGCCAGGAGTGATGCTCTCAGATAGTTTTTACATAATTAGAGTGTAATTACTCAGAATCATCACTCAGGGAAGCCGGCCAGAGGTTCATGAATGCCATTTTGGAATCTCTCCACTGCGGGATAAATGCCAAAAACTAACAGCCTCCTTCAGAGTATGGCAAGAGACCTGTGTCTGACAAGGTGATGGAGGTCATGACCTCACGAGTGATGTGCTGCACTTTATAAAGATTGATTGATTGATTGATTACCTCGGCTAAGCTGGTTATATTTACAGATCTCTCTGGCTTTCGAGGAGCTGCGCAATGGCGGCTCCTCTGAAGACACCGTGAGTCTGGTAAGCGATGGCCATGTTTCAAGCAGACGCTCATCAAACTTGTTTGTTTTCCAAAAACAAACTCTTAAAGTGAAAGTTTGTTGCTGAAAGATGTAAGACTAATGACCATAACATCCTGGGACTTTTCTCCCCGGGCGTGGGGGTTACTTTTATTTTTTTCTATTTGGGACCACTAGGTTTTCCCTGTAAAGGATGCACTCTCTTATGAACGTGAAGTTGAAAAGTTCTGGTTCACATCTACAACAGAACAGCCCACTGGGCACTACTGAGTCCACAACATTCTTGCAGTAACTTTCGACCTCATAGGATCTCACATTTTAGGAGCTGTCCTTAATTGTGTAATCATTTGGCAGCTAGTGAGGGTCCCAGATCATCATTTTGTCATCAAGAATTAGGCGGTCACTTCAACTGTAACCCTGCAGAATGGGTTGAGTCCCCTGTAGACGTTGATGCTGTTGGTTTACATTGGTAGCCAGGGTTTGAGATACATGAATTGACTGTGGTCCAATATGTTCCCCGAAGCTCTTCGCCTAATTGGATTACAAGATCCCACCCATTTTGTATCAGCCTTTATTTCGGTTGTGATTTGTGAACCTATATAATGATCTGCAAAGGAGATGAGAATACATTCTCCTCCATCATGCTGAAAAACTGACTCCCAGTAACAAAACTGGCCCCCACTGCTGCAAAACCGGCCCCCACCCTTACAGCCTCCCGGGCAAACGCCTGATGCATGCTACGGCCAGTCTGGACCTGACCCTGTCCAGGGGTGTACTATCTTGCAAAATCAAAAATATAATCCCTCCCAAGGAATTTATTTAAAACTTTTCTCTATTTTTCAATACGAACGGGGCTTCAATGAAAGCCAGAGAAGGCTTGAGGGGTGTCAAGGGCAAGCTTATCCATGGACCCCGCAACCGAGCAGAAGGGAGCATCTTTATCCGATTGTTGCGATCCATCTTCAGTGCTTAGGAAGGGAGCTCAGATATGACAGCGGCGACGAGTCGGCTTGAGATAGATTGATCGCGAGGCTGAAATGTGAAAGTCATCCTTCATGAAGCAAATTGTTTTCAGTGGGCGGAGACCTTAGTGTGGATAATATCTGTAAAGGTGACCTTCGGTACCCAGATTCAAGTCGTAGATACCTGAGACTTAGAAATGACCATGGGGACAGCTGCAGGAGAATAGCGTAGGCCGCCACCCACTGTAGAATGGGACCCTGCTAAGTCCTTGATGGATAGCTGGATCCTAAAGGACTATCCTCTATCTGATTTCTGGATGAAGAGTCAAATCTAGAAAAAAAGATTCTGCTGGAATTTTCTCCATCATTTTCTCCATATGGGCAGGGAAGGTGGATTTTCATTATCAGGCTGAAGTACAAACTCTAAATTTGTTTTTAGGCTACTATTATTTAAAAGTAGCAAACCAAATCCCGTTGATTTCTGCTAATGTTTCCACCTCATCCACCCCGCAGCAGCTTTTAGTTTAAAGAAGTCCCTTGATGACTCCTGAGCCTCCCAAACAAGTCTTTTCTCAGGACCTAGACCTTCCCTGTAACATGCTCACCCGACTAAGGTCTTGATTTAGAGTTCGGTGGATGGGTTACTCCATCATAGCAGTGACAGATATCCGGTCCACCAAAATATAAATTCCATGATATCCTATGGGATTTACATTTCAGCGGATGGGATATCCATCGCTGTTGTGACAGAGAAACCAGTCTGCTGAAATCTAATCAGGTCCTAACTCCGGAAGCCAGTGTGATCTGAGAGTTGGTGCATCTTTGACAAGGTTTAAAATTCTCACCTTTGATTCATACACTCTTTAAATCGATTACCTATGTGTATTTCACTTCACACCACTAAAAACATCATAATATCAACAGGAACAGAATACAACATTATGTACATAAGGATAAACAAATACCTGCAATCCAATTCATGGAATATCACACCAAGGATACAACAATGTTCAAAAAACATTCCGAAAAATTAGAAAAGGAGATCAAACAAATAGAACAATAATAATATCTTATAAGAATAAACACCGAGCTACCAATACAGTATTAACAGTCTAAATCATCAACTCCCAAGGATGAAATTATGAATATTGTAAAAAATATTTATAACCAAGGGAAACAATTAATTGATAATATGTGATTAAAACGACAGCAAGAAATAGAAGAGAAACTACTTTCCAAGAATAGATATGCTTTACCAATCCCTAGTTTACATTCAGAGAAAATGCACTCTTCATTTAAAAGGCATCTTTTAGGACAGCAACGGGCACATCTCCCAGGCTAATGCATGGGACAAGATCAGTAGATGTTAATGCTTGGTACCTCTAAGACACACATTTACCACTTGCATGGTCTTGTGATGGTAAAACACTTGGGTCCATCGCTGGAGTCAAGACTAGAAGGTATTGGATGGCAATCAAAGAGTAGAGTGCCAGAAGACGAGGCAGCGAGTGAATGGCTCCACTTATGGTACCATCCCACTGAAAATGCCGTGCCAGCCATACCTGACATCCAGGCCTGGGCGGAGCTTCACTCTTTGGAATTCCACGGAGTTACATATAATTCTGTGAGATTCCGCAGAGTTCTGCGAGCAGGTTGCTTAAGGGCACGTCGCACTGCTCGCTCTGATTTTTAGCACCGGGAGCTTGTTCCGGGCTGTAACATCAGCGCATGCGGCACCATGTGGCACTGCAGAGGGTGATGCGTCTTTCTGCCGCTCAAGTAGATTTTCTACTGAAGAGGCACCTTTCTCAGCGTGAACAGTTTTGACCTTCCGTGACCACCTGTGCTGAGTAATCTTGCCGCAAGGCGTTCCAGCACCTGAAAATCATGCCAGGGGATGCAAATTCTCGCCAACTTAACGTTGGAGAGCAATGAATGAGAAAAAACTCTGCCACGTGGCGGTCGGCAGAGTTTTGCCGGACCTTTGTGCTCCAAGCAGAACGTGGAGTGGTCAAAACTTTGCAAACTCCACCAGTGGATCAGAATTTTTTACCCACCCCTACTTACACAGCCTCCCAATGCCATGGCCTTCTGCTTTAGTGGACCCTGTACCACACCAGGTCAGCGGCCATCACACCACAACATTGGCAGGGCCACCATACCTAAGGTGGAGGAGTTCATTGGCAGTCTGATGCTCTGTAAACAGAGTCTAACCCCAGTCTATTCCCTTGGTTTAGCCATCCAGGGCCCATCTACCTGGAACCAGAATCATGTGTTTGTGTAACTGGAATAGTGTGGAGTTTGTAAAGTGTACGCACAGGATTGTGCTAATAATGCATTATAGATCTGTTCAAAGTGTGTTAACCAGTAGCCCTCAGGAAAACAGCAAAGTGTGCAGATGGTACATGATAGAAGACGGCATAGTATCTAGCTCATGCAGGAAGTGAAGATGCAGTGTGCGTTAACTAGGGCCATATGGACATCTCAAACACATGCTCCTAGGGCACTATGCATTCTAGCATCCACGCATACCCAGAGCATTACAGAGTGTTCAAAGTATGTAAACTGTTAATTAGGGTATCAGAGAAAGCAGAAAGTTGTGCTGTCTGGGACACTGTGTGAGTGTGCACACTTGTGTGGTATGGATACTGCCACCTGGGGCGTCGTGGTATTTGCACAACGTGCCAGGGCCCACTGAGTGTCAGAATACAAGACTGGGGGTTGGTGTAGCCCAGCACTACACGTGGCTACATTATTCCTATGGAATGTTCTCATGTTTACCCTTTGTTTCTAGATGTGGCCTTTCTGCCCAGGTGGGTATAAATTACATTTTAAGTGGAAGCACTGTCTGTGAGGGCAACCTTCTGCAGAGTTCAACAGGATTTGTATTTTCACACATGGTCGAATATCCAATATGCCACTGATAGTTACAACACTTTCTTTTCACTGCTGTTGTTCCAGCCCCATAGTCTGCTACCCCAGTCTCTTCTCTTCCTGAGGAATTTCCAAAATATTATACATTGCCTGCATGCACCAACACATCCCTTGTTCTAGATTTTCTTGTGATATAACACTTGGGTCGTAGGTATGACAGTCTTTACTCCAGGGTTTTGTCATCTGTTCCTTGGGAGGACCCCCAGCCTGCCTGTAAAGTTCTGTTACATCACATTTTGAGCAATGTTGTCAGTGTGAGTTGCATGTTCACTGCACAATGTGCCCACGGTCCTGTTGATTGTCATGTCTTATCACAGAACAGACTGCACTTGCACACAGAGGCTGATGGAAGCCGATGTGGCACTGTGTGAAAATCCTGACTTTTTCAACACTAAAGTCATAACCACAAAAGCAAAATGAAGAGTTGTCTTAAGAATGATTTATAAAAGTTATAAATTAAACAGGAAACATATTCGCTATTATTTTATCTTAAGGAATAGAGGAGAAATGTCGTGGTAGTAAGTTAAACAGGTTTACATTTAAAGATGCTGCAAAAAAAAAAAAAAACAGGATTTATTACAGTAGATTCAGGAATAAATATGCTCAGCAGCATACCTTTTAATAAAAAAAGTCTAACATTGCATTAAAATATTTGCACATGCAGAAAAATAACAAATACAGCAAAAAAGAATAATAAAACATCTTTACTAGTTTTAAAAATAAAAAGTGGTGTATATATAAAGAAAAAGGCAGTGAGTGGCTGTGGGAGGGTGTGGGGAGTAGAGGGCTGTGGAGAGAGTGCAGCAGGTCACCAAAAAGAGGTTATAAAAGTCACTGGAGAAGAGGGAACAAAAGGGAGACGAGAAGGTGTTTTTTGCAGTGAAGGTGTTCTTTAGTTGGTACTGAGATTATTACACATTTAATTTAACATTTTGTGCTGATGGTGTTTTGTGGTTGTGGTAATGGCTTTCCAGAGTTAGGCTCTGTTTATTTTCACATAGCTCAGATTCTCCTGATTCTAGGTCACTGCTCAGCATTTCATGTGACAATGTGGCACCTGGTGCACAACAGGGCGAGGTCCCCTGCTGGAGCTGATGCCTGCTTTGTTGACATTGATAAATGGTTGTTCTTCGGATGGCTCTAAGGGAAGGCACCTGTAACAGGGGTGATCTCTCCAAGTATCGAATTTTTGAAAACTTTATCTGTCTTTACTAAAGGAATGGGAAGGACAATTAATTCGAAAAAAGCTGCCCCTGCCCTTGATTCTCCCCTGTCTTCCTGATCCCACATGTTGTCAAGCCGGGCAGTTTTTAAACCACAGGAGAGTCTGGGCTGGCTGACTGCTTAGGAGAGACTCGTACTTCCCAAATAAGGGCCAGATGTAGCAAAGGGTTTTACCCATTCTGTGTCTATGGGAACATTTTTTGGTACATATGGCCCTAAATTACTTCTATAGGGATTCGATCATTGTCAAAAGTTGGAAATTTACTCTTAAGTTTGTGAAATCCAAAAATGTTGAAATGTACTCCAAAGTCGTGCAGTGTGCAACAGTGACAGGTTCTGATCAACATTCCTGGAATTATTTTGTAAATCAATTTTACAAAAGGACAATGATCTATCTTTACACAAGACACCGTGCGCTACAGAGATATGTAACCTTAATTTGATGATATTATTGTAAACGTTTGGAGGCGTATACACAGTGCTTAATATGGGCCGGTGGTTGCCGGTGCTGGGCACCAGCACTTAAATTTGGGAGCTGGCACTTATTTTTCTACCTCAAGCATTTACTGTGAGCAAAAGACACATGGGAAAGACGAAGGAAGAGAAAAACGGAAAAGCGTCACAAAGGGAGAAAGCGGAAAGCTACAAGAGTGAGCTGAAGGGGCAGGGAGTGGCTGTAAATGGATTGAAGAGGCCAGAGATGGCTTCAGGCTTATGCTGCCTCAGTATTCCGTGTTTGTAGCAGCCCTGTGTTTTGGAGGAGGGCTTTGGGCACTGGCGCTTTTTTATTTACAAATTAAGCACTGATTAAACATTTCACAAATGTTGCCATAAAGCACCATTTTTTATCACCCAGGCTCTATATTACTCTGTCACGACATTTACGAACTATATAAATATTAGTTTAACCAACATTGACATTGGGTGATTGGTGGGGAAGGAGTACAAACCATTTTCTTCGCAATAACTGCGCAGATGTAACGTCTGACGACTGCCCCGGAAGAGGTACAAGAGGCCGTGAACCCCAACAGAACTTCCCAACTTCCTTTTCCGTCCGAGATATTACACGAGACTCCTCGCTCACGTGCCAAACTGTGGAGGTGCAATGCTCAGTGACGTCACAAAATTTATAGCTCCACCCCCCCACAAACTACCTGTAGGGGGCCCCTTCGCCCTGGACTCTGGGGCCTGTTGCCCGTGCACAGTGTACTGTGCTGAGGGGGCTCCCTGGAGCTCGGGGCCCCTCCCCGCACCAAGGGGGCTGCAGGTGCCTTTGTTACGCCCCTGGTAATGCTCAATCCCATCACAGGCATGAATTTAATCCAACTCTTGTCAGATGAAATATCCCACTCCGTCTATTGCAGAGAATATTTATTTAGGAGCATGTGTGCTGGGCCCATGATTTTTCTCAGGAGCCCCCACTGGTGCTGCCTAATGCCACGAATGTTTAATCCCAAGGCTGTCTCGTCTTGGTTCCTACCATGGCTCTTCAACCAGCCTACACTTGGGGCAGATTTAAGAAGCCCCTAGCGCCACCTTGCGCTGCATTAGTGTCATTTTTTTTACTCTAATGTGGCGTTAGGTTGGCAAAAACGCCTCACCATATTTACAAAGTGGCGCAATGCACGCACTGCACCTCTTTGTAAACCCTTGCGCCACATTATTCCTTCGCCAGGCATGATGTATGCAAGGGGGCGTTCCGGCATTAGGAGGCCCAGAAAAATGACGTAGTGCAACCTATGGGATTACACTGCGCCATTTTTAGTGTCATTTTTAACGCCTGCCCAGGGTACGCATTAAAATGACGCTTCCATTGTTTTCAATGGGCCTCCTTTCAGTTTGCAGGATTAGCGTCAACATTTTTGATGCTAGTTCCCTAACGTGTGCCAGGGTGCGCCGTATCATAAATATGTCGCACACATGGTGGCGTTAGGGGGTGCAGGAAAAGTGGCACATCAGGCCATGGTGAGCCACTTTTAATAAATATGCCCCCTGACGTTTCGGTAACTCATGAACATTAAGGATGCCCACTCTTGGTTCCATTTCTTGCCTCTTTTTTCTACCACCCTACAATTCCCGTCTCTGCATCTCATGAACATTAAGGCTGCCTAGTCTTGGTTCTATTTCATGCCTCTTTTCTACCACCCTACAATTCCCGTCTCTGCATCTCATGAACATTAAGGCTGCCTAGTCCTGGTTCCATTTCAAGCCTCTTTTCTACCACCCTACAATTCCCGTCTCTGCATCTCATGAACATTAAGGCGGCCTAGTCCTGGTTCCAATTTTTGCCTCTTTTCTACCACCCTACAATTCCCGCCTCTGCATCTCATGAACATTAAGGCTGCCTGGTCTTGGTTCCATTTCTTGCCTCTTTTTTCTACCACCCCAAATTTCCATTCTCTTTAATTCATGAACACCAAGACTGCCTATTCTTGGTTTCATCTCATGCCCCCTTTTTGCCCCTTTATTCTACCACCCTATACTTCCGGTCACATCTCATGAATACCAAGGCTGCCCGGTCTTGGTTCCATCTCATGCCTCTTTCTTCAACTACCCTATTCTTGCTGTCTTTTTATCGCATGGACACCTAGGCTGCCTGGTTTTGATTCTACCTCATGCCTCTATGTTCAATTTCCCTACACTTCCTGTCTCTTTATCTCATGAACAAGAAGGCTTCCTTGTCCTAATTCCACCTCAAGCCTCTTTCTTACACCACCTGTCAGTTCCTGTCTCTTTATCTCATGAACACCAACCAGTTCCTGTCTCTTTATCTCTTGAACACCAAGCAGTCCTAGTCTTGGTTCCATATCTTGCCTATTTGATCACCACCCTACTTTTCCTGTCTTTTTATCTCAGTTTTGCACATTATTCCTCACCCCTGGTTTCTTCCTTTGTCACTGTTTTCCAATCTGTCTCTCTTTCCATCTTTCCACCTTCTTTGTTTTTTTCTTTCTTGCTCTGGGTCAAAGTCTGCTGATGAAAACAACTCCCAGTCCACAAACTCAATTGCCAGTGCCCAAAGTCCGCAACCACCCACACAAATTAGGCACTGGTCCAAGGTGGGATTAGATCATTAAACAAAGGCGTAAATGAAAATATTGGAAGGCGAAGTAACAGTGGTGGCAGCCAAAGGTGGGATGTGGCTTTGACCTGGACACTGCGACTCTAGTTTCCACTCAACTACCACTCTCACGCCTAGTTACCCAGAAGGATCACAGATTGTAACTGCAGAACCGTCTCCTACTGATGCAGCCACGCCTGCATTTGTGTGGGCCAGTTACATACTAGTCCTGTTCAGTATGGTTTGGGTTTCCTTTACCTAGCAGTCTGTTTTCCATTTTTATTCAAATTGGCCTGCTCCCTGCCCTTGATCATGTGACCAGAAGAGGTCAAACCACTCCCTGATCATCCATGCCTCTCTGGTCTTTACCTTTTACATAACATTTGCCCCCAAAGCTTCCTGCCAGGTGCCCTGGGAAAGGGGGGAGAGGTTAAGGATGTGTTTTTGAGGGGCAATGGTTCTCAACCGATGGTCCGGGATACCCTGTGGGTCTGCGAAGTCTCCCCAGGAGGGGTCCCTTACTGCTTAGAAATTGAACTAATATTAACAAATTAATAAAGTGTATATAAATAAAGTGGCTAAATGTACAAATGATAATTAAAAAAGATACTGTGAATGTCAAGGAATTTTGCAATTGGAGGCTAAAAACTAAATTCGTATCCTGACATTGATTCGTGGGAGCAGTGCAGGAGCATCAAACAGAATATAGTATGGATGATGTGTGGCTTTAGTTGAATTTAGGAAAGCTGCAACACCTTCCTATTGAAATTAAAATGGTATTTCTTTATTTTATTTGTTTACAAATTAAATAAAGTGTGTTATCACTTATGTATGTTTTTGATGGAATGCACGTTTCTGTATTTGTGTTTTGTGGTTCAAATAATTGATAATGTTTAGGCCTGGGTCCCCGGCTTCCAGTAATGACTCGGTGGCAGTCCCGGATTCCAATAATGATTCAGGGGGATTCCCGGCTTCCAGTAATGACTCGGTGGTGGTCCCAGATTCCAATAATGATTCAGCGGGTCCCCGGCTTCCAGTAATGATAATGTGGGGGTCCACAGAAGTCAAAAGTTTGAGAACCACTGTTATAGGATGCTCCAGTTTTGGGTATTGAATGGCACATCCCCTTTTCCCCTCTCGTTCTACTCCGTCACCAGCAAAACACTTCTTCTGATACGCCTGCCAATTAACCAACTCACTCTAGGGATGTCCAGCCACACTCAGGTGGCCACGATTCCTTCCTCCCTACACACAATAGCTCAGATCGCTGGCAGACATCCTTAGTGAGGGTGGCTTCTCCCACTAGGTGCACATACTTGGTGGGTGTCGAGAAGTTGGGTTGCACCTCAGCTGATCCTGGGTGCACATCAGAGGACCCCATGACTCTTGCTGGATTGGATGATAAATATATGCAACCTATCTCTGTTTAACTTCATGTGAAACATTTTGAGCACCCCTCCATGCCTCACTCAATACTAAACTGCTACTCAAAAATAGACCTCACCATAAAACCACATTCTACCACCATGAGCAACAAGCAGAGTAGCTTCTTACTCTAATGCGGGATTCACAAACCTGACCCTAAACCTTAACTCGAGTTTACTGCTGCAGCAGGTTCACAGTGACTCACCTGGAGCACCCCTCTCGGCCCCAAAACCCCAAAACTCCTTCTAAGGAGTCCACTCTATAGCCAACTACAACAGACACAGAATGACGTGTATGCAAATGGGAAAATGTAATGCAACTCAGTGGCCCGCGGCGCAACAACTGCAGCAAAACCCGTCAAGCTGCTACTAAACACTCATTGTGCCGCTAAAACGAGGGGCTACACTTAGAGACTTGCGCTGCAGTTGTGTCACTGTTTTTGATGCGCTGGCAGCACAGACCTCTTAACCATATCTATGAGGCCACTTTGCGCGGCTTTTCACGGTTTCACAAATAAGGAGTAAGACAATCAGCGCACGTCGCTGTGTTGGCGTACTCTGTGCCAGGGAGGCGTTGCAGTGGGTTTCCCCACGCAACACCCATGGATTTCGACGCTGCCTCAGATTTACTTAATCACGTAAACCTGGGAATGTGCCCAAATCTTACGCCTCCCCAGAGTAGGCGTAACCAGGAAGAATATTTTCATTTGTCCTTGTTTCTTCCTCTTTCCATGTGCGGTGCTTTCTGCCGCACACATACTGTAGAAAGAGGAGAACACCTCGATTGTTTTTGTGCAGGAAGGTGGCCCTTGCGGCACAGAAACAATCCTGCGGACAGCACAGGCCCCCTTGCACCATGGTGCAAGGGGGCCTGCATTGGTGCTAGGCTACCAGAAGGGCGCCAGCGCAGAGGAAAGGACAGGGACGCGCTGTATTGCATAAATATTGCGCATTTCTGCCCTTTCACATTGGCGCAGGGCAGCGCGCCAAGAAGGCGTGCGCCGCTGTCCTCGGACAATTCCCTATAAATAAGCCCTGAGGTGCTTAGGTGTCTAAAAGAATACTGTCTAAAATCCTCCCCACAGAACAACTTTGGAATGAAGGTCAGGCGGCTGACTTGTTCCCAGCCCTCCCGGCCTTTCACGGGCAGCATCCTGACAAGAAAGCTTGTGAATTCCCTCTACAAGAAGGGCAGGACATCCCGCATCTCACACTATAAACAGCATCGATACTAAACAAAGTGTAAGCTAATTCATACTGAAAAAGGAAAATTCAAGCTCACAGCTAATGCATTTAACTAATGTATTATGTCCAATAAATGACTTCAGAATCTCATCAGTTCCCCCAACTAGCGGGCGTGCGGGGCAGAATCGATTCTCATTTCTGATTGTTTGCCAATTGGTTAGGTTCTGAGGCCCTCCGGCTCACAGAAATTGTGTTTACTGATGCCTTTTCCTATAATGAACTTTATGAAACCTCTCCATCAGAGGGTGACACTCTGCGTAAATGCCCCCATCTGGTCGTCACTGATTGCACCAGATCCAGGCCCAGCAGGGCTTCCTCTGTCCTGGTCCAGGCTTCGATGGAGCCAGCGTTATCTGAGGATGTAAGAACCAGAGAGAGCTCATCCCTCATCAGGCCTGAGTAATACTGAATGTATAACTGGGAGCGTGGAAATCCTAAAGGGGTTTTAATGAGCATCAAAACAATAAATTAAAAAACGCCACCATGTCTGTGTCCCTGCATAAGGATATATGACTGTAATGACAGATGTAAACATGCCATGGAGGTTATCCTTTAGGTTGGCAAATTAAAAACGAAACGAATTTCTAGTAAATAACACAGATAAAATTCTCTAGGAACCCTTCAGGTTTCTTGTTCAGATAAGTGAAGGTCACAATTTCCTGGAACTAATACCATCTGGCATGGCATATGCACTCTTTCGAACCGCATATGCACTCTTTCGAATGGCACATCCACTCTTTCGAATGGCACATCCACTCTTTCAAATGGTACATCCATTCTTTCGAATGGCACATCCACTCTTTCGAATGGCATATCCACTCTTCCGAATGGCTTATCCACTCTTTTGAATGGCACATCCACTCTTTTGAATGGCACATCCACTCTTTTGAATGGCATATCCACTCTTTGGATTGGCACATCCACTCTTTCGAATGGCACATCCACTCTTTCGAATGGCATATTCACTCTTTGGATTGGCACATCCACTCTTTCGAATGGCATATCCACTCTTTCGAATGGCATATCCACTCTTTCGAATGGTACATTCACTCTTTCGAATGGCATATCCACTCTTTTGAATGGCACATCTACTCTTTCGAATTACATCAGTGCAGTACTGCATGGCGGCTGCTCAGCAATAGAATCACTCTTTGGCAGAACATAATGCATTTCACCGGCCTACTTTGCTTCACCGTGTTTTTAGGTCTTGCCTAAGACGGAGCATGTGCTATTTCTTGCACAACCTTTGGATACCTTACAGGGGGCTTAGAGGCAGCTCATTGCTATCCATTATCTGGCACTATTGTAACTCTCATTTGCTTCCTTCTTATGTGAAGGCTGCCTCTGTCTTCTTGTGTTTGTCCATCCCATGGAGCATGGCTGCATTACTTGTGTCCTTCCACTGTTTGGTTTCTCAGGCTCTACTTTTTTCCTTTTGTTTAAGAACTGTACGAGAGTGCATGTGCTTTTCAGCTGTCTCCTTCGAATAATTATTCCTCCCCTCCACAGTCTTGCTCCGGTGCCATCCGTTGTCCGTGTGCTTGTCCCAGCCCCCCCCACCTAGGCCCCTGTTGTCCATGTGCTTACGCCAACCGTTCCCGACTGCCCACTGTTGCCCATCTGCTTACCTCAGCCGCTCTCTATCACCCTCTGCTTGCCACACGCACCTCTCACCGACCCTCCATTGACGTTGTGCTTGCTTTTGCCCCTCCTACCCACTTTTCGTTGTCCATGTGCTTGCCCCCACCACTCCAACCCGCTCTCCGTTCTCTGTGTGCTTGTCCCCACCGCTCCAACCCACTCTCTGATCTCTGTGTGCTTGTCCCAGCCACTCCAACCTACTCTTCGTTGTCCCTGCCACTGCAACCCGCTCTCCGTTCTCTGTGTGCTTGTCCCCGCCACTCCAACCCGCTCTCCGTTCTCTGTGTGCTTGTCCCCGCCACTCCACCCACTCTCCGTTCTCTGTGTGCTTGTCCCAGCCACTCCAACCCACTCTCCGTTCTCTGTGTGCTTGTCCCCGCCACTGCAACGCACTCTCTGTTCTCTGTGTGCTTGTCCCTGCCACTCCAACCCACTCTCCATTCTCCGTGTGCTTGTCCCCGCCACTCCAACCCGCTCTCCGTTCTCTGTGTGCTTGTCCCAGCCACTCCAACCTACTCTTCGTTGTCCCTGCCACTCCAACCCACTCTCCATTCTCTGTGTGCTTGTCCCCGCCACTCCAACCCACTCTCTGTTCTCTGTGTGCTTGTCCCCCCACTACAGCCCACTCTTGGTTCTCAGTGTGCTTGTCCCCCCCAACTACAACCCACTCTCCGTTCTCTGTGTGCATGTCCCCACCACGGCAACCCACTCTCCGTTCTCTGTGTGCTTGTCCCCGCCACTCCAACCCACTCTCCGTTCTCTGTGTGCTTGTCCCCCCCACTCCAACCCACTCTCCGTTCTCTGTGTGCTTGTCCCCCACACTACAACCCACTCTCCGTTCTCTGTGTGCTTGTCCCCACCACTGCAACCCACTCTCCGTTCTCTGTCTTCTTGTCCCCGCCACTCCTACCCACTCTCCGTTCTCTGTGTGCTTGTCCCTGCCACTCCACCCCACTCTCCATTCTCCGTGTGCTTGTCCCCGCCTCTCCAACCCACTCTCTGTTCTCTGTGTACTTGTCCCCGCCTCTCCAACCCACTCTCCGTTCTCTGTGTGCTTGTCCCCGCCACTCCAACCCACTCTCCGTTCTCTGTGTGCCTGTCCCCATCACTGCAACCCACTCTCCGTTCTGTGTGCTTGTCCGCACCACTGCAACCCACTCTCTGTTCTCTGTGTGCTCATCCCCGCCACTCCAACCCACTCTACGTTCTCTGTGTGCTCATCCCCGCCACTCCAACCCACTCTCCGTTCTCTGTGTGCGTGTCCCCACCACTGCAACCCACTCTCCGTTCTGTGTGCTTGTCCGCACCACTGCAACCCACTCTCCGTTCTGTGTGTGCTTGTCCCTACCACTGCAACCCACTCTCCGTTCTCTGTGTTTGTCCCCACCACTGCAACCCACTGTCCGTTCTCTGTGTGCTTGTCCCCACCGCTCCAACCCACTCTCTGTTCTCAGCGCCAGCCCACTCTGTGCTCTCTGTGTGTATGTCCCCACTGCTCCAACCCACTCTTCGTTGTCCCTGTCACTCTAACCCACTCCCCGTTCTCTGTGTGCTTGTCCCTGCCACTGCAACTCACTCTCCGTTCTCTGTGTGCTTGTCCCCCCACTACAACCCACTCTCCGTTCTCTGTGTGCTTGTCCCCGCCACTATAACCCACTCTGTGTTCTTGTCCCCACTACAGCAACTCACTCTCCATTCTGTGTGCTTGTCCCCACCACTATAACCCACTCTTTGTGCTTATCCCCACTACAGCAACTCACTCTCCATTCTGTGTGCTTGTCCCCACCACTATAACCCACTCTCCGTTCTCTGTGTGCTTGTCCCCGGCACTCCAAACCACTCTGCGTTCTCTGGGTGCTTGTCCCCACCACTATAACCCACTCTGCGTTCTCTGTGCGCTTGTCCCCACCACTATAACCCACTCTGCCTTCTCTTTGTGCTTGTACCCACCACTCCAACCCACTCTCCATTCTCTGTGTGCTTGTCCCCACCACTATAACCCACTCTGCGTTCTCTGTGTGCTTGTCCCCACCACTATAACCCACTCTGCGTTCTCTGTGTGCTTGTACCCACCACTCCAACCCACTCTCCGTTCTCTGTGTGCTTGTCCCCGCCACTCCACCCACTCTCTGTTCTCTGTGTGCTTGTCCCAGCCACTCCAACCCAGTCTCCGTTCTCTGTGTGCTTGTCCCCACCGCTCCAACCCACTCTCCGTTCTCCGTGTGCTTGTCCCCATCACTATAACCCACTCTCCGTTCTCTGTGTGCTTGTCCCCGCCACTGTAACCCACTCTCCGTTCTCTGTGTGCTTGTACCCACCACTGCAACCCACTCTCCGTTCTCTGTGTGCTTGTCCCCACCACTGCAACACACTCTCCGTTCTCTGTGTGCTTGTCCCAGCCACTCCAATCTACTCTTCGTTGTCCCTGCCACTGCAACCCGCTCTCCGTTCTCTGTGTGCTTGTCCCCGCCACTCCAACCCACTCTCCGTTCTCTGTGTGCTTGTCCCCGCCACTCCACCCACTCTCCGTTCTCTGTGTGCTTGTCCCAGCCACTCCAACCCACTCTCCATTCTCTGTGTGCTTGTCCCCGCCACTGCAACGCACTCTCCGTTCTCTGTGTGCTTGTCCCTGCCACTCCAACCCACTCTCCATTCTCCGTGTGCTTGTCCCCGCCACTCCAACCCACTCTCCGTTCTCTGTGTGCTTGTCCCAGCCACTCCAACCTACTCTTCGTTGTCCCTGCCACTCCAACCCACTCTCCATTCTCCGTGTGCTTGTCCCCGCCACTCCAACCCACTCTCTGTTCTCTGTGTGCTTGTCCCCCCACTACAACCCACTCTCGGTTCTCAGTGTGCTTGTCCCCCCCACTACAACCCACTCTCCGTTCTCTGTGTGCATGTCCCCACCACTGCAACCCACACTCCGTTCTCTGTGTGCTTGTCCCCGCCACTCCAACCCACTCTCTGTTCTCTGTGTGCTTGTCCCCCCCACTCCAACCCACTCTCCGTTCTCTGTGTGCTTGTCCCCCACACTACAACCCACTCTCCGTTCTCTGTGTGCTTGTCCCCACCACTGCAACCCACTCTCCGTTCTCTGTCTTCTTGTCCCCGCCACTTCTACCCACTCTCCGTTCTCTGTGTGCTTGTCCCTGCCACTCCACCCCACTCTCCATTCTCCGTGTGCTTGTCCCCGCCTCTCCAACCCACTCTCTGTTCTCTGTGTGCTTGTCCCAGCCACTCCAACCCACTCTCCATTCTCCGTGTGCTTGTCCCCGCCACTCCAACCCACTCTCCGTTCTCTGTGTGCTTGTCCCCACCACTGCAACCCACTCTCCGTTCTCTGTCTTCTTGTCCCCGCCACTCCTACCCACTCTCTGTTCTCTGTGTGCTTGTCCCAGCCACTCCAACCCACTCTCCATTCTCCGTGTGCTTGTCCCCGCCACTCCAAACCACTCTCCGTTCTCTGTGTGCTTGTCCCCGCCACTCCAACCCACTCTCCGTGTGCCTGTCCCCACCACTGCAACCCACTCTCCGTTCTGTGTGCTTGTCCGCACCACTGCAACCCACTCTCTGTTCTCTGTGTGCTCATCCCCGCCACTCCAACCCACTCTACGTTCTCTGTGTGCTCATCCCCGCCACTCCAACCCACTCTCCGTTCTCTGTGTGCGTGTCCCCACCACTGCAACCCACTCTCCGTTCTCTGTGCTTGTCCGCACCACTGCAACCCACTCTCCGTTCTGTGTGTGCTTGTCCCTACCACTGCAACCCACTCTCCGTTCTCTGTGTGTTTGTCCCCACCACTGCAACCCACTGTCCGTTCTCTGTGTGCTTGTCCCCACCGCTCCAACCCACTCTCTGTTCTCAGCGCCAGCCCACTCTGTGCTCTCTGTGTGCTTGTCCCCACTGCTCCAACCCACTCTTTGTTGTCCCTGTCACTCTAACCCACTCCCCGTTCTCTGTGTGCTTGTCCCTGCCACTGCAACTCACTCTCCGTTCTCTGTGTGCTTGTCCCCCCCACTACAACCCACTCTCCGTTCTCTGTGTGCTTGTCCCCGCCACTATAACCCACTCTGTGTGCTTGTCCCCACTACAGCAACTCACTCTCCATTCTGTGTGCTTGTCCCCACCACTATAACCCACTCTTTGTGCTTATCCCCACTACAGCAACTCACTCTCCATTCTGTGTGCTTGTCCCCACCACTATAACCCACTCTCCGTTCTCTGTGTGCTTGTCCCCGGCACTCCAAACCACTCTGCGTTCTCCGGGTGCTTGTCCCCACCACTATAACCCACTCTGCGTTCTCTGTGCGCTTGTCCCCACCACTATAACCCACTCTGCGTTCTCTGTGTGCTTGTACCCACCACTCCAACCCACTCTCCATTCTCTGTGTGCTTGTCCCCACCACTATAACCCACTCTGCGTTCTCTGTGTGCTTGTCCCCACCACTATAACCCACTCTGCGTTCTCTGTGTGCTTGTACCCACCACTCCAACCCACTCTCCGTTCTCTGTGTGCTTGTCCCCGCCACTCCACCCACTCTCTGTTCTCTGTGTGCTTGTCCCAGCCACTCCAACCCACTCTCCGTTCTCTGTGTGCTTGTCCCCACCGCTCCAACCCACTCTCCGTTCTCCGTGTGCTTGTCCCCATCACTATAACCAACTCTCCGTTCTCTGTGTGCTTGTCCCCGCCACTGTAACCCACTCTCCGTTCTCTGTGTGCTTGTCCCCACCACTCCAACCCACTCTCCGTTCCCTGTGTGCTTGTCCCCGCCACTATCACCCACTCTCCGTTCTCTGTGTGCTTGTCCCCACCACTCCAACCCACTCTCCGTTCCCTGTGTGCTTGTCCCCGCCACTATCACCCACTCTCCGTTCTCTGTGTGCTTGTACCCACCACTCCAACCCACTCTCCGTTCTCCGTGTGCTTGTCCCCATCACTATCACCCACTCTCCGTTCTCTGTGTGCTTGTCCCCGCCACTATAACCCACTCTCCGTCCTGACCTCATTCAATGTGTTGTGCCTCCAATTTAGAAACCTTCAGTTTTATCCTTAAAACCACCTCTCTCTCGCTTCTGTTTCTCAAAGTTAGTGATGTGTTGTCTTTGTTGCAATGTTCTAATAAAACAAGAAATTATTTTTGTAACCTTTCTATTTAATTCTGCACTGCGTTTTGGCAAAGCGCTCTAAAAATTCAATAAAATTCAATTCAATTAAAGCAGAGATGGCCTGGCCTGTCTGTCGGGATCTTGTGCTCAAATTGGACAATAATGAAACATTAATTAACACATCATAATAACTTGATACCTAAAGTGGACAGCTGCCTGCCTGTTGCATCTGGTTACTTATGGAACATTGGAGCAGGACATTCACCCCACAATTATACATGTATCTCCGGGTGCCTAGAAGTCTTGCTTCAAGAACTATACATCTGTCTCATGTCTCAAGTGAGTAAACATAAATTTATGGTTAGTATTGTAGCCATTCATATCAAAGTTAAATCCTAGAGGCAAATTGGCCTGGAAATCAAAGTCCGAATCAAATCAGAGCTACAAGTTTTCGTTTTTATACTTTGATATGTAGAATATTTAAGACCTGGCCAGTTCCTGTGCCTTAATGTCATTTATTCTTATAACTGAAGGCATCAGACATTTCCAAACAACTCGTGAACATTATTTAAAAATAATATTACCATAATTTACATATAGCACAAGACACGGCACGTCTGTCATTTTTGATCACTTTAAATAATGTGTCTGGCTCTGACGCAATTAGTGGTATTCACTTCACCAACATCAGAAGGATGGAAGGCTGAGTTGGCCTTGTTGTGACCTGAGTATCACACATGTCGTCTGCAAGTGTTAACTTACTGAGCCACCCTGCCAGTTTAAGAGACCTGCTGGAACAAGTCTCAAAGTCACACTTACACAACAAAAAGGAGGAGGGTGTTGCTGTCCGGAGTCACTGGATGAGCAATCTTCGGTGAGCATCCCTACCCTGTGCGCTCAGTGTCAACAGATGTAGCATAGTACACTAGGTGCAACAGGAGCAAACATGCACTACAAACCGGACGTGCCATGGCCTTTGCAGTGTTCCTCTGAATGCATAGGAACTCCTCTGGTGTAATGCTTCATAGCAGTTTCATGTAGTGACGCTCACAGATAGGCTTGGATTACAAGTCGAGTGTGTACATGTGCACATTGTAAAGCAGTCTGTATTAAAAGACTGAAAAAAGTCCAAATTCATATTTTCCCTATCCTCCTTTGAGACATCATCTGCCATCCTGTGCTACTGCATAGTTTATTGGTGCCTTCACATTGTGACTTCACGCTACCATGTCTTGAACCTTCAAAAGCTCTTTCTTGACCCCTTTCTTTCACCCCAAAGACAGGATCAGCTAGACGCAGCATATTAAATCCCTCGGCGGCCTGGAAGGCAGAGGGCTACCTTATATTTTGGCCACAAATTCTATGTCTCAGTGAGGTACCATTCTGATACCCTTATGTTCTGCTTCAGGCTCATTAAAACTGCAAAACAAAAACCTACATTATCCCTGTCACTGAAAGCTACCACCACATCAGGTGCACTGCAGGTTCATGGTTCCACTGTGGTGGCCTTCTCAGGTTTTTGGTTGTGCATCTGTATCCTCAGGAATTCTGAAATTCTATAAACCGTTCCAAAGAAGATAGGACAAAAGCTTGTCTCACCACATGCAGCCCTCAGCTCCATCTCATTCGCTTCTTCTCCGACAGCCCATAAGTACACTCTGTATCGCCAACATCACAAAGCTGACATAATGAATGGACGTAACCATTGTCTGCTTGATGCCTGAGGTTTTGGTGTGGTAATGAGGCTGAGCCAGGCGGCTTGGAAGTATATAAAGGCTGCATCAATCTCTTTGTTCCTGGTCTTTAAAACCTCCACTGGCATCGGCTCTGCAGATCAGAGCAGGAGACGGGCTACAGACGCGAGACGTTCATCTTCTACAGACGCGGATCGCGTCTCTCCCAATCACTGAGCGCCAAAGCAATTTCCCTGATTTATTGTTCGCAAATAAAATGTTTTATCCACCTCATTGCTTCCTTGTACGAGTCATATGAATATGAGCAGCCTTACAGAAATTAAAGCAAATGTTCAATGTCCGAAGGGTAGCAACGAATTAGTCAATATCCCCAGGGATAATCATCAATTGAATATCCCACCTCCAGGGAATGGATCTTCTCTCAGGATTGGATTGTCCTTCAGCCCCTGAGGAGGTGCCTTTATGAATGTGTATTTGGGTTGGCCCGCGCACACATGGACGCGCATGTGTGCACTCTGGTGAACTCCCAGTATTCACTCACTGGTTGGTCTGTATTTGCTTTTAGCTCAAGACAAAGACAAGTTCATCAAGGAAAGGTGGATGTAGCCACAGGATGCTGAAGCCATCTGACCTAGTGAGCAATAAATAGAAGAGGAGTATCAGGGCCTGACTTAGGACTCAGCAAACAGGTTTCTGGGTCACCGCTGTGATGGAGTAACCCATCCGCCAAGTTCTAAATCAGGCCCTCAGCCTTGTGGCTACATTGTTGACCGTGAAACTAGAAGATGCAAACTCTAATCCATGATCAGATTTTGGATGATGAAAAAAATCTCTTTATTCATTGAGATCTACTTTATGTATATCTACATAATTAGGAACATTTAAAAACAGCTGGAGTGTTATGTGTTCCTGATTATTATATATATATATATATATATATATATATATGTGTGTGTATATTCACTGAAAAAAACAAATGGTTAAAGTGATGTTATAGTTAGGTAAGCTACTACAACTTAAGCTCACATTAAATAAAACGCTAGGAGGTCACTGTAAAAACATAGTTTAAAGTGACTTTATAGTTAGACCTTGTAATAATCCAAACGTTAACGGTTAAAAAAACACTGGAAAAACACTGAAATTCATCCGTTATAGTTTGCTGAGCTAACTATAAATTGAGCGCCCAGCATGCACTGCTTATGATTTCAGACATTACATCACTCATGACATGTTAAGTGAAATTATTAATGAAATCACTAATAATATATATATATATTACCTACTGTCGGTCGTCACTAGATAGTTATAGTTAGGACCAAGGTTCCATAGAAAAAGCGTTTTTTGACTTGTCTATATGTTTGGCACCGTCTGAAGAATTTTCACAGAATTCTCCCCAAAAAGTGTGTCGGTGATTCTTGCTGGGCACAGAAAGTTTCGGGGTGATCCGTCAAGTGGGGGCCGAGAAAAAGGGAGAAGTCAAAAAAGTTGCACTTCACTAATTATTATAGGACTTTTGAGCACAACTACAGCCTGAATCACTGGACGGAATTACACCAAATTTGGCAGGCAGCTAGCTTTCGGTATGCAGATTGAGCTTTCGCTTATTTGGTGTAAATCTGTTCAGTACTTTTTGAGAAAATAAAAGGAAAACAAATCTGTATATTTCCGGCCGTGATGACTTCGCAAAGATTAAGAGCTTGTGTACAGCAAATGCACAGCTCTGATTGGCTGCCAACACTTCAAACCAGGAAGTGTTGGCAGACACCTTGGGACTCGGCTGAAGCCAAGTCCCACAAAAATAGTTTTTAAAAAAACCAAGGGGCCGGGTAGGGTCGCCATGACCCCTGAGCTCTGGTGTAGAGGACCAGAGGGAACTCCCCAGAGCTAAAAAGCCTTTTTTTCACACTTTGCTGCGATTTGCAGTGGATCTGCAGATCCAGCAAAGTTATTTTTAAAAAAACGAAGCTGTGCACCGCCCGCAGCCCTGGAGACTTCCGCTTCCCAGGGTCTTTACAGAAATATGAAGCAGGGGGCACGCCCCCCCCCCCCGGAGCCCTAGGGACCACCACCTCCCCCAGGATTTACACAAATGTGATGCCGTGGGGCTGCGTGGCCCCCCTGTGCAGGGAATGAAGAGAGAGAGAGATTGTCAATGCAATGGTCTCTCCGTGCAATGACTTCAAAGATTCAGACTAGCAAGATGTTTGGTACAAATGTTATAGTTCCCTTTGGATGCAGAGCAGAACAGAGTCACTGCTGCCCTAATGGTCAAGGTCTTGTGCTGTCACTCAGTATGCTGAAGGTTCAAATCGGAGTTTCACTTGGCAGTGTGTTTATTTACGAGGGTTCTGACTGTTAAGCCTTCCTAGTAAAGGAACATTCATGTTTCTTTCCTCTCACATGTGTGGGTTGCATGCCATAGGTATGTCTGGAAACAGTTCATCAAGGAGTCACCTGTGGCTTAATGGTTAAAGTCACAGACCCTCACGCTGAAAGTTGAGGGTTCTATTCCAGATGTGTCCATGATCATGTTTTTCCTTTAATTTCTTTTATACTGCAAACATTTAGGGTTCATAGTGAAAGAAAATCTCACTCTTTTTAATTGACTAATACGGTTTTCTTTTTAATTTGTCCAATAATACCTCATTCTAAGTATATTATCCATCAAAGCCTAAAAACTCTCTATCTCTCGCCCTCTGATTCTTTCTCTCTCTAGCTCTTTCAATCTCTTTCTCCCACTCACAAACCCAGTCAGACCCTCACCAACCCACTCACAGCCGCAGTCAGACCCTAATGTACTGACTCACAGACCCACTCAGACCCTCACACACCCACTCACAGCCGCAGTCAGACCCTCAAGCACTGACTCACAGACCCACTCAGACCCTTATGCACCCACTCACAGACCCACTCAGACACTCACGCACCCACTCACAGCCCCAGTAAGACCCTCACGCACCCACTCACAGACCCACTCAGACCCTTGTGCACCCACTCACAGCCCCACTCAGACCCTTGTGCACCCCCTCACAGCTCCACTCAGACCCTCATGCGCTCACTCAAAGACCCACTCAGACACTCACAGCGGCAGTCAGACCCTCATGCACTGACTCACAGACCCACTCAGACCCTTATGCACCCACTCGCAGACCCACTCAGACACTCAAGCACCCACTCGCAGCCCCAGTCAGACCCTCACACACCCACTCACAGCTCCAGTCAGACCTTCACGCACCCACTCACAGACCCACTCAGACCCTTGTGCACCCACTCACAGCCCCACTCAGATCCTTGTGCACCCACTGACAGCCCCACTCAGACCCTCATGCGCCCACTCAAAGACCCACTCAGACACTCACAGCCCCAGTCAGACCCTCACGCAACCACTCACAGGCCCACTCAGACCCTCACATGCCACTCACAAACCCGCTCGGAAAACACGCATGCACTCAAACACCCACTCAGATCCTTGCGCACCCACTCACAGCCCCACTCAGACCCTCACGCGCCCACTCACAGACCCACTCAGACACTCACACACCCACTCACACACCCACTCAGACTCTCACACACCCACTCACAAACCTGCACAGACACTGACGCACCCACTAAGACATTGATGCGCGCACTTCAACACCCAGACAGTGACTCTCACAGCCACTCTCATCCCCAGAAACAACCTCTCACACCTATTCTCACACCCAGTGAGACAAGCTGTGGGCAACTTCTGCTGCACACTTCCAAAGGACCGTGCGCAGTGTAGGGTTGGATGGCTGGCGGGTTGGCCGCAGGGTCTGCCTGATGGCCAGGGCCTTGCAAGAGACCCCCGCCGCACACGGGCGAAGGCTGTGCACCGTGCCAGGTTGAATGCTTATAGGGAGTTGACCTCAGAACCTGGCACAGGCCAGGTCCTGTGGCCAACCAGCTGTGCGTGGCAGTGGTTGGATTAACGTACAGTAATGAAAATTACTATACGTTAAAAAACCCGTAGAAATTCACTGAAAAAAATCAAAGGGTACAGGGACGTTATAGTTAGGAAATAGAATTAAAAAAACATAAAAATTCATCGAAAAAAACAAAAGTTACAGCGATGTTATAGTTAGGTTCAGATTTTAAATGTACAAAACCATAGAAATTCATAAATTTACCTGTTATAGTTAGAGTTATCTCAAGGAATATAACTCATGCCCTAAGGTAACTATAACTCGCGTCCTCGCCATGCACTTCTAATTACCTCACAAATGACAGCACTCATAACATCTTTGATAACTTCACTGATAATATCAATGTAATATTTTCAGTAAACTTTTTACAAAAAAAACTGTGCATGGTGGGAGGGGGAGTTATAGTTACCTTAGGGCACGAGTTATATTCCTTGAGATAACTCTAACTGTAACAGGTGAATTTCTATGGTTTTTTACGTTTAAAATGTGAGCCTAACTATAACGTCCCTTTAACCTTTGGGTTTTTCATTGAATATATATATATATGTTAAAAAGTTACTTTCTGGCATGAGTTATAGTTTCTTCAGATAACAATAAGTCTAACTGTAGCTGCTGAATTTCCATGGTTTTGTGGGGGTAAAACGTCAACCTAACCATAACGTCCCAGCAACCTTTGTTTCTTTCAGTGAATATAGATAGATAGACAGATAGATAGATAGACATATATATATATATATATAATATATATTTGTTTCGCAGTAACGCTGTACTCCCTCAGTACCATTGCACAACTGACACTCCAAGGTACAGCGGGACAACACAAGTTTCAATTGTTAACGCTCGTCTGGTCCCACGGTATGCCACGTACACTCGCTGGACCACATCGGAGGGATGCACAGAGTCCTGCGAGAGCCCAGTGATACCTTACAGGACACCTTACTGGTTCCTGCAGGATTCCCAGGGGACATGGGGTATGAAATATTTTTTCACAAGGGCCAGGGGTCAGGGTACCCCAACCCTGCCCCCTTTGTATGTCTTTTTTTGTAAACACAGTGCAGGGGGAACGAGTCCTCGCGTCCTGAAATGACGCCACAACATTTCTCTTCATGTTACAGCCAGCCGGTCAGGGCCTGTCCCATGGGAAAGAAAGGAAAGTGGCAAAGCCTTTTTCCATATTCTGGACAAACCTATACCATTCAAAGCTGTAATATGGCGTCTGGAGTGGTAAAAGGATTTTATTATTTTTTCAGCTCAGCATAAATGACACTACCTAATCCTATGCTTAAAGACGTTGCTGTAAATATGGCAAAAGGCTTTGTCCCTTTCTAGCTCAGAGTGGATCAGCCTGTGCGGATCCTATGCCTAAAAACTCTGCTAGAAAAACAGACAATTGAGGTGAGAATATTCAGGGTGTCGCTGGTGTTGTAAGGTGCTCTAATAGGAGCTGCTCTCCACCTAAACCTTGGGAACTACTCAAAGTTCCCTGTGTTCTTTTTTGCATAATTTATGCACCACTCTAAGCCTGAAAGGATATTGTCATGGCTTATACCGGATGCTCCTTTGTATATGGACAAAGTGATGCCTCTGATGAACTCCAAGTATAATGGAATATTTGCTTTTCAATTAGCCCAGTCAGACACAATTTCCTTTAACTGCACATGCACACAGGTTTAAAAATATGGTCTACATTAGGACATCTGAAGATGACACAGAAGCTGCAGTACTGGACTGTGTACATTTTTTATGACCTTGGTGACTGGACCAGTCAATGTCATACTTGTCAAAATAATTTGTAAAATATTTCTGATCGTTCAGGAGTTTCCCAATTTCCAAAATAGTAGTTTGGGGGTGTAGCACGAACAGGACTATGCATGCACTTCACGTTTTTAATTTCTGGGGCACAGCACATCATAGTATCTTGGGAATTACCAGGTTTAAAAGTTAGTGGACCTCCTGAAGATCATGTGGGTGGAAATTGATTCTCTTACATTTCTCCTGAACGTTTCCAATATTGACACCTCCCTTGGTTTCCTTCTTGTAACCCTACCTCAACCTGTTCTGCTGCTGAAGATGTGGAGTGAGCTGTGTAGATCCTGGTAACATCCGGTGCTTAAGGAATCATAAAACTACTATACACGTCTGACATCTCATCATCTTGATTTCTCTACCTACTCAAAACCTTCATCCAGATCTTAGGAAACAAATCTAAATGTGGGTAGGATCAGATTTGGGTATAAAATGTTGATTCCAACCATCAAACCCTTGAAAGATTTGGCAAATTCATCTGGGATAACAGAGCAACCAAAATCTGGTGCACAACATATATCGCTTCAGACAACAGCAGCGACAAGAACAGAGAATCTATTCCCAAAAATTTGCAAATAGCTGTCTAAAACCTCTTTATATACTTAAATCATTCAAGTTCATTTAGTGGCATATTGATTAGCATTCATTGACACCTGTGAATGGCTTCATAATGAAATGCCTTAGAGCTATGAATTAGAGTCAGGCCTGTGATCACAATAAGAGCGGGAATCAGATAGAAGGTCGTGGATCGGGCCGCGTGGCCACGCGCGGGGGCTCAGTTCTAATCCCTTGTGCTGCAGCGGGAACAAGAAACTCAGGCCGCCTTCAATTCACAGTCTCATAAAAGCAGAAGGAAAAACATTGCTTCATTATTTCAATCCCACTGTATCACACTTGTCCCTCAAAGTCTGGGCTTTTCTTTTAAAGTCTGATTACTGGACCACTTCCCCAGCAAGGTCAGTGAAATCAATGCTGAAAGTACTTTCGAACTGTTCCAACGATGAATGTGCTCTAACCAGTGGCAAGGGACCCATGGGCCACGTACATTACCGCCCGCTAATGCTCACCGTATTCATCACGCCGTAATCCGCGTCATTTCATCATCTAATATGGAAGGTACCTTGTTGCATTCAGGCGTTCAAGGAAGAAAAAGACCTGTAATAAATCATCTCATCTAATGAGGAACTCCATATAGAGAATCAATTTTAAATGGTTGTGTTTGTTGGATGAGACAAATAACACTGGAGCATCAACATAAGGGCAGAGACTCCAGCAACGATCTATCCCTTGAGTTCCTGGAGGTGGTGACTCTTCGTGCATGGGGTCTTCCCCTGTAAGACCGCGTCTCTTTTCTCACACTTTGCGCGGTTGCCTCGATTGATTGCCCATTTAAGAAGTGCTTTTCATTTCTCTGACTTCATTATCCCTCAAGATCTTGCTCTCTATCTGCAGAAGCTGCCCTGCTCCAAAAATGTTATCAAATTTTAAGGTCAATGGGCTTCAACTGTGAATAACCTCCCAGCCCATCTTCATCAGATTGCTGACAATTGCAGTTTCTGACAGCATCAAATACCATCTTCTATGTGAAAGGATAAACCTTCTATTCTATAAAGCACTTATAAAGCACTTATAAAGCGCATGGCTACTCGTAGGCTTCCTAGCGCTGATAGTGCGGCACAGACTAGCTGGAGGGAATTAAAGGGAACTATTTCTGAAATAGCCAAGTCTTTAATAGTTTATTAAATGATGTTCCTTTTTGGCTGATTGCAGAGAATGAGGAAGGCTGTTGCATAAATTAGCTGCAATACAGGCAAAGAAGCGCCCTCCGTACTATGCACTTCTAACAGTAGGTACTATGGCCAAGTGTGTGTTAGAGGATCAAAAGTTCTACTGGGGAAATAGGACAACAGCAAAGAATGAAAGATCCAAGGCCCTTAGTCAAGGAGTGCCCTGTGGGCGATAAAGAGTGATTTAAATTTGATCCTATCAGCCACCGGGATCCAACGGAGGGAGCCCGAAGCTTGTCGAGCGGATTGATGTCTGGGTATGTTGTACAATATCCGAGCGACAGAATTCTGTACCACCTGCAGTTTCCTTATGGTAGCTTTTGGAGCTCCCAAGTAGAGTGAGTTGCCGTAGTCCAGGCGGGAAGAATCCTCTTCGAAGTAGGAAGGAGAAGAGGGAGTATTTTTCTGAGCATGTTGCAGCAGATGGCTCTAGGTTTTACTACTTAGGAGTCAAAATTTAGGGATTTTTCCAACCACATTCCTAGGCTCTTTATAGCTGTTTTTGGGGCAGGAGGGGACCTTAACAGCTCGTCCAGCCCAGACTCATAAGGGAGTCCTGTTCCTGGTTCTGTTAGTCCTGTGGTGTGTACGTCATGTCCCACCGCCACAATGCTGTCTCTGGTGTACAATGCACTCCATAATCAGATGAATGAATCACAGTATATATGCTTTTGAAATCCCACAGGCACCTTCAACATACTTCATTTAACTGCCATGGACCAAAAATGTTGGTGCCCTTTTTCGCATATGTAATGAAATCACCGGAAGTGACATCACATAGGCTTTGATTCTGATGTCATCACAAGAAGTGACATCACACAGGAATGATATCACAATTTATATGAATATGAATGCACCTCAAATAACACGCTCTAAACGTATAAAAGTATCTGAACAGCACAATGTTGTTTGACACTAATTGACCGAAATAGTTACCAACGCTGCAGATGATGTGCACACTTGGGAAGGATTAAAGAATGCAACCTACCCAAATTACAACAAGACAAGCATCAATAAGGAAACACAAACAGGCATAACTACATGTGAGCCAGTCAATGCCAGAGAAAAAAGTTGTTTACTCCATTTTTTCCCACACTGCACTACCACAAACCAACATCTAAATACTTCAAAAAATGCAGGGATATTACAAGAGGATGAGGAAACCTACAAGATGGCTATCTGTTACCTGCAAGAACCTAAACATAGGAATGTTTTAAAATCCAGGACTTTTAAGTCTCTGGCTACTGATAAAAATGTACAGGAGCTGATTAATGATCATTGAAATATTGCTGCCATGTGTAAAAAAAGTGAGCTCAGCCCCATGGATCTTCTCTTTCTCCTTCGTCCCTGAGCAGGCTAGAGACAGGATAAAAAGCAGAGCAGAAACTCTCAAAAGATGGCCAAGGCCCCGCCCCTTCCAGAAGGCGGCCTTCCTCTGTGAGGTATCGGGGTCGTGAGACTCACAAACACGCTTCATGAGCCAAAATGGATCCCGCAACCTGTAGGGCGGGAGAGAGGAGCGCTCCTTGGAGGCCACTTCTGCCTCCAAGAGTGGGTCCTTTAACTATGAATTCATGTTTAAAAATCATGTGTGGTTTTTCTTGAGATTTAATATCAAAAGGCGGAGCTTAATTTGTAAATAAAAAGATCCCGGTGCCCAAAGCCCTCCTCTTAAACACGCGGCTGCTGCAATTAAATGTGTGAACACGAAATACTGAGCGGCATAATCCTGAACCCATCTCAGGCCTCTACGACCCAAATAAAGCACCTTACTACCCCTTCAACTCATCCTGCAACTTTCTGCTTTCTCCCTTTGTGACGCTTTTTCGTTTTTCCCTTCCTCCGTCGTTCCCGTATGTGTCTTTTGCTCGCAGTAAATGCTTGAGGCAGTAAAATAAGCCCCGGGTCTCAAAAATAAGTGCTGGTGCTCAGCACCTGAAACAACAAGCACAAATTAAGCACTGTCAACAAGTAAAGTGTCAACCCGGTGGACACATCCTCACATTCCTCCTGCGGCGGGGTAAAGTGGGGCGGAGAACCAAGTAGCCCTCCCTCTGGAGCACTAGATATTTTGATGCCGTGGTCTATGCTCCACTACTTGACATAGTGCTATAAGTACTGCCAAACTCCTTATCGACACGAATAAACCACTTATGACACCAATATCTCTCCAAACAGCTTTAATGAAGACACTATTGTCATGGTTGATATTAGAGGGCTACATACAGATAGAAAGAAGCAACACACTGTGCTGATCATGATGACTTTGGTAAAATTCTGTATTTAATGGGAAATTCTGCCACTTTTAAACATCTGCATACTTCTTTATGTATACAAAACTTTTAATAACATCCCTACTCGAAATTGGTGATGGATCTTCACCTGACAAAGCAGGCTTCATGTGGTGAGGTATGAATTCCTGCCCGGATATGTAGCTCAGTTTCAAACTGGACCGACCACACACATTTATGTTGAGTGAATTCCTGACTCTGCTGGTCATACTAGGAAGTGATGCCTTGAGACAGGAAGTCCCTCCCACAAATTTTGGTGGCACCCAGAAGGGATAATTCAGATTTTTAGATGATGATAGTTCCCTTCTAGGACTCTAAAAATGTTGTTTAAAACAGCTTCAAGGATATTTCAGGGACCGAAGAGAAGAATATTTCCAGTACCAACCAGGAGGGAAGTAAGCCTGTAAAAATGGATCACCTTTGATATTTTTGACAAATAATCAACCATTCAGCTGAACCACCCTGTTCCAGAGAGTTATGCAGTAGTATCTAGTATGGTTTACTCTCACAATACGTTTTAAAGTTAAGGTGAAATGTTAATAAATTTAAATTTTATTCATAGGTTTATTAAAGCACCACCTAAGCAAAAATGCATCATAGCACTGACAAATAAATAAGCCCAACAACAGTAAACACAGTTAAAAAAAACCCTGAACACTAAGGATAGACATTGTATATATTGGAAACAGGATAACGAAATATGAAACTCAAGCAAAACCCGAAATATACAAATCAAAAAAAGTAAGAATGAAATAAAAGTCCACGAAAGGAAATGTTTTCCTTTTTGCCAAATTAAGTTTGCTATTTATTGCGTGCTTCACAGAAGGAGCACAGATTGTAGTTTCAATAGTAATCATTTGTAGGATAAACCAAGGGTGTTCTCCTGCTCCCAGTCAGATCTCCCCAAAAGGACATTCTTGAAAATGGCTCCAGTTTACAAACTATTTGAAACCTTAAAGTTCCAGCTGTTGGATTCTAATCTTACCTAGTCATGAATAGACAAGCTGATTGTCCTGGTGACTAGATCTCACTTCAATGGCACAAACCCGTCATTCCTTCCGTAGCAAGGCAGGATAGCTCCCTGCCACAAACGGGGACACCTACAATTGCTTACATTTGTTTTCTAGGTACGTCAGGCCATCCCCCGCCAACACACTGACTCGTTTTTCAGCTTCTAGGGTTGTTATACTGTTCCGACGAATGAAGTAAGACTGTATTTGGCCAACATAAATGTCAGGGTATAGGGACTCAGTCCACATATACCATCAGGAAATGCTAATACGATTCTTAGCTGGCTCACAGTGCCCCGTCTGAACCCCTAAACACCGGGTAACAGATGGGTTCCGCAACCTCGAACAGGACTACTCAGATTCCCAAGGATATCGTGGAAATAAATCTCTACATTTGTTGTCACTCAGAGGACCCAAGATTAGACATAAGAAAAAATGCCAAAATGTTGTTTAGAACATTTATTGCAGTAATCGTATTCATGGATAAAAATCATGAGCTGCGATTATGAGGCAAAGGAGACAGAGACATTATAACCAGCATTACAAAACGGTGCAAAAGATAAACAGTTCAACCATGGTTTTGAGATTGTGTTGGTACACTCCTATCTGTAACTACCTACACTGCTGAGAACATAGTGGGAAAACCCCTCTGCCAGATCTATTGGGAAAACCTGGTCCCCCATACTTGGGTGAGATGTACCGGAAAGCCAGGGAGCCGGTCTGCTGTAGTGCTGGCTATTTTTCCTGTGAAGGGTAGAGTTCAGATTCAGGATCAACATCAGAGTTAGCCAAGCTCCATCTTGGGCACTGAGAGCCACAATCCAGGATAAGTCCGGAGGGAGTGCTCCTCTATCGCATATGGTGCGTAGTCAGATTTTATAATACACACACCATTCATGTCACACTGTGTCAGAGGTGCGAGCTTGACGATGTGATGTGTCTACAAACCTGGAAGTGTCTCCACGGATAATAAAAATATTCAGGCATCATGTTCTGTGTGCTCAGCCGTGGACAGACTGTACAGATTAGATTTCTTACTAGGAACGAGCAATATGCACAATGATTTCTCAGTACAGTATCACGTAAACGAGAAGCCAGGTAAGGAGTTACAGACAGAAAAGAAATGCTAAATTAAAACCATGCATTTAAAAATAGAGTCTCTAAGCCGGCCCTGACGTGCATCCACTAGAGGATCGTCTGCAGTCCACCAACCACAACCTGATTAAAAACCCCAAAATGTTGTGTTCCCTCTACATTGCTCTACATCCAGTTTACACCTTTAGAGCTCACTGTGTCCGGGTTCAAAGCTGCCCCCCTCACATGCTGAGTTCAAAACCCTTCATGAAATGTCTTCTAATGCAATTGTAACATTACAATAATTAGAGATGACCCTCTCTATATGTTTTTCTGTAATACCTGAAATATGTGATTATTCCACAGGTTGCTGTGTTTGTCTTCTGTCTATGAACCAAAGACATAATCTCTGTACAAATGTCTGACCCACATTACCAGTTTATTTTATCCATATTTTCCACCAATCGCTAAATGTATTATATTATTTAGTTATTTGTGACACATTTTTTAATGGAAATATTATGAAATGTCATGAAGTTCATGGAAATAAATAATTAAGGGTCTGATTACGATCTTGGCGGATGGAATACTCCACCACAACCTTGACGGACATCCCGTCTGCTGTATTGCAGGTTCCATAGGAAACAATGGGATCAAAATTTGGCAAACAGGATATCGGTCACGTTTGTGATGGAGTAACCGTCAGTCAAGATAGTAATCCGGCCCTAAATAAATAAATCTTCTGTTGGAGGAGCAGCTTTGAGTTATTACAGCCAGCTCACCGTCCCAGACTCCTCTGGGCCCTGTGTCTAAAACAGGACTTCTTTTTGCACTGCTGGTCATTAGGGTGCAGAGGAACGGAGCAGAGACCATTCCCTGTGGCACACACTAAGCCATATTTCTCAGGTCCAAGGCAGCCTCTAATAGCATCACTTCAGACAGCGTTGGAAGCGAAGCCCAGCCTATCATCCGACCTGTGACAAAGCGCAGGGTATTTTCATCAGCATTCTCACTCACTTTTACACTAACTAAGGGTCTCCTTATTCTATTTGTACTGATTTTTACACATAAATACAGCCACATAAAAGCTCACCACAAATACAGTTTAATTATCTGTATGAATTTTTTTAATACAGAAAAATACAGAAGTAATTCCTTCATTTAAGTGTCTTTCGGTGCTGCCACCCGTGAATACAAGGTGAATATCCATGCAGATTATCAACATGGGGGGAGTCAAAAAGGATGAGCTTTGCCGAAATAACTGTAAATGTGCACATACAGGTTGTATGATAGAACCACGTCTGACTTGCCATCCAAATTAAAAACCTAAAAGTACCCTGGCCACCTACATACCCTTAGCCACCCTAAATCCTAAAAATACCCTTGCCACCCCAAAACCTATTCTCACCCTAACCCTAAATATTCCTTCTCCCCTCAAAAACGCATATCCACCCTAAAACCTAAAAATACCCTTCGCACTCAAAACTCTATCTATCTATCTATCTATCTATCTATCTATCTATCTATCTATCTATCTATCTATCTATCTATCTATCTAAAGAAAAACAACTGCACTCCATTTCTCCTGAAACTTAACAGTGTTTAATCCACGCCAACAAACACAAACGCGTTTCACCTTCGAAGAGTCTTGTTTGCCGCACATACTTGTGCTACAACACTGATGTTTTCATCTGTGTGTATTAGTGTGCCATGCATGCTTCTGATGCTAGAATCTGACAGTAATGACTGGTGAGTGTGCCTTTAAAGGTTAAATAAATGAGGAAATATACTATTCACTAATCCTTCTGTAAGTGTATATGAACACTAACCAAATAAGCGAAACATAAATATGGATAAAGTCACGTAGAAACATTGAAATACTAAAGACCACAAAAACCAGCCACCAGCAGAGGCCCAAGCAAAATCCTATACAGTGACCACTTCAGCAGAAATAAAATGTCCAAAGCGGGGTAAATAAACGCCAACCACCAAAAAATATCCCATATTAGAATTGAGCCAGTTCCTGGATGCACTAATTGTGCTCCTGGGATGCAATGCACCCTTCCATCTGATCAATGACCACTTACACACAAGAATGTGATGACAAGAGGAAGAACCTAGCAACAGGGAAAGGTGAATGTGATGAGACAGAAACTGGAGACTGCACTCCACTACTCTATCTTGATCAAGGATGTCAGCAGGATGTAGTGATTATCTATAGACAAAGACATCTCTTGAGAGACATCTTGCCACAGAAGTTTCTATGCTTGGCTGTAATAGTGAATGGACAGACCGTAGCAATATCTCTGTGCAACCTTCTCTCCGTACTTTAATGTGTAGCTTGTAATTTCTGAAATCTAATCGTACAAAGGATTAGTAGGGCACATTTATATTCATTAACACTTCTCCCTTTGCCCTGAATAACTACCTCAAGCTTTGTCACTATGCACTCTCTGTGGAAGATGAGTTACAGTTTCTACTTGACTCTTGTAGGACTGCAAGGTAATTAACAAATGTTAATATTATGCTGCTCCCTGCTCTTAGCAATTCATACAAGCATACTAGAACTCTAATACATAATACCTTACACTCTGGCATTTATACATAGTCAAATAGTCCAGGCTAAATATCCCTCCTGTTCTGTCACAGGATAAGCTTTAGTAAAATGAACAAACCCATTTTAGAAGAGCTCATGCTAATGTTCAACAAATAGTTTGTTTGTTTCTATCCGCAACACAGCTTTCTTAATACTTCTCTGTATTCCCAATGTCCTTCAATACAAATCCATCGCAAAACAAACAAGTCTTGGCAATGAAAAGTGGATTCTGCCCAGCAATGTCCTGGCTACCGGGTTACCTAGCAAAGACACCGTGGGCCATAAGACAAGACACTCTGATGTCCAAGGTGGTAGCCATTTGTCCACACTATGCAAGAGCTCATTTCCTGCTGGGAATTGGAGTTCATTGGTGGGATGCTGTCATGTAGTGCATTATTCACATATACACACACACCTTCAGTCCAGACAGCACTGATACTCTGTATTTGCCATCAGCCTTTCCTTTCTCGAAAGAAACTGAGCACAAGCGGGTTTAGAGTATTGTTACCCAACAGAACAGGAGCCTGTTTCGTCCTCATCCTTACAAGGTCTCCTCCATCCACAAATGCACACCTAGACCTAAAACACAATGAAAATTGGCCACACACTGGAACCCACAGGAGGTGGGGTGGAGCAGCTGTCTACAATGTCCGCAGTCCAGCATTTCAACCGCCATGCCAGACCAGCAGCCACCTCCCTAGACAGAGTAAGTAGCTTTAGCCGAATGAGATAGGAGGCCATGAGTTCCTACGCTCACCAAGCCTCCTGTATCCACAGTTCACCTTGGCCTCCTTAGACCAGAGGCAGCTCGGAGAGGCAGCTGCAAAGTGAGTCTCACACAATATGACTCCGATTGAAGTCTTCTGCCTTCTCATACACATCCCCAAACTTTTCTCCACCGCTTCCCGGCTCCCCTACTTCTGAACCTTTTCCTCATGTCTGTACCCCAGGCATACAGCCTTACCACACACCCCTGCTTTTGCTGTCTTGCAGTTCTACTATCCCCCATGGACCACCATGTGATCATCCAATTAAACTACTGAGATTCTCCGTCACAGCCCAGAATAACAAACTCACTCCTGCAGCACTTCACGCAACAAAAAGCTTCTTCAGCCACACCCCATCCAGCCTCAATCTTATCAGGGGATGGATATGTCTCATGGTTGGGGAGACTGCGTCCTCCTCTCCACCTTCACTTCCTTCCCCAAATGGACCAACATCACCCCCCACCTCAGAAACCTCCACTGGCTCCCCATCCAGAAGAGGTGCCAGTTCAAGATCCTTGCGCACCCCTACACAGCTCTGCTCAATCAAGGACAATCCTACATCAACCATCGACTGAACTTCCATCTACCCACAAGGCAGTTGCATTCCTCCTCACTCGCACACCCACGACAGGGGCCGCACCTTCTCCTACATCACCACAAAGTCTAGAATGACCTGCCCCTCCACTCCGAACAGCTCCCTTCCCAGAGAACTCCAGCAAGAAACTCAAAACCTGGCTTTTTGACGGAGACACGGTACCCTCGGTGCCCAGATATCCCTAGGAGTGATAGTGCTGCACTTTATAAATGCTGATTGATTGATTGAATATTCATCCAGTGCAAATCTCCAGCAGCACACTTTGTTAGCCTGTCTCTGTCATTTAGTCTTCTCTTCAATTTCTCCCTCTCAAAGATACCTTAACTGACTTCCTTCATAAGTTTCCAGCCTTTCTTGAAGCTGGATTGCCAGGTTGCACTTTTCTCTGAACAAGCGACAGCTCTAGACCTACATCTCTCGAGCACACCCTCTCTCAAGACCCTGATGCACATACTCAAGGCTGGTGGAGTAAATAATCTCTCCTTGTCCACTGGATCACCCATAGGACATCATTATCATGGCATTACTCCGACAGATCCCTGTAGATGCTCCAGACATTCCTCTTTCTTTCCATCATCACCACAAACTTCATTCTCAGCACCTTCTTCACAACCTCAAATACCTCAAAAAGATGTGACTCTAGCAACCAAAGTCTAAATCCAACTTCCTGATTTACCAGAAGCCCTGAGATATCCCTAGCTTTTTTCAAATTGCATCCTTCAACCAAGCATGCCACGGTCAACTGCCCCATCCTACCCAAAGCCAACCCATATTATATTTCATTTACCCTCTCTGCTTCCCAAATGAAAAACCTTGTTCCATCTGCACTTCCCACTTTCCCACCTCTACACCCAACTCCTCGGGTTTTAATGGCTGCCGGCCTGCTATAATCATCGCAAATACTAAGATGACTACTGCTGACCCTGACAACCCCTCCAACTACCACTCAATTCCCCACCTTCCAAGCATTGCTAAAGCACATGTAAGGGTTATTTTCAACCAAAGCACTAACAACCGCTCTACCCCATCATAACAATACTCTCCAAGGAGGATTCCAGAACATGTAGTTCTCTGAGCTGGCACTTGCATTTATCTCAGACCTTCTCATCTCTGATTTCACCATCACCTCTCTTCCATCCTGATAATAGGTGACTTCTCCACAGCCTTCGATACCATAGGCCACCACATTCCCCACAAGAGCCTATCTGCCCTGCGTTTCTGCCTCAGTGTCCTCTCCTCTCTTGTCTTTCCATCTCTCATTCTTTGTTATCACAGACCAACAACAAATCACCTGCCTCCTTTTGATTGGTACCCGACCCTCTGCTCTTATTCCCTAGTCTGCCTCCCTATGCAGCATCATCCCTTCCTTCTTGTTCCTTCACCAAGCAAATCTATCTTCTGTACACTCTTACCCCTGACCTATGAAGCTGCACTAATTACTGTTCTTCATAGTTAAGCACAGGGTGGTCCTATGCTACCTGGTGCTCACATCAGTAAAAATGAAGCAATATTAATTAACATGGGAATTAATTTTTAGAGAGGAATACACCTGACCTCTTTTATCACTTCCACCACCAGGCGTGCTCACCTTACAGTGGGCAATGTCTGCAAAAGTGTCCTTTTTACCACTTACCGAGCTGCCAAGACCGAGGCAACTATCACTGGTGGTGTCAAGTATCAAGGTGGGTACCAGTGAGCTGGACCTCTGCTGCGACCTCTTCTTCAGCCTCGTCCTTTTCTCATTTCCAGCACTTGCCAGGAAATTCAACACTGCAACATGTCCCATACACACCTTCCCTTACTGCATCCTCACTAGAGCTCACCGCCAGAACACGGGATGGCTAGACACGCTGAACTAAATTCCTGACCCTGGTCTTCAAGTCATTGTTCGACATCCAGACCTGATCATAGGGACTGCTTATGGTACCCAGATACCCCTCATGGCTACGGGAGCACACACATAAGCCGACATTAGGTTTCCCGTGCATGATGCATCAGAAGATCCCCACCACTGGGATGCCCGTCCAATAGAAATCAGTTGTATCAGATCACTCAATGTCTGTTTAAGGCAATCTTTAAATCTCACCTTCGGCACAGCTGCCAGTCGACTGACACCTCTAGGTGTTTTGTAAGTCTACTTGTCTAGTCTTATGTGCCCTCCTGGGATCTATGAAAAGTGCTTCTGGTCAAGATGCAAAGTGCTTCTAACATTAAAGTGCCTCTAAAAATTACAAATACAATTACATTCACAAGCCATTTAGCATCAGATATCCAAATGTGTCATTATGTCTTTGAGTTTGTAAAGTCAACACACAGAAAAGGTGAGGGTCTGAGAGTGCAAAGCTCCAATGCAGAGCTCATGATGTGGGCACTTCAGTTCACACCTGTCGCTGCGGGTCACAGTGCCTTGACTGGGAACCCTTCATGAGAGCAAATGAAATGGATAGCATGGGGACACCTCCACTCACTTGTAACTCTCTCAGTCCAATGTGTCCATGCTTCATACCAGTCTTGTCATCGTACTGGAAAGATGCAATGTGCTCTGGGCAGACTGCACCTGTCTGTATAGTGAAAACTGTCCATTGTGGGCATGTTCCACTGTGCTGGGCACACCTGCCAGTACTGAGAGCAGAGAACACCACTGTATGGTTCCTCAATGTCTGCTTCACACTGAGCCACTGACTGAAGCACTGAGACCCCAGGCATGGCACTGCCCCAATGCCGGCCTATTGCCAGCTAAAAGCATACATGGAGGTCTGCTGTCCAAAGCAAGCCTGTAGCTCCAACGCATAACTGTGCGAGGCATCTAGCCAAGCACTGCTTACTAGCCACTCTCAGCGCCAGCTGTGCCAGAGCCTGGTACAACATTCTGCCACTAGGCCAACCAAACTGGCTTAGATCTTGTGACCACACACCTGTTACTGCAGCCTTCTGCCACTATCTAGTTTCATCCTGGAGATATCATTCAAAACGTGAACTTTTTTATGTTTTCTAACAAAGTCAGTCACTTTTTTCTAACAGACAAATAATCGACAAGGACCCAGGACAGGCTGTCCTGAAAATCCGAAATCAAGCAACACCAAATGTTGGGTGCAGGTTTTCATTAGGTTTGACATATCTGCACTAATTACTAATTTGTGACAGACTAGCCTGCACTGGTCTTTTAATGACCTATATCAGTCAGAGGGCCACAGGGAGATGTAAAAAGAACAACATTTATGTACAACCTAATGAATCTGTTGGTGGCCTGGCCAGGAGAGCTTGCAGGAAGCGAGGTGTTTTCATTATTCCTTTTTTTGAAGAAGTTGTAAATATGAGGCATTTCTTTTCCTGGTTCCCTCACATAGAAATAGCCATCGGGGAAGATGGCCACATATGGTGCCTCAATAAAACATAGAGAAATGGGCTTCATTTACAGGACGAGAAGGGCAAGTGTAGTCAAAGCAAATGCAGGGGTGCAAAAAATAGGCAATATTACAATTTCCGCTACAGTGGTCTTATAATACCTCAAGTCAACGAAATGTCCATGCTCTTTTACGCACAATGTGTCATCTGCCCACGCCCCTGTTTGGTGGGTCTGAGACGCGAGAGTGCATCACCATTCCCCTCAAGGTCACAGGGAGGCGCTGAGGTTGGGGGGGTTAAGAACACTGCCTCTTATCCTCCCTTCCTCCCCTCTCTAGGATACCCTCTTGGGATATGGTGGGAGGTGAAAAGAAATAAGTGCTTCCCCATTCTTACGTTCACTCCGAACTCCCTTCTAACCAGGAGCGTCGCCCCGCTGCTTTTAAGCCAAAGGGGAAGGAAAAATAAAATGAAATAGCGAAGCTGTAGGGCGGGGCTGGGCTGGGCTGGAGGGGGTCGGAGGAGGGCTGTGCTCGAGGAAGGCTATGTGTGCATAAGTGCGCATGACGCTTTGGTCGGCCGTGTTGGGCCGGCCAAACGGACATGCGCTCTTTACATTTCTCTACCCGGCTGTATCGAACAGCCGGGTGGAGAAAGTGCACAGACTCCCACTCCCTGTGCGAGCGCCTGAAGTAGGGCGCCTAGACCAATCACGACGCTGCTGTCATGCTGGTGGCAGCAGCGCTGTGATTGGCTGGGTGCCTGTATGTTGCCGGGAAGAGGACAGACGAGACGTCTCCGGAAGAGAGGTAAGAGCTTTTTTTTAATTTCTTTATGTTTTTCAACCGCCCGACCCCTTTTCCGTGGCAGCCGCCACTGCTTCTAACCCCAGCCAGGAATCTGAAAACTGGAAGGCGTCAACAGGAAATGAAAGCACTGGAAGCAGTACCGATGATATCACTTCTGGTCCTCAATATCCAGGCCTCATGTATGTGGCCGGGGAAAGAGGAGGAGGAGGGAGGGCTGGGGGCCATATCTCATTCCAGGTGTGAACTTGCTGCATCAGAAGTTGGGCATGTCCATGAGTGGGTCGTGAGCGGAGACCAACACCCCAGCCTCTATCCTTGCTACTTCTCACTCCAGCCCCAGCAAGAGCTCTGGGATGTGGGTGCCTCAAGTGAAGACACTCGGATACAGTCTGTCGTCACTTTCTCTGTCAACCTCTCAACTCTCAATGTTGTTGCTGGGGCAGGTCAGAAGTTAAGAGGTGCTGCTGTGTCAGACCTGCATCCTTCCTTCTGCCTCCTCTCACATCCCTACCACAAACCAGAACACTTGTGTGAGGGTGAGGCAGGAGAGGGGGCTGGAAGCTGTGATTCTCTGTTCTCAGCCTTCCCTATCACCACATCCCCCTTGATGGTTCCCGGTAGGCCTGTGTCGGAATGTGGAGCCGGTTCTCAAGGCCTCTTGGTATGCTGTCAGGTCCCATGAATTCACCTCATAGGTATGAGGGTACTAATAAGTAGCATTGGGCTATCTCAGGAAGCTTCACGGTGCGCAGATCTCTTTGCAAAAAAATGATGTCCAGACGGTCACTTCCACGTGCACCTTTTTCCCATATTGTGAGGGTCCCCAAATAGAGGAACACTCTAAAATAAATTTTTGCATGCTCAAATGTGAACTTGGGATATGCATGTGTTATAAGGCACTCTGAAGTCATGAGAAGGTGGCATACTTGTATGTCCAAAGAAAGTGAAGGAGTTAATGTTCATGAGGTGGGCTGTATGCGCCTCGGTGTGGACAATCCACACAGGGGAGAACATGTTTGTTTACCATTGTGCAAACATGCAACTAGTCCCAGAGCGACACGGCACCATGACCGTATTGTACTGTACTGGTCCACTTCCTACATCTCATCGTCCCTAGCCTTTGCCATTGCACCCCTACTAGACCTTATATTTCCTGAAACCATTCACTTAAATCAGGGGTGACGTTATTTTATCTTTTTGTATTAGTTTAGGGTCTGTGTTATGCAAGGGCTTGATGCCCCCACTAAATATCTCCACCCATTTTTACTTGCCTGAAAACCCTCCATTTTGTTGCTATTCCACATTTGTAGCGGTGGCAAGTACAAGCCGAGGAACACCAGGCCTGGTAGTGCCGCAGAGCTGTGGTAGCAAGTGGGTGCTTATTGGTATTCAAGGCGCACTGCGGAGTGCTTAGAAATCACTCTATCCTCATCGCCGACAAGATCAGCCGCACAGCTGTCACATTTCTCATCCAATGCTTAGTTTTAAGAGGTGGCTTGTATCGCAAGAGGCGCAGATACAAAAGGGAACAGACCTGTGATAAACTCCATTAGGGATGGTGCTGGGCAAACAATCATGCCTGATAGAAGGGCAGCACTCTGAGGTTTACAGATAGTCTGGGGATGAGCCAGTCACACACAGAAGAAAAGAGTTGATGGTCAGAGAAGCACATGAGATGCCCAGACTTTACACTGCAGTTCCTGCGCACCAAGGGCCACATAAGAATTTAAAGGGCCCTCAACCTAGTGGACTTGTCTTCTGGAGGAAGAGCCCTTGAGTGGACCCAGTATTAGCTAGTCTACAGGAGTGGCCTTTAAACTTTTTAATGCCGCAATCTCCCCTCCCCCCAGTGAAACAAAAAAAAGAATATTGCGGACCCTTTACAAATTTTTTGATTTTTTCACAATTATTCTATTAAATTGCCAATGTTTACATGTGTCTAGACTTATTAAACATTGAAGTTAAGTTCTGTTACTGTTCTAAAAATGCAATCAAATACACAATGCCAAACATACTATTCTGGTCAAGCAGGCGTTACTAACGTGTAAAAGTATCCACAGTGTGATTATTTGACGTGGAAATGAGGGTTTTGCAGAGTATTTGGATTCCCTTCCTTTTTGATACACACTACCAGCTTGGATATAAATGAGAAAACATGTCAGTGATGGCCCATTACAGAGCGGTTCACAGCTGCTCATTTTTTTCAACTTAAAACAAAGATCTGTTATCAGCATAATGCTTCTTTTGGCCAGAGCCTGGTGCCCCCTCAGGATAACTTGAGACCCACCTAGGTCCCAGTTTGAAGACCCCTATTCTACTGGGTCTTGAAGTCAAGGCCAGTGTGCACATTCTAAAAAATCATTCATATTAATGAGTGTTGAGAGATGTTGTGCATAGCCTCAGGACATCTTGATTGGATGCTGTACACCAACCTAATGCTTTTATTCCAATTTATTTTAAACTTTGTGTCTGCACACACTGTCAGACTAGGGTAGGTGTGCAGATTCACTGATGCAGGAAAGCATGCCCACACTGACAATAATATTTTCTGAAGACAGTGGTTCCCATAGGAATATATTTGAGTTAAACAATAAAATTTAAAAAAACTATCGTATTGATATTATATCCAGTAGGAGAGAAGTAGGGGAAGGGCAACCACAATTATATATATGCAGGGTTCATTTCAAATCAAATTCAAGTCCATTTTTAGTGACCCAATAGGGAAAAAAGGTGTAAACGATTAAAAGGAAGGAAGAAAATAAAGAATAAAGAGTGGACGAAGAAAAGGAAAGATCAAAGTAATAAAGAAACAATGAGATGAAAGAAGCAAAGCAGAAAAATATAATACAATAACATATAAAGAAGGATAGAAAGCTAGTAAAAGAGACGGATGGAATGAGAGAAGAATAGACAGCAGGAAAGATTGAAGGAAAGAACGAAATACACATGAAACAATATCATTTTTTAAAAAAGTACCTGTTCCCGTCGCCGCCTCCTGCCGCCTCACTCGTCTGCATTCACTGGGACACCAGCACAGATCCCCCAGAAATCTTGGCGCCGCTCTCATGCTAAACCTAGCATGAGAGCAGCGTCAGGATTGGACTGAGCAGCTTGGACTGCTGCTCAGACACTCCCGGGGGGGCTGTGCAGTCGTTGGAGAAACCCAAGTGAGCATGTGTGTTTGGCCGGCCTGAGACAGCCGGTCAAACACACATGTGCACTTAGTGCACAGATTCCACTCCCCCCTCCCGTGGCCCAGCCCCGCCCCTCCCTGCACTGCTGGCTGAGGCAGCAGCTGAAAGATAAAACGATATTCAGATATTGTTTTATCTTTCAGCTGCTGGCTTAGCCATGGGGGCAACGCTCCTTCGCTATGGCGAAGGAGCTGCTTGGGCATGTATTGCTATAGATGGGTCAAAGTGGGGGGTATTTTGTTTTTCTGGCTACTCCTGCACGATGGACATTCTACCTCCATCCAGGAAGCTCTGCTGTACATCACGCTTACAGATATACAAGCCTGGGGCAGTAGAACAGCCAGTTTTAGGATTCACACATCACCATTGTTCAAGACCCACCACAAAGCGCTGACAATTAGCTCTATAAACAGTCCTTGCCACACCCACCCGAAATAAGTCAGATATCCCATAATTAACATTGACACACATCAATTTCCAGAGACATCTTTCAAATGCTCATCACCAGACAGAGGGGGTTATTCTAACTTTGGAGGAGGTGTTAATCCGTCCCAAAAGTGACGGAAAAGTGACGGATTTACCACCAGCCGTATTACGAGTCCATTATATCCTATGGAACTCGTAATACGGCTGGTGGTAGATCCGTCACTTTACCATCACTTTTGGGACGGATTAACACTCCTCCAAAGTTAGAATAACCCCCAGAGTATCTTGAACTGACCATTTCTACCCTCATGTGCACACCCCACACCAGGGTCACCTGGTCACCAAACTCTGCCAAACTAACAGGCCTGCCCAGCACCCCAGCAACAACCAGCCCAGAAACCAGAGTGATCTGGTGTAACACAGCATCCCTTTATGCACACATCACAGCGTCAAAACTACCAGCTGGAGCTGTGATCTACGGATGGACAACACCATATCCTGGCTGATCAATGGACAACCAACCAGCCAAGGCAGGACACCATGATAGTCCTTCGATACACCCACTCATACAAATACAATTCTTCAAATACTGTGGAATGAGCTCCCAAGACCTACACGTTTATCCTCACACTGAACTACACAACTACGTCACAACCAAACATTAAACATACTCTGCAATTCTCACACCGGCACAATAGATGTTTTAACCTGTTCCACCTCAAACTGTGCCTCGTTGGACTAAAGTGTCCTTGAAATGGTCATGAGAGCTGTGCAGAAGTGAACAATGTAACATAAGATGTCCAGGGCTGGCTAATGAAAATCAGTGCCAAAATGGTAAGAAAAAAAAGCAAAGGAATGTAACCATTCCCCAGACCTCCAATGATCCAATGAAGCAGTTTAATCTAAAATAAAATGAAATCTTCAAAGAAATCAAGCAACACAGATGAGCTGAACCATGAAAGTAAAAGAACAGAGTGGCCCTGCTACAATCAGGGGCGTAGCTCCGGGTGTGGGGGGGGGGGGGCGGTTGGGTTATTACAGACCCCTAATAAATGTATTTTCTGCTAAATAGTTGGGCACAGGCGCTTTCAATCATAGTATTTATAAAGCGCGCTATGTACCCGTCAGGGTTTCGAGGCGCTGAGGGGGGGGGGGTAGCGCTGCTGATTTAGCGGTCGAAGAGCCAGGTCTTGAGGAGCCTTCTGAATGCGAGGAGGTCCTGGGTCTGGCGAATAGATGTGGGGAGAGAGTTCCAGGTCTTGGCGGCGAGGAAGGAGAAGGATCTGCCGCTGGATGTCTTGCGCTGGATTCGGGGTACGATGGCGAGGGCGAGGTTGGCGGATCGGAGTTGACGTGTTGGAGTGTAGAAGTTAAGTCTGGTGTTGAGGTAGGAGGGTCCGGTGTTGTGAAGTGCCTTGTGAGCGTGGGTCAGGAGTTTAAAGGTGATCCTCTTGTCTACCGGGAGCCAGTGGAGTTCCTTTAGGTGAGGGGAGATGTGACTTCGGCGGGGTATGTCGAGGATCAGTCGGGCGGAGGCATTTTGGATACGTTGGAGTCGTTTGATGTCTTTGGTTGGGATGCCTGTGTAGAGTGCGTTGCCGTAGTCAAGTCTGCTGCTGACGAGGGCCTGGGTCACCGTCTTTCTGGTTTCTGTTGGAATCCACTTGAAGATTCTGCGGAGCATTCGAAGGGTGTTGAAACAGGAGGAGGAGACGGCGCTGACCTGTTTGGACATGGTGAGGGCGGAGTCCAGGATGAAGCCGAGGTTTCTTGCGTGGCTGGCAGGGGTGGGCGGGGGTCCGAGGACGGAGGGCCACCATGAGTCGTTCCAGGCCGAGGGAGTGCGCCCGAGGATGAGGACTTCCGTCTTGTCGGAGTTGAGTTTCAGGCGACTGTTGTTCATCCAATCGGCGATGGATTTTAGTCCCTCGTGGAGGTTTGTTTTGGCGGTGAGCGGGTCTTTGGTCAGGGAGAGGACGAGCTGGGTGTCGTCGGCGTAGGAGATGATGCTGAGATGATGTTGGCGGGCCAGTTGAGCGAGGGGGGCCATGTAGACGTTGAACAACGTAGGGCTGAGGGAGGATCCTTGGGGGACGCCGCAGATGAGGTTGGTGGCTTTGGAGCGGAAAGGGGAGAGACGGACTCTCTGCGTTCTGTCGGAGAGGAAGGATGAGATCCAGTGGAGGGCTTTATCTTGGATGCCGGCTTCCTGGAGGCGGGTCAGTAGGGTGCGGTGGCAGACGGTGTCAAAGGCGGCTGATAGGTCGAGGAGGATGAGGGCTGAGGTTTCGCCGTTGTCCATTTGATGTCTGATGTCATCTGTGGCGGCGAGGAGAGCAGTCTCAGTGCTGTGGTTTCGTCTGAATCCGGATTGTGAGGGGTCCAGGATGGAATTGTCTTCGAGGAAGTGGGTGAGCTGAGTGTTGACGATCTTCTCGATGACTTTCGCTGGAAAAGGGAGGAGAGAGATCGGACAGAAGTTTTTGAGATCGTTGGGGTCGGCCTTGGGTTTTTTGAGGAGGGGTTGGATTTCTGCGTGTTTCCAGCTGTCCGGGAAGGTGGCAGAAGTGAAGGAGAGGTTGATGATCTTGCGGAGTTCGGGGGCGATGGTGGCGTTGGCTGAGTTGAAAACATGATGGGGGCAGGGGTCCGTGGGGGAGCCTGAGTGGATGGTGTTCATGGTTGTTATGGTTTCTGCCTCGTCCACGTGGGTCCAGGCGGTGAGGCGGCAGTCGCGGGAGGAGACGTCGGGGGTGGGGTCTGGCGGTGGACCGGTGTTGAAGCTGTCGTGGATGGTAGCGATTTTCTGGTGGAAGAAGGTGGAGAGGTCGTCGCAGAGTTTCTGGGAGGGCGGGATGTCGTTGGAGTTGGCTTTTGGATTGGAGAGTTCCTTCACGATGCCGAAGAGTTCTTTGCAGTCGTGGGCGTTGTTGTTAATGCGTTCGGTGAAGTGGGCGCGCTTGGCGATGCGGATCCGTTGGTGGTGTTCGCGGTTGGCGTTTTTGAGGGCGGCGAGGTTGTCGGGTGTGCGTTCTTGGATCCATTTCTTTTTGAGCTTCTGGCAGATGCTTTTGGAGGTGGTTAGATCGTCTGTGAACCAGGCTGGTTTTTTCTTTCCTTGGATGGCGGTGGGTTTCTTGAGAGGGGCAAGGGTGTTGGCGCAGTCGAGGATCCATTGATGGAGGTTGATGGCGGCTGTGCTCGGGTCGGTTGCGTCGGGTGGAAGGTTGTTGATGAGGGTGCTGGTCAGTTGGTCTTGGGTGACTTTGCCCCAGCGGCGGTGGGGAGGTAGCTGGATGCGGTGTTGCTCTGTGGTTTTCTTATAGGTGAAATGGACGCAGTGATGGTCGGTCCAGTGGAGTTCGGAGGTGTGGCTGAAGGAAACGTGGTTGCTTGAGGTGAAGAGGGGGTCAAGGGTGTGTCCGGCGATGTGGGTGGGCGTGTTGACTAGCTGGCGGAGTCCGAGGTTGAGGAGGTTGGAGGTCAGTGATGCGGTGTTGACGTCGTTGGCATTTTCCAGATGGTAGTTCAGATCTCCCAGGAGGATGTAATCCGGGGAAGCGAGGGCGTGGGTGCTTGCAAGGTCGGCGATGGTGTCGCTGAAGGGGGCTCTTGGTCCTGGAGGGCGGTATATGAGGGTTCCTCTGAGGGTCGTGTTGGGGTCCGTGTGGATCTGGAAGTGGAGGTGTTCGGCTGTCCTGAGGGTGTCGTCCGAGTGGGTGTGGATTTTGAGGGTAGCTTTGTGAGCGATGGCTATTCCGCCGCCGATTCCGTTGGTTCGATCTCTTCTGGTGATTTTGTAGCCGTCCGGTATGGCGATGGCGATGTCCGGAGACGAGGAGTCGTTCCACCAGGTTTCGGTCAGGAAAGCCACGTCAGGAGCAGTGGTGTCGAGCAAATCCCAGAGCTCGATGGCGTGTTTTCGTGCGGAGCGGGTGTTGATGAGGATGCAGTTCAGGTGGTTGGGGTTGAATGTTTCAGTAGTTGGATTGGTCGTTCTGATGCAGGAGAAGTTGCAAGTACGGCAGGAGAAAGGTCCTTTAGTGTGCTTCGGGGATGCCCGGCAGCATTCAGTGGAGGGGCCGGGGTTGAAGGCGCGGAGTTCGTTGATCGAGTAGCGGATGCGGGGGGCGCGAGGGCCAGGGGGTGTGGCGCTGGGCGCGGTCCAGGCGCGGACGGGCGCAGACGGGCTTGCCTCTGGCGCCCCTCCGGCGCGCCAGCGGCGCGCCCGCTGCGCGGACGCGCAGCACCAGCCATTAAGAAGGGAGGGGGGAGGGGGGAGGGAGGAGCACCTGGGAGGCGGGAGGCGGGAGGGAGCGGCAAATGGGGGCGCGAGGGGGGCGGGGCCGCAGGGAGGCAGCGGCAGGGAACGGGGAGCGCACAAGGGGCAAAAAACACTGAAAAACGAGCAAAACTACAAGCAGTTACAATGAGAAAATACAATCAGAAATACAATCAGAAATACAATAATGGCACAATACACGATCGGGGAGACAGCAATCAGGGGGGCACAAAGGGGGCAGAAGCGCCGGCGGCGAGGCGCTGAAAAAACGAAAAAGCCAAAAAACACTTACAGGACGGCGGAAGCGGCACACGGGTCAAGTGAGCCCACTAGCCACCAGGGATGAGGCGCAGGAGGATGCCTGCGGGTGGAGGAGGGCCTCGAACACGCAAACGGCAGCGTGCTCGTGGGACAGAGGCAGAAGGCAGCAGGTTGGTGCTGCGGTCGTGGGGGGCGAGCTCAGGACCTGAAACAGGTCAGAGTTCGCTCACTCGCGACGCGCAGCGCCAGCCATTAAGAAGGGAGGGGGGAGGGAGGAGCAGCTGGGAGGCGGGAGGGAGCGGCAAATGGGGGCGCGAGGGGGGCGGGCCGCAGGGAGGCAGCGGCAGGGAACGGGGAGCGCACAAGGGGCAAAAAACACTGAAAAACGAGCAAAACTACAAGCAGTTACAATGAGAAAATACAATCAGAAATACAATCAGAAATACAATAATGGTACAATACACGATCGGGGAGACAGCAATCAGGGGGGCACAAAGGGGGCAGAAGCACCGGCGGCGAGGCGCTGAAAAAACGAAAAAGCCAAAAAACACTTACAGGACGGCGGAAGCGGCACACGGGTCAAGTGAGCCCACTAGCCACCAGGGATGAGGCGCAGGAGGATGCCTGCGGGTGGAGGAGGGCCTCGAACACGCAAACGGCAGCGTGCTCGTGGGACAGAGGCAGAAGGCAGCAGGTTGGTGCTGCGGTCGTGGGGGGCGAGCTCAGGACCTGAAACAGGTCAGAGTTCGCTCACTCGCGACGCGCAGCGCCAGCCATTAAGAAGGGACGGGGGAGAAAGGAGCAGCTGGGAGGCGGGAGGCGGGAGGCGGGAGGGAGCGGCAAATGGGGGCGCGAGGGGGGCGGGGCCGCAGGGAGGCAGCGGCAGGGAACGGGGAGCGCACAAGGGGCAAAAAACACTGAAAAACTAGCAAAACTACAAGCAGTTACAATGAGAAAATACAATCAGAAATACAATCAGAAATACAATAATGGCACAATACACGATCGGGGAGACAGCAATCAGGGGGGCACAAAGGGGGCAGAAGCGCCGGCGGCGAGGCGCTGAAAAAACGAAAAAGCCAAAAAACACTTACAGGACGGCGGAAGCGGCACACGGGTCAAGTGAGCCCACGAGCCACCAGGGATGAGGCGCAGGAGGATGCCTGCGGGTGGAGGAGGGCCTCGAACACGCAAACGGCAGCGTGCTCGTGGGACAGAGGCAGAAGGCAGCAGGTTGGTGCTGCGGTCGTGGGGGGCGAGCTCAGGACCTGAAACAGCCGAATTTGGTGACGTTTCTGTCGGATTTCACCTATAATTCAGACATGCACACAGACAAAAACGCACAAAGCACACTGTTTTGAAAGTCTTAAAAAATGTTGGTTAGTTTACAAAATATTGTTTTTTGTCTTCCTCACTCAGGACCCTGCAAATATACATTTCTCTCCCTTTCCACTGCCCCTTAAGTCCCTCCCATGAGCCCTCCTGGTCATATAATGTATTTTAACATTATATGACAACGTGATTGTTGGAAAACCTGAAGTCCCCACCAATTGTACTGACCAAACCATGCCCCTGACCACTCATAAGTGTGAAATTAGTAAAATGTTTTTCTTAATCGAAAATTTCGGAGCGGCATCAAGAAAGGACACAAATCCATGTCATATTTTCAAGATATCCGGCATGGTAATAATTTAAAACTAAGGGTTATCCTTGGACTCTGAGGTATATCCAGGGCCACTGGAAATATGCTGCAGGAGAGGGCAAAATTGTGTGGTGGGGTTGAGTAAATTATGTGGCAAAAAGGCCACCTTATGTGGCATAATGCAACACATTTTGTAATTGTATAACTACATTATTCAACATTTTTAAAGTTGCTAACACTGTATGGACATTGGTTGAACCCCATTAGTACCAGTTTAACATCCACATATAGCGATTATCAACAGAATGGCCAGTCCAGCTTTGGAAATGTCCTTCCACTGCCCTGCAACACGTGTCACTGCATATTGAGTAACTTTTGAACCGTTTGAGATGGAAACAACATTTTTTTAAATCAGCAGATTATGCAGTAGATGCTGGATTATGTGGAAAATGTGGCAAATTTATAATTATGCAAAAATCGCTGTGGCTGCACAATCGCATAATTCCAGTGTCCCTGGGTATATCTGCCGTTGCTGGACACGATTCCAGTGTCCCTGGATATATCTGGCTCTGGACACGATTCCGATGGGCCTGGGTATATCTGGCGCTGGACACGATTCCAGTGGCCCTGGGTATATATATCTGGCGATGCTGGACACGATTCCAGTGTCCCTGGGTATGTCTGACGTTGCTGGACATGATTCCAGTGGCCCTGGGTATATCTGGTGCTGGACACGATTCCAGTGGCCCTGGGTATATGTGGCGTTGCTGGACAGGATTCCAGTGGCCCTGGGTATATCTGCGATGCTGGACAGGATTCCAGCTGTGGCCCTGGGTATATCTGGTGTTGCTGGACACGATTCCAGTGTCCCTGGGTATGTCTGGCGTTGCTGGACATGATTCCAGTGGCCCTGGGTATATCTGGCGTTGCTGGACACGATTCCAGTGGCCCTGGGTATATCTGGCATTTCTGGACACGATTCCAGCAGTGGCCCAGGGTATATCTGGCGCTGGACACGATTCCAGTGGCCCTGGGTATATCTGGCGTTTCTGGACAAGATTCCAGCAGTGGCCCTGGGTATATCTGGCGCTGGACACGATTCCAGTGGCCTTGGGTATATCTGGCATTGCTGGACATGATTCCAGTGGCCCTGGGTATACCTGCCGTTGCTGGACACGATTCCAGCAGTGGCTCTGGGTATATCTGGCGCTGGACACGATTCCAGTGTTCCTGGGTATGTCTGGCACTGGACACGATTCCAGTGTTCCTGGGTATGTCTGGCGCTGGACATGATTCCAGTGGCCCAGGGTATATCTGGTGCTGGACACGATTCCAGTGGCCCTGGGTATACCTGGCGTTGCTGGCCACTATTCCAGTGGCCCTGGGTATATCTGGCGCTGGACACGATTCCAGTGGCCCTGGGTATACCTGGAGCTGGACACGATTCCAGTGTCCCTGGGTATATCTGGCGCTGGACACGATTCCAGTGGCCCTGGGTATATCTGGCGTTGCTGGCCACTATTCCAGTGTCCCTGGGTATATCTGGCGCCGGACACGATTCCAGTGTCCCTGGGTATATCTGGCACTGGACACTATTCCAGTGGCCCTGGGTATGACTGGCGTTGCTGGCCACTATTCCATTGTCCCTGGGTTTATCTGGCGCTGGACACAATTCCAGTGGCCCTTGGTATACCTGGAGCTGGACACGATTCCAGTGTCCCTGGGTATATCTGGCGCTGGACACGATTCCAGTGGCCCTGGGTATGCCTGGCATTGCTGGCCACTATTCCAGTGGTCCAGGGTATATCTGGCGGTGTACACGATTCCAGTGTCCCTGGGTATATCTGGAGCTGGACACGATTCCAGTGTCCCTGGGTATATCTGGCGCTGGACACGGTTCCAGTGGCCCTGGGTATATCTGGCGTTGCTGGCCACTATTCCAGTGTCCCTGGGTATATCTGGCGCTGGACACTATTCCAGTGGCCCTGGGTATATCTGGCGTTTGCTGGCCACTTTTCCAGTGTCCCTGGGTATATCTGGCGCTGGACACGATTCCAGTGTCCCTGGGTATATCTGGCGCTGGACACGATTCCAGTGGCCCTGGGTATATCTGGCGTTGCTGGCCACTATTCCAGTGTCCCTGGGTGTATCTGGCGCTGGACATGATTCCAGCGTCCCTGGGTATGTCTGGCATTGCTGGACACGATTCCAGTGGCCCTGGGAATCTGGCGTTGCGGGCCACTATTCCAGTGTCCCTGGGTATATCTGGCGCTGGACATGATTCCAGTGTCCCTGGGTATGTCTGGCATTGCTGGACACGATTCCAGTGGCCATGGGTATATCTGGCGGTGCTGGCCACTATTCCAGTGTCCCTGGCTATATCTGGCACTGGACATGATTCCAGTGTCCCTGGGTATGTCTGGCATTGCTGGACATGATTCCAGTGGCCCTGGGTATATCTGGCGTTGCTGGCCACTATTCCAGTGTCCCTGGGTATATCTGGCGCTGGACACGATTCCAGTGTCCCTGGGTATGTCTGGCATTGCTGGACACGATTTCAGTGGCCCTGGGTATATCTGGCGTTGCTGGCCACTATTCCAGTGTCCCTGGGTATATCTGGCGCTGGACACGATTTCAGTGTCCCTGGGTATATCTGGCGCTGGACACGATTCCAGTGTCCCTGGGTATATCTGGCGCTGGACACGATTCCAGTGGCCCTGGGTATATCTGGCGTTGCTGGCCACTATTCCAGTGGCCCTGGGTATATCTGGCGCTGGACACGATTCCAGTGTCCCTGGGTATATCTGGAGCTGGACACGATTCCAGTGGCCCAGGGTATATCTGGCGCTGGACACGATTCCAGTGGCCCTGGGTATATCTGGCATTGCTGGCCACTATTCCAGTTGCCCTGGGTATATCTGGCGCTGGACACGATTCCAGTGTCCCTGGGTATATCTGGCGCTGGACACGATTTCAGTGTCCCTGGGTATGTCTGGCATTGCTGGACACGATTCCAGTGGCCCTGGGTATATCTGGCGTTGCTGGCCACTATTCCAGTGTCCCTGGGTATATCTGGCGCTGGACACGATTTCAGTGTCCCTGGGTATGTCTGGCATTGCTGGACACGATTCCAGTGGCCCTGGGTATATCTGGCGTTGCTGGCCACTATTCCAGTGTCCCTGGGTATATCTGGCGCTGGACACGGGTTGGGCACGTGTGTTCTTGAACATTCCAGTGGGCTCTGTTCTGATGTCGACAGTGGGGTTTGTCTAGTATTTCTGTGTTTTCATAAAGTTTCCGTGCTCTCTGTCTATAGACGACGCCCCTCAGATAATGATTACGTCTCCGCTGAAGGGGAACAAAGCGTTCCATCAATACTGGAAATGATAAAAAGACCCCCGGCGACCACCGAAGATTGGAAGGATCTTCGGAAGATTTTTTATAGTTTTTCTGAGCGGGCGTCTCCGTCCCCGCCGCTGTCGGCAGGCTGCTTCCTGGAAACAGAAGAGCTCACTGAAGGCATTTTCGAGTTGATTGAAAAGTTGGGATGGAGTGGTGATGGGAGAGAGAAACCTATGCTCTGGGGAGCAGTGATTGCATCTCACTCATCCCTGCACATGCCCTGTGGGAACAAAGTTGTACATTTGTTAATCTTGCAGCTCTGGTGACACCCTTCACAAAAGACCTGAGCTACAAAAGAAGCAGGCTGGCCCTCTGTGGTGTGACAGCCCTGCGCCCTGCATACAGAACCAAGATGGTGATGGATGGAATGCCTATTAATCTCAGCCGCTGGCAATCGCTCGAGGTCACATCCCAGTCCATCGTCTTTTTGCTCTCGTGCCAGCCCAGTTTGGACCCAGCCATATGCAAATCAGCCTGAACCCTGCTCCCCATGGGAATAGTCCGGGCCAAACTGCAAGGCCAGGTGCACCCTGGACCAGAAACAAGCATCCTGGGACTGGTTTTGGGGCGTCACTCTGCATCAGCCACAGCAGCTTGAACCTAGTGGCATAGTGAACCGGGGACCCACGTCTGGGCATACCTGACGCACTTAAGGTGACAAAAGCAAACAAACACACATGATGGACACACATGATGGACACAATGCGGAATCAATTCATCCCAGTCACAGATGTGGGTTAAATCCATCAATTCTTTTGCACACCACGCCACTCCAGTTTGGACCCAGCCATGTGCAAATCAGTCTTGACGGTGCTCCCCATGGGAACAGGCCAGGTCCTACCTGGACCGGAAACAAGCATCCTGGGACCAGTTCGAGGTGTCTCCCTTCATCAGCACAGCTAGAAATTAGAAACCACAGGAAGTTGAGGTGAAGACACCACAAGAACTACTAAGGAGTCAGAGCTGGCACCAGCGCAGATCTTCGTTTCTGGTGGAAATGAGGGGGGGCAAGGAACAATAACAGAAGGGGGTGGAGTGAAGACAAGCAACAACGACAGAGGAGAGGAGGGGTAAACAACAACGACTGGAGGGCATGCAACCATGGCGGGAGGTGAAAGGGTGGGGAGGTAAGCAACAACAAGAGTGTGGAGGGGTGTACACTACAATGACGGGAGGGCAAGCATCAACGGCGGAAGGAGGAAGGGAGAGGAGGCAAGCGACAACAGGGGGTGGGGAGGGGAAGCAGCCTACAAAGAAGGGAGTGCAAGCAAACGCAACAGGAGGGGGGAGGCAAGCAACAACGACGGGAGGTGGGAGGACGGCAAACGATGACAAGAGGCAGGCATGTGCAAGCAACAATGGGCAAGCAGGCAACAACAAAAAAGTACCTCAATTCCAGTACACAAAACTAACACACGGGCATTGGCAGACACAGGCCCCAGGGTGAATGCCAATGACTTAATCAATGACCTGAGAGTGCATTGTGTGGTTTGAAAGAGGTGTATTTTAGCAGCTTTACTGATTACTTACTCATACTTAAGATTGGTAAAATGCTGCTGGCCAAGAGTGGACCATAGTCTGAGGACAGTATTGATGGCTAAGTGCAGGGCCACTGGAATTATGCGATTTTGTGGCTGTAGTGTTTTCCACAAAAATATTGGGCTGCCACATTTGCCACCAAATCCGTCATCTGCTGCGTAATGTGCACATTTGAAAAAAACAAATATTCTACCTCAAATGGATCAAAAGTAACTAAAAATGCAGCAACGTGTTACTGCATGCCGGAAGGCCCTTCACAAAGGCTGACCTTTTTGCTGCTTATTTCTGTATTTTGGTGTCAAAGTAGTACTAAGAAGTTGGAGCCTTTGCCCAGATAGTGTTAAAATTGCAAAATAATTAGGTTTTACGAATACAAAATGTGCCACGTTGCTCCGCATAATTTGCCTTTTCTTGGAGCGTATTTATCAACCCTGCCACATAATTTGACCCTCACCAGTCACATATTTTTTGTGGCCCTGGCTATGTGGCATGTTCAAACCACACTGGATGTGCTTGTGTGGGGTGTACTTTGGTGGCAAATATTTCTGGAAGCACCATGATGTGTAGGTATGTTGCATGTCAGTGCTGCAATGTATGTATATGGGATTCATGTACACCAGTGGTTCCCAACCTTTTGACTTCTGTGGACCCCCACTTTATCATTACTGGAGCCCAGGGACCGCCACTGAATCTTTATTTAAATCTACGGACCCCCTACTGAGTCATTGCTGAAATCTAGGGACCTAATCTGTTAAAGTATTTCATTTTATAAGCAGTAGCGGACCCCCTGAGGAGGCTTCGCGGACCCCCAGGGGTCCCGGACCACAGGTTGGGAACCACTGATGTACACAATAAACAGAATTTATGTTCCCGACACCTGGTTATATGCTGCCTCTCCCCTCTAAGATGGGGCCCTGACATAGACGTGGGTCTGAGAAAGAGAACTCAATGTGTATAAATCAGTTCACAGGTTAGGTGTTTAGAGACAATTTTGTAATGGAGGCTTTTAAAATGTTCTACTTCAAAATGTGTCACAGCTCCCAGAGCCCTCTGCGGCTGGAAAGACATCCCAGTGGCACTGGGAACAATATGGGGCCAGAGCAAACAAAGAGGACACAGCAGAACAATGTTTGTACCTGAGGAGAAATTAGGCCCATTTAAAAGAATATACTATGAAATAAATGTTGCCCATCATAACTGAAGTGTCCGGACAAATACCACATGTCATACATAGTGTGGCAGAACATGTGATATGTGTTATCATTACTTTCTTTGACATTTCTGCATCAGAGAACACTGCATTTACCATCATGGCATATGAACCGTGAATGTCATGTAAAAGGTCTGGTCTATGAGGCGGAGATCTGGATGTCCCATGGTAGGCATTATGGGTAATCCAAATCCTGTGGTGGTTCCCTTTGATAAGGTGGGGGGATGTTTTCCCTCAGTGTGACCCTCAGGGCTGCACTGCCTCTCCAGCAGGAAAGCTTCCATTTCCCTCGCGAGCGGATATGAGATCAGGGCATGGAAGCAGCAGGGATGGTTTCGCCAAGGGCAGCTTAGAGGATCTGGCACTCATATCCCATGGGAGTTAGGTGATCCCATGCTGACCAGCAGACCATACCTCACATGCTTTGGAGGTGCTTGGGCTGAGTGAGGAAGCATGTCTTTCCTCGAATGAGTATACGTGGGACCTAGGACCCTTTTTCCGGATAGGCCTGAGTAGGCCTCATCCTCCAGGAACAATTCATATTGGTGTGTTTGCAGAATGTCCAGCAGATCGAATTTCTAGATTGTGTAAAACATGGTTTGAGCACTACCCCTTTCCTGGATGTGTGACACATCTGAAAGACCACACCGAAGCACGTTGCTTTAGGGATCTGCAAAATTGTGAAGTCCCTTGACTTTTTAAAGGCTTTTTTTCCGGGACATGTTCAGCAGCACTCTGTAGCATCAGGAAGCCTGTTCCAAGCCCACTGGTGCCCCAGTCCCACCCTACCCAGACCTGAGAGCCCACTACAGTCCCATTGACCCCCTGGTCCTAAGGAGGTCCATGCAGTGGCATAATGAAACTTGATTAAGCCACCCATAAAGTACAGGGAGGAACCCCTCCTCTGGTCTCAGTTAGGAGCTCTCAGGCCAGGGCTGAGGGGCTCCCCTGGAGCTCAGAGGTCCCCCTCTGCCCCACAGAGGGTGAAGGGACCAATGTTACGCCACTGGTCCCAAGGAAGACCTCCCAGATGGACCTGAAAAGTCCACTGCAATGCGGCTGCGGTAAACCAGGCACACAGGTACTCTGCACTAACCCCCCCTCCATGCCTCTTGCCCGGGGAGGGCATTGACATCTTGAAGTCGCTTCACACATCCTGGCCCAGGTTGTCTCACCAACTGGACAAGGACGCAGCGCTTCCTCGGATGAAGTGGATTTATATTCGGGGAAACCTCACTATTCCGAAGTGAATTTTCTAGGATCACCCCCGGTCTCGTCAAAAACTTTGCCCACTTCTACCTTACTATGAGTACAACCCATTGGGGACCACACCTGGGAGCACTGCAAACATCCATAGTGAGGTCAGGTCTTCCAGCACACCCCAGTTTGTACAACAAGAGTCCTGCTACCGCAAGCCCTGCCATCAGGGGCGTAACATGGTCAGAAGGATTGGGGGGGGTGAGCTGCAGATTTCCAACAATTAGGCTGGCATATATTGTTAAAATACATTATGCAACAAGCGGGCGCATGAGAGGGGCCTAAGGTGTAGTGGAAAGGGGGAGGGCTGGGGATTGGTTGGAGGACTAAGCGAGAAACAAACTTATTTTTTTTTTAAATAACTACCATTTTTTAGGACTTTCAAAACAGAGTGAAGTAAACAGTGTGTGTGGTTTTGTAAATAAATAATAAATCCTGGATTTGTAAACTACAGCAAATCATCTATGAGGGTTGCAAGGCAGTGAATAGTAGGCAGTGCTTAATTTGAGCTGGCAGCTTCTGGTGCTCGGCGCTGGTACTTAATTGTCAGCATCAGTGCTTAGGACAATCTGCCACATGGTGGCGCTCTCTGTCTAATCTAGGTATGAGCACAACACAGGCTGTTAATTCATTCAATACACATTAATAATGACTAATGCCTGCCACCCAAGCCATTCTTATATCTTTGGGGGCCTGAAATAGTCTGAATTGTCACACTTATAAGAGTGTGATGGTTAGTAGTCACGTTGATACTGTCACTAGTAGCACAGGCAGGGTCAATGGGTGGCGCACGTTGCAGTGCCCTCCTCGGGAGGGCCCTGGCACCTCTTTATTTTTTACAAATGAAGCACTGCATGGGGGAGATCAAGTGATTTGCCCAGAATCAAAGGATGTTGAACTCACGCCGAGACTCAAATCTAGTTCCCCTCGTTCCTAAGTTGGCCACTCTGGCAGTTCCACCACATCCTCTTCCCAATGTGTGTATAAAAATATAGGGTGAAATCCGATAGACGCCTCACCCATACCTGACTGAAAACCCTTGCACCCAACAATTTGTCTGAAAATACATTTAATAAGGGGGTGTAACATCCCAAACACCTCCCCGCCAGCCTCCGAAGCTATGCCTCAGCCTGCCAGGGCTCTTAGGGGGACCAGGAGCTACCAGAAGTCAAACATGCTTGGGAGGATGAAATAACAAGCTTTGGTTCTAGAAAGCAGTGCAGGGATGTGGCTGATTCTTGGGCTGGTTAGTATTCCATACAGTAGTGGACTTACAAGGTCAAAATATTGTCTGACTTAAATATTGTGCCCTAAATATTGTTTACTTAAATATCCCCCGGTGTAAGTTCATGTTAGAAAATCTACACCCAAAATTTATTGTTGTGAATGTTATAATATTTTGTTCATGATATTTAGGAGACACTATTTTTGCAGAGGATATGTAGGGCACAACATTAATGTACATGACAAAAACTAATACTCAAAAGCTGTAATCGGTTAATCGAGAGCCCAGTGGTGTAACAAGGGCCCCCGCAGACCTGAGATCCAGGGGGCCCCGCAGCAGAGTACCCGGGCCTGAGAGCTCCTGAGTAAGTCCAGAGGGGGGAGGCATCCATGTACTTCGCAGGGAGGCCCCCTCAAGTTTTGTTACTCCACCGACAGAGCCCGGGATGACTATATTGAGGTATAAAGTGATATTACAGCCTGACAGCATTGACTGGAGCTGCTTATCATGTATTTATGCGCTCAGAAGAAGGGTTCATTGATGCTGCATAGTTTAACGAGGGAAAAGTGTCACTCAAAGGGGTGATTAGGGACTGGATCCAATGCACAGAAGGGGGTGTGCATGAACAGGCACTCATGTGAACATGAAGGCCCGTGACGGATTCCTTCAATTAAGATCTGCAGAAGAATTAATGTGTCTCCAGAAGCCTATGGTGAAAGGTGATGTTTTTGTGAAAGTGCTCAATGGATTTATCTGAAATAAAGAAGGCATTGATAAGAAGGGGCAGTTCATTTATTTGAGGATAGTGACCTCTGCAATTTGCCAAGAGGAGGGCGGGCAAGGTCTGGCAAGGACAAAGCCACCTGAGGACAGCTATAAACTGAGGTGATGTGGCCAAGCAGTGGCCTAATGAAACTTGAGCCCCCCCCCCTGCTAAATGCATGGATGGGAGCCCCCCACGCTCCGGACCGAGTCAGGATCTCTCAGGCCAGGGGCCACTGCCCGTGCACAGTGCTGCTGGGGGCCCATCTGGAGCTCGGGGCCTGCCGCACCGCGGGAGCTGCGGGGGCTATGGTTACACCACTTTGGCCCAGGGAGCTCATGGTCAGTGCTATGGAGAGAGTGTTATAACAATAGCACTGTGGAGACAGTGGGAAGAGTGGACCAGGTAAATGGGGACTTTCATTTCTGGCACAAATCAGTTGCTGCTTGAAAAAGAGAGTTTGGTGTGTGGGGTTTAGCAGCACATCTTGCGCTTGAGAGAGCCTCACCAAGGTCTTGGATTCCAGACCTGCGTGTCGGAGTGGAGATGCTGGCTATGTAGACATTGACATCATGAGGAAGGGTGGGAATCAATCAATCAATCAGGAATTTGTAAAGCGCACTACTCACCCGAGAGGGTCTCAAGATGATGAGCTGGTAAGCTGATGTTTGAATGAGACAGGTGTGTGAACACTGAAGACAGACTATCCAAGATTTCTGGTTAATTTAGAAAGAGAGATAGGTCCATCTCCAAGGACATCGGAGGCAGAAATGGGACTCTGTTGTTTGACGGTACACTCTGTCTTGAAGTTATTGGATGACAGAACATCGCCTGCCTGGAATTAGTCCAATTGTGTTGCTAAACTATGACATTCCATTAACTAGTCCAACTAGTCAGCGGAGTTACTTTCATGGAGTGGATATTATCCAATGTACTTCTGTTAAGAAATATTCCTTGGCTCCCACTAACTTTAGATTCATTATTTTGAGGAACAGTTTGGTTGGTATTTCTTGAGTAATGACATATGCCATATGCATACTGTTGGTATTGCATAATAATGAGTATTTAAATGTTGTCCAGCATGTAATTCACTTATTTTTATGCGTACTAAACACAGCTTAAAGCTCCTCAGTGCAATTTAATATATTAGTAGGTTTGTTTGTGGATTAAATCTGGTGTGAAATCCCTGAGAAGGACCAAAGAGGAGAGTTTTTAGGATATCAAGGGGTGTGTTTATTGAGGGGAATTCAGACACAGTCCTAGATGCTTCAGCAGGACATCTCTGTAAGTGCTGCCCATGATCTGTTACCACAGCTTCCCAGAGAGGGAACCTCTGCAGCTGGCTGGGAATGGAGCCAGGCTCCCGCTGCATACGGATGCTCGGCTCCCGGCTCCCCAAGGGCGCCTTGAGGGCAGTCCCCAATCTGCTGCCGCCGCGGCTCTCCAACCCCCCTCATTGAGATGCACGCCGCACATCCTCGCCAATGCTTGTTTTACTTTCAATGCTGTCAAAGCCCAAAGCGCTGGGAGAGATGCAATGTGTCAGTGACTGAGAAATGGGGCGAGGAGGGCGAGCCAGGGAAGAGGGGCATTACAGGGAGGGTGGGGGAAGAGGTGCCGAGGGAGAGGGAACCCGCACAGTGTCTCTTAAGAACAGTTCTCAGTGCGCACTGAAGCCTTCCACGGTGTGAGTGGGACGGACGCTCATCAGCAAAACATGGGGCCGGATTTAAAAGACTGCCTCTGCTTCCAGTGCAGCGACACTTTTCTTGCGCCCCCTCTAACGCCGCCATGTGTGCGCCATATTTATGATACGACACACCATGGTATTAGGAACAATAGCCTCAACATTTTTAATGCTATTTTGGTGCTTTGCTCCACTGGCGTCAAAAAGTCTGACGCTGGTGTAGCAAAGTGCAAGGAGGCCCATTGATTACAATGGGTGCGTCCTTTTACGCCTTCTTTGAGAAGGCGTTAAAAATGATGCCAAAAATGGTGCAATGAAATCTTGTAGATTTCACTGTGCCATTTTTTGCATGCCTCCTAGTGCTGGAATGCCCCCTTGCATACATTGTGCGCGGCGCAGTCATAATGTGGCACAAGGGGTCGCAAAGTAGCGCAATGCATTGCACCACTTTGTAAATATGGCGCAGGGAAAAAGGCCATCATAATACTGCCTTAGCAGAAAAAAAAAAATTATGCTAAGGCGGCGCTAAAATGGCGCAAGGGGCACATAAATCTACCCCCATGGACTCAATGGGTTAAAGATGTGTGGGGATTACTGATGTTTTTATAGAGAACTGAACATATAGAAGAGGAAAGAGAAAAACAAGCACAGAGAGAGAGAGGAGAGAGAAAGAGTGAGAGAGGAAAGGAGAGAGACAGAGGATAGAGAGAGAGGAAGGAGAGAGAGATAAGCGAGAGAGAGAGGAGAGAGAAAAAGAGAGGGAGGAAAGGAGAGAGACAGAAGAGAGAGAGAGGGAGAGAGAGAGGAGAGAGGAAAGAGAGAGAGAGAGAAGAGAGAAAAAGAGACAGAGGAAAGGAGAGAGATAGAGGAGAGAGAGAGGAAAGAGAGAGAGAGGACAGAGACAGAGGAGAGAGAAAGAGAGAGGAAAGGAGAGAGATAGAGGAGAGACAGAGAGAGAGAGAGAGAGAGAGCGAGGACAGAGAGAGAGAAAGAGAGAGGAAGGAGAGAGAGATAAGAGAGAGAGAAAGGAAGGAGAGATAGATAAGAGAGAGAGGAAGGAGAGAGAGATAAGAGAGAGTCAGGAATAGAGAGGGAGAGAAGAGAGAGACAGGAATAGAGAGAGAGGGTGAGAGAGAGGAGAGAGATTGAAGGACACGAAGAGAGAGAGCAAGAGAGAGAGAGTGGGAAAGAGAGGAAGAAGAGAGAGGAGATGGGGACAGAGGAACAGAGAGAGGGAGGGAGGTGAGATATGAGAGAGGGAGTAAAGAGGGGAAAGAGAGAGAGAGGAACAGAGAGAGAGATAGAGAGACAGAGAAAGAGAGAGAGAGAAACAGGAACAGAGAGAGAGAGAGAGCTGAGACAGGAAGGAGAGAGGGGAGAGAAAGGCAGAGAGAGTGAGGAAAGAGAGAGGGAGGGAGGAGTGAGATTGAGAGGAGCAGAGAGAGAAAGAGAGGAGAGAGATGAGAGAGGAAGGAGCGAGAGAGGAGAGAGAGAGAGAGAGGGCAGAGAGAGAGAGGAGAGAGAAAGAGAGGGGAAAGGAGAGAGATAGAGGAGAGACAGAGAGAGCGAGGGCAGAGAGAGAGAGAGATAGAGGAAGGAGAGAGAGATAAGAGAGAGAGATAGAGAGAGGAAGGAGAGAAAGATAAGAGACAGAGGAAGGCGAGAGGGATAAGAGAGAGTCAGGAACAGAGAGGGAGAGAAGAGAGAGACAGGAATAGAGAGAGAGGGTGAGAGAGAGGAGAGAGATTGAGGGATACGAAGAGAGAGAGCAAGAGAGAGAGAGAATGGGAAAGAGAGGAAGAAGAGAGAGGAGATGGGGACAGAGGAACAGAGAGAGAGAGGGAGGTGAGATATGAGAGAGGGAGGAAAGAGAGAGAGGAGAGAAAGGCAGAGAGAGTGAGGAAAGAGAGAGGGAGGGAGGGGTGAGATTGAGAGGAGCAGAGAGAGAAAGAGAGATGAGAGAGGAAGGAGCGAGCGAGAAAGGAGAGAGGGAGAAAGGGAGGTAGTGGTGTGAAACACCGTAAGAGATATAATGAAAGAGAGAGAACAAGGGAGTGAGGCTGAGAACAAAATGTAGCAACCAAGAAGAAGAGAAAGCAATGGAGAGAGGGAGTGAGAGGGGACATAGAGAGCGCAAGAGGGAGAGAGAAACTTAGTGGTCCTGAGCTCAAGATTGAGAGGTCCCAGGATCAGTCAGGGCGGTGGAGGACATTATGTCCACCACTCCGATGGACTATCCCCGCTACGTCTAAAAATCACCGCTGGCCCGGATGTGATCTCTGTCCCTTCATAGAGGTCACTGCCATAGCACCCCAAAGTAGGAGATTTTGTGGAAAACAAATTAATATTGACCCTGACATGTGATAGAGCGTTCCGTGGTAATAATTTACCTGTATTTGGACGCTCTTTAGGCCGATGAATCTTTTGGCTAAGTGGGACTCTCTTCACCCGAGATCAGTCGATTTAATCAAATCAATAATCAATAACGAACATAAGCAATACCCTGATCAACATAACACTTAACAATTAATCCAGAATACATTTCGGCGAACCCTGACCTTGCAGTCAGGAATAACCACACCAGTTTATTCAAAGTTAGTGAATTTATTTCCCTATATTAACAAAGCTAGCACAATATAGATGTGTCTCAACACAAAATGATAAACGTAAATGAACATTAATAGCTGTCCATAACGGCGGAAAAGATGCAATCTATGCAGCATTTGAATAACAAGGCATTCGATAATAGCAATGCAAATCACTAATACGATAATCTGTAATGAGCTAATTGCATACATTTAGTCAGCATAACAAGGTCTCAAATTGCATCGTGCAACAAAAGGAATCCTCATCTACCTCAAATTAGCATCGGCATGTGGGACTTCATGCAAAAACAATTTAGCAACATTAATTTAGAAAACTCCTAACTAGGGCTCTTATCAAAATCAGCAGTTGGTTACCTAAAAGAAACACAATGCAATTGTACAATTTCCTTTCGTATTTACCAATTACAATCAGCATTCAAGGAAGTCTTCGTCTCACAGGTACCGTTTCTCGATCAGCATGGGACAGGGCAAAGGGGCAGGGGTGGACGGGGCAGTTGCCTCACGGCGGCAAGATAAAACTACCACTTCATGCAAAGGGATCAAAGTTAAAGTCTCTAGGGTAAGAATCATTTAAATCTATTTCTCTCGATTAGAGAAAGCATCAAAGTCTCTTTCAAAATGGCGTCGCAGCAAGGTGGGCCATAATAGCTGCAATGTCCTGCAAAATGGCGGGTATGGGCGATGTCCAATAATGGCTACTTTCTTCTTGTGCACCTGGTTTAAATAGACAACAGTTCAAATCCAGTAGGGTCTTCCATTGGAGGGTTCATAGGTTAGCTTCAAATTGTCCAATCAAAAACAACAGTTCTCAAGCTTTTACTTAAGCATACATTATCCTTGGAGACGGGTACGCAAGTTGCAACATTTTATACCAATTAACTCACTTTCAGAGCTCCCATTGTCCGCACCTGCAGATTGACCTTGGAGCAAGGAGAGAAATGCCAGGCTGGCACGAAACCTTAAGATAAGCATGTGAACGATCTCAGTGGAAAAGTACAGCTTCAAGCAGAAATACATGTTTATTAGCACATTGGAAAAATACGAGCATCTAAACCGGGAGACCAGGCAACTAGGCCGAAGCCTCCATTAAAGTAATGCTAAGCTAAAACATTTCAAACAAGCAAATCATAGCACACGTTTATGATTATGTCGGATTAGTGCAATTCTAATACACCACGTTATATAAAGCACGCTTATAAATGTTGGCAAACTACTCTGAGGGCACATTTTGTCCCCGTACAATCTTTATTAGTTCGGTTAAAGTCACACATGATTATTGCAGCACTACGTTTAAGCGTCAATAAATGAAAACCTTCATTTTCTGCGTCATCACATGCTGGCACTTTTCTCCCAGGGTGTGGGGGTCATTAGTATTTTTTTTCTGTTCAGCACCACCACGGTTTCCATGACAGTCCCAAATAGAACAGAAAGAACATCAGACAGTCCTCTCTAAATAGGGCGAGCAATTGAATGGTCTTACACCAATGGCTCCTTATTCCATCAGACCAATGGTGCGGAAACAACAAATTAACAAGGAGAGCCGAGCCACAGCCGAGTCAAGGGTCGACTCTGGCTTGTATCGCCCATGCAGAAGGCAAGCCCAGAAAATATTTGGTCTTGTCAATCATGCAACAAAGATCATCTTCAAATCAGACAAGATGTCTTCAAAATTAAAAAAATATATATTCTCTCTAAAACACTGAAGTGTTTCACGTTAGTACTTCAGATTATGGGGGTCATTACGATCTCGGCTGGGAAACCCGCAGAGATTGGCCCTGACGGTCAACAGAAGACTGCCAGCGCGCAGAACCCCCCCGCCGGCCACATTATGAACATCCAGCTGTGCCGGCAGGCGGAAACAGTGGTTCCGCAAGCCGGCCCAGCTGGATGCAGGGCCTGAACGTTGACCATTTGGAGCCGGCGGCAATGTAGCGATGCGGCGGGTGCAGCAGCACCCATCGTGCATTTCACCGCTTGTAAATCGGGCAGTGAAATGTGCGACGGAGCTGTGCATGGGGGCCCCTGCACTGCCCATGCACTTGGCATGGGCAGTGCAGGGGCCCCCAGGGGGGCCCGAGTTACTCATTCTGCCAGCCTTTCCCTGATGGTGTAAACCGCCAGGGAAAGGCTGGTGGAATCTGACTCATTATCCGGCGGGCAGCGCAGCTTGCAGCGCTGCACAGTCGGATCAGAAACGCTGCCACCGCCAGGCTGTCTGGTGGCAGAAGCCTGGCGGTGGTGGCGTTTTAAATGTGGCGGTTCAGCCACGTTCATTATATGGCGGTCTGGACCGCCATGCCATGGGCAGCAATTACTGCCACCGCCGGCATGGCGGTCCAGACCGTCGTGTACATAATGAGAACCTATAGCTCTGCAAAACTGAGAGTTTTTAGATACAAACTGAGAAAGGGCGTGGGCAGAATGTTTCATTACTCTTGTAATGCTGAGTTCCAGCCAAATTCTGCAAATCACTGCATAGCCGAGCATTCATAAATACAAGCGATATTTGATGTCCCCCTAGCTCTATATTCGAATGCGGGCTGTCCCGATCAAAGGGCTGCTTCTTGAGTAGATGTGCTGCTGCTCGAGTAGATGTTCTACTCGGGCTGCAGCAGAATCAACTAAAATGGCTCTGGTGCACTGCATGGTACCGTTAGTTTTAATTTTTCAGAGATGCTTGCTCTACTGTTGCTAAATTGCACCACGAGCAGTGCGACATGCATATTTCCACCCATTGGTGAAACACCGCAGAATCCTGCTGACTTTTTATGCAACTCTGCAGAATTCAGTGGAGTGAAACTCCACGAGTTTCGCCCGCCCTTACAGAGCAAGTTTCCTGCCCCATCCCGCAGCCATCACAACAATGTACTTAGTGAAATAACAGGCCAGTCAGTTGTCATGTGTACCCTATGTGTAGCTTAAATTCTTATCATAGATGAAGCAATATTGTAGGCCATTGACAGGTTTTTCTGCAACACACTTTCTAAATTCATATAGTTGAAAATGTGTTCGTATGTTTAATGAACAAAAAATGAGGTTTGGTGAAATAAAGTATTTGCCTAGCATCGCACAATTTGGCCCAGCATAGAAATTGGGATTTACCCTGATTTTCCAGTTTCACACTGTGCAATCCAACCACAATCAAAGGGTTTAATTGTTAACGTCTGAGATTAGAGAGTGGGTGACAAGTAGAAGCCACATTTTTTTGTCATATATATATAGCGCAAAACCTTGCTCAAGGACACTAGAGCCCATCACAATGAATTAAGATGATATTCAATTTTTTTGTTTGGCACAGGGACATTTGCCGAGATCCTGAGCCCAGACCAAGGTTCACACCTGGTTCCTTGTGTGTGTGTTATTTCACCAGCCTTCATTCTAAGTAGGCCCTTGTTCCAAGATTCAACCTCAGGGCCAGACTGGGAACCCAAAGCATCACTGGCAAATGTTGTCAGACCAGCTTCCATAGGGTGCATAGTGAGTGAGCCTGACCACTACAGTGGGACTTGGGGGGTTCTCTCCCCCCAAAGAAAATGTGGGCAAAAAGTTCAAAAACTGCATTCTACAACATATATTTCATTATAGATCCAATTAAATAATGACCTTGCAGTGCACAAGGATACTGCAATCTTTGTTGGGGCTTTTTAATGATTCCCTCACTATCACCCTCTGACACCACCTCTCATCTCTCCATAGCCCCTCTCTCACATGTATTCCACTTATTTTATAGCGCCTCTCTTACCAGCGTAGAGTATCGGAGCACTTTACATCACACACATACAATGAATCATATGTGTGTAAATCAATGTATAGGAAACTATACATTAGAAAAAGGGGTCTACACGGGGTAGGATTCACATGCTATCCTTACTAGTAGCCACTTCTTAAGAGTGCTTGGTCTGGGAAGGCATACTTAGGATTCAGAACGTAACACAGTGGTTAGCGTTGACTTTACAAATAACACTTTATTTCTTCCCAAGATACCTTTTTTTTAGCAACTTAGGATACTAAAATACATGGAAAAAAGCATAACTTTCTAACCTGTACAATGGAGTTTGCAATGCATGCAGCTCATTGGTGGCAGATCATAGCTCGCTGTGCTATACTCTGATTGTAAAGAATGGACTCCAGAGTAACAAAAGGATCTCTCTGACAAAAGCAGTATACCACTGAACATTGCACGTAAAATACTGTTCCATGATCTGCATAGTGCACATTCTTTGCAGCAGGCATATTGACCTTTTGGGCTACCTTAGAAGAGTCAAAACTACCACTAGACAAAACTCTCTCCAACAGGAACACTAATCACAGGAGTTATCTTGGCGCTTTTATTGTTGCCTGAAAACTGTTGGATATACAAGGAACTCTGCAGTGTTTTTAAAACTGCTGTACTGCAACAAAACCAGCATCCAGTAACAAAAGTGGTCCCCACCAGGGAAACGCCTGACGCCCGGTATGGCCAGTCCGGCCTTGCTCGCCCTCAAACTGCTATCCTTCCGGAAAGACTCAAAGATGTACCGGTGCCCAATGTACCCGAATGTGTAACCTGCTTGTGCCTCGCCCCTTTAAACCTCCTCTCGTGTATTTATTCCTCCAGTTTCAGGTGAACTCTCTTTGCTGTGGTAGCTGGGTCCCCACAGCCCATTAAGTAAATACCAGGCCGGTTCCATCTCCTGCTCTATATGTGCCATGTCAGTTTCCCTCCTGCAGACACTGACAGCTTTAGATTGCACTGCTTGATGTCCTATAATCTCCCCTCTCTCTGGGAGCAGAAACTTCGCGGATCCAGCCGCGGCCGTCATTTCCCTTTTACTACTATGTCTGGTATCCTAGCAACGAATGTTAGCCCAGATTGCCCTGGGATGTGTCACGTGACCAGAACTTCATCGCTTTCTCTAATGGGCTTTGGCTCGTGGTCCCCATGCTTCTTCACAAATGTGACATTATCGAGTATTTGTTTGCAGGTCACTGTTGTTCTACATAGTCTGACCTTGCTTCTGTGTAATTCAGTTTTTACCCTTCTATCTATAACAGTGTGTTATGTGTGGCCCCCAGATTCATCTGCCCTTGCTTTCCGCTGCTATGCAGTGGCAAGGAGTGAATGGAGGAGTTATACATACCATACCTGCCATTCCTTTCAAGTCCCTCCGCCCTCTCTGCCTCCCCCCCCCCCCCCCCCCTCCTGCAGCTGTGCTTTCTGGTTCCCTTCCCAGCAGGCAGGCAATGCTGCACTCAGGGGCTCTCAGAGTAATGTCAGCCTGGTCTGGCGGGCCTTTCCACCAGCAACACTGAGTGACCAGGTTTGTGGTGTAAACCAGTGATTCCCAACCTGTGGTCCGGGGACCCCTCGGGGTCCGCAAATCCCTCTCAGGGGATTCACGACTGCTTAGAAAATGTTATATTATGAACAGCTTAATAAATGTATATAAATGAAGTGGCTAAATGTACAACAGAATTTTTTTAAATGTACCATATATGTCAAGGAATTTTAAATTCGAGGCTAAAAATGTAATTAGTATCCTCAGATCGATTTCTGGGAGCAGGTGCATCAAACTGAATACAGAACGAAAGAGGTGTGGCTTCAATTGAATTTAGAAAACCTCATACCTTCCTATAAAAATTAAATTCTTTGAGTTTTTTAAATTTATATTTGTTTGCAAAAAAATAAAATATTTTATCATTCGTGTATGTGTTTGATGGAATGCTCATTTCTGTATTTTTTGAGTTTTGTTTTGCAGTTCAAATCATCAACAGTGTTTAGGCCTGGGTCCCAGGCTTCCAGCAGTGAGTCAGTGGAGGGGGGGTCCCCGCTTTCCAATAATGATTCAGTAGGGGTCCTTGGCTTTCAGTAATGATAAAGTGGGGGTCCGCAGAAGTCAAAAGGTTGATATCCACTGCGATAAACGACAGAACCTTCCTGTGAAAGTCATACATAGGGGCCGACTACGAGTACAGCAATCCTGGGACAGCTGTAGCTGCGGTGGAGGTCCGCCTGTGGCTTCCTTGGAGGTCCGACCACCAGATTAAGAAGCTGACGGTCGGACCACCACAGGACTGCCACAACCGCCAGGATCATGGATCCCGTGGCAGAGATCAATGGAGGTGGTTCAACCATGCTGAATGCGACTTGACTTTCCGCCAAACTTTTCATGACGGGGACCCCATCATGAAAAGCTCAGCGGGAAGGCATGATAGGGAACCCAAACAGGTCACCAGGGTCATTTACCCCATACTGCAGTGTGGTTGGGGGCACTTTGTTGGGCCCCTCTATGCCTGCACTGTCGGTGTACACCGTGTGCCATGCACAAGATTGTACATGGCACACAATGCCCCTGAGGTGCATGTGGAGCTGTACTGCTGCAGCATGTGGTGCAGACTCACTTTCTGGGGCTGAGGCATGCCGCCGCAGTTACACCGCCGCAGACACTACCTCCAGCTCGGCGGCATCCTGCCGACTGCCGTATTCACAGTCTGGCGGTCAGACCACCTATGTCAGAATCAGGCCCTTATTGCTTATTTTGCTCATGGATCATTCAATATGTGTAATAAAGGGCTGAACCAAGAAATCACAGTCCATGAACAACCTTTTGAAAAGAAAGCGATTTTGCACTGTTTTTTCTACTTATATAAACAAAAACTGGAGCAAACTGATTGTGTCTCAAACATAGTGCTCTCTGTCTCAATGAAAGACAAAAAAAATCATTTTTTATTTCTATTACATAAACACAGCAGATAAAACATTGCCAACCTATTTTGTGCCATAAGTGGCATGGCAAAAAATACTATTTGCTGCTTTCCCTATTTCCAGTGCTCCAAAAATGGTGCAGTTGACTTGCATGATGCTTTAGCATTAATTTAAAGTTCTTGTAATACTAACCCGGATGCCTACAAAGGCATCAAGATGATAGTCTATGATGCCCAGGGCGTGGCCTTCGTGGTTGTTCTCACCTCTGGTGGAACCTTACTGATTTGTGTACATCGCCTTACTGATGACCTACTTCTTATATACCACTTCTTCTGCTTCTGAGCACTTTAAGTGACAGATGTTACTATTGCTTAATTTATTGGTACTGAATTTACCAAGCTTGGAGAGCTATGTGGCTAAGTTGGTCTTCCATGGTTTAAAACTCACGGGCCAGAATATCAAAGGTTCTTCCCCATTCTGTGTCTATGGGAAAATTTGTTTGTGCATATGGCCCATGATCTGCAAGATATCAGCAGCGAGCGTTGAACTCACTGAGTGACCACCACATCATTGGGCAGCGGAATTCTCCCCAAATATCAGTCTTACGAGATGCCCAAGCTACCCCTGCATCTCACTTCGTGTGCTGTCCTGCCGTGGCTGCAGAGGAGCATCGCCTGCCCTTGACGACACAAAGACGGTGGGCGGTTGGCTGTCGCTGTTGCTGCTGGTGCCAACACTGCAGTGCCTAGGAGGACCAACTGCCAGGAAGATCTCAGACGATGAGCTCACTCTGCCCAGCGTTTTGCGCAGTGTTCTCAGAAGTGCAGCTCTTTCATGCTCCTTTAAAGAAGGACCCTGCCAACTGGAGTTCCGACACATCGCTCACCTACAACAGCAAGCGCGCCAAGACATACTGTTGTAAGTTGCGGGGAGCAAAAAAAGCCTTATACCAAGCTTCACTAACACATCACCTCTAGAGCAGGAGCAGAAGCTTCCCTCGCAGACACAGACCATTCACAGACCAGACACCTGCAAGTGCACCATTCCCACACACATAGACAAGGTACAACAGGGACAGCTGCAGTGCAAGCTTCCCTCACACACAGATCACTTGCAGAAGACTCAGCAGCAGTGCAAGCTTTCTACACACATAGACAAGGTACAACAGGTAACGCTGCAGTGCAAGCTTCCCTCACACAGGTCACTGACAGAACAGGTGGCAGCAGTGCAAGCTTCCCTCGCACACAGATCACTGACAGAAGAGTCAGCAGCAGTGCAGGATTCCCACACACATAGACAAGGTACAACAGGGACAGCTGCAGTGCAAGCTTCCCTCACACACAGATCACTTGCAGAAGAGTCAGCAGCAGTGCAAGCTTTCTACACACACGGACAAGGTACAACAGGTACCGCTGCAGTGCAAGCTTCCCTCTCACACAGGTCACTGACAGAACAGGTGGCAGCAGTGCAAGCTTCCCTCACACACAGGTCACTGACAGAACAGGTGGCAGCAGTGCAAGCCTCCCTCTCACACAGATCACTGACAGAACAGGTGGCAGCAGTGCAAGCTTCCCTCGCACACAGATCACTGACAGAACAGGTGGCAGCAGTGCAAGCTTCCCTCTCACACAGATCACTGACAGAAGAGTCAGCAGCAGTGCAGGATTCCCACACACATAGACAAGGTACAACAGGGACAGCTGCAGTGCAAGCTTCCCTCACACACAGATCACTTGCAGAAGAGTCAGCAGCAGTGCAAGCTTTCTACCCACACGGACAAGGTACAACAGGTACCGCTGCAGTGCAAGCTTCCCTCTCACACAGGTCACTGACAGAACAGGTGGCAGCAGTGCAAGCTTCCCTCACACAGGTCACTGACAGAACAGGTGGCAGCAGTGCAAGTTTCCCTCTCACACAGATCACTGACAGAACAGGTGGCAGCAGTGCAAGCTTCCCTCACACACAGATCCCTTACAGAAGAGTCAGCAGCAGTGCATGCTTTTCACACACATAGACAAGGTACAACGGGTACAGCTGCAGTATAAGCTTCCCTCGCACACAGATCACTGACAGAACAGGTAGCAGCAGTGCAAGCTTCCCACACACACGGACACTTACAGAAGAGTCAGCAGCAGTGCATCCTTTTCACACACATAGACAAGGTACAACAGGTGTGAATGCAGTGCAAGCTTCCCTCGCACACAGATCACTTACAGAAGAGTCAGCAGCAGTGCATCCTTTTCACACACATAGACAAGGTACAACAGGTGTGAATGCAGTGCAAGCTTCCCACACACACAAACACTTACAGAAGAGTCAGCAGCAGTGCATGCTTTTCACACACATAGACAAGGTACAACGGGTACAGCTGCAGTGCAAGCTTCCCTCACACAGGTCACTGACAGAACAGGTGGCAGCAGTGCAAGCTTCCCACACACACAGACACTTACAGAAGAGTCAGCAGCAGTGCATGCTTTTCACACACATGGACAAGGTACAACAGGTGTGAATGCAGTGCAAGCTTCCCTCATGCACACACACATCACTTACAGAACAGACAGCAGCAGTGCAGGCTTTCCACACACATAGACAAGGTACAACAGGTAGAGCTGCAGTGCAAGCTTCCCTCACACACAGATCACTTACAGACGAGTCAGCAGCAGTGCATGCTTTTCTCACACATAGACAAGGTACAACGGGTACAGCTGCAGTATAAGCTTCCCTCGCACACAGATCACTTACAGAACAGACAGCAGCAGTGCAGGCTTTCCACACACATAGACAAGGTACAACAGGTAGAGCTGCAGTGCAAGCTTCCCTCGCACACAGATCACTTACATACGAGTCAGCAGCAGTGCATGCTGTGCACACACAGAAAACGTACAACAGGTACAGCGGCAGTGCAAGCTTCCCTCACGTACACCGATCACTTACAGAACAGGCAGCAAAAGTGCATGCCTTTCACACGGATAGAACAGGTACAACATGTGTGACTGCAGTGAAAGCTTTCCTGGCACACACACATTACTTAGAGAGCAGACAGCAGCAGTGCTTGCTTTCCACACACAAAGACAAGGTACAACAGGTGCATCTGCAGTGCACAGATCACTTACAGAACAGGCAGCAACAGGGCATGCTGTTCACACACATAGAACAGGTACAACAGGTACACTGCAGTGCAAGCCTCCCTCGCACACAGACCACTGACAGAACAGGTGGTAGCAGTGCAAGCTTCCCACACACATAGAACAGGTACAACAGGTGTGACTGCAGTGCAAGCTTCCCTCACATACAGATCACTTACAGAACAGGCAGCAGTGCAAGCTTCCCACACACATAGAACAGGTACAACAGGTGTGACTGCAGTGCAAGCTTCCCTCACACACAGATCACTTACAGAACAGGCAGCAGTAGTGCTTGCTTTTCACACACATAGACAAGGTACAACATGTGTGACTGCAGTGCAAGCTTCCCTCACACACAGATCACTTACAGAAGAGTCAGCAGCAGTGCATGCTTTTCACACACATAGACAAGGTACAACAGGTGCATCTGCAGTGCAAACTTCCCTCGCGCACAGATCACTTACAGAACAGGCAGCAACAGGGCATGCTGTTCACACACAAAGAACAGGTACAACAGGTACACTGCAGTGCAAGCTTCCCTCACATACACCGATCACATACAGAAGAGTCAGTAGCAGTGCATGCTTTCCACACACATAGAACAGGTACAACAGGCACACTGCAGTGCAAGCTTCCCTCGCACACAGACCACTGACAGAACAGGTGGCAGCAGTGCAAGCTTCCCACACACATAGAACAGGTACAACAGGTGTGACTGCAGTGCAAGCTTCCCTCACACTCATATCACTTACAGAACAGGCAGCAGTGCATGCTTTTCCCCCACATAGAACAAGTACAAGAGGTACAGCAGCAGTGCAAGCTTCCCTCACATACACCGATCACATACAGAAGAGTCAGCAGCAGTGCATGCTTTCCACACACATAGAACAGGTACAACAGGTGTGACTGGAGTGCAAGCTTCACTCACCCACACAGAACAATTACAGAACAGGTAGCAGCAGTGCAAGCTTTCCACACATAGAACAGGTTCAGCACATGTGACTTCAGTGCAAGCTTCCCTCACGCACAAGGATCATTTACAGAACAGGCAGCAGTGCATGCTTTCAACACGCATAGAACAGGTACAACAGGTGTGAATGCAGTGCAAGCTTCCCTCACACACAAGGATTATTTACAGAACAGGCAGCAGTGCATGCTTTCCACACGCATAGAACAGGTACAACAGGTGCAGCTGCAGTGCAAGCTTCCCTCGCACACAGATCACTTACAGAACAGGCAGAATTAGTGAATGCTTTCCACACACATAGAACATGTACAACAGGTACAGCTGCAGTTCAAGGTTCCTTTGCACACAGATCATTTATACAACAGACAGGTACAGCTGCAGTGCAAGCTTCCCTTGCGCACACAGATCACTTACACAACAGGCAGCAGTGCATGCTTTCCGAACACATAGAATAGGTACCACAGGTAAAGCTGCAGTGCAAGCTTTCCTCACACACACAGATCACTTACACAGCAGGCAGCAGCAGTGCAAGCTTTCCTCACACACACGGATGACTTACAGAACAGGCAGCTGCAGTACAAGCTTATATCACCCACACAGGTCACTTACAGAACAGGCAGGTGCAGTGCAAGCTTCTCTCGCACACACAGGTCACTTACAGAACAGGCAGCTGCAGTACAAGCTTATATCACCCACACAGGTCACTTACAGAACAGGCAGGTTCAGTGCAAGCTTCTCTCGCACACACAGGTCACTTACAGAACAGGCAGGTGCAGTGCAAGCTTCCCTCGCACACACAGATGACTTCCAGAACAGGCAGGTGCAGTGCAAGCTTCTCTCGCACACACAGGTCACTTACAGAACAGGCAGCTGCAGTGCAAGCTTCCCTCGCACACACAGATGACTTCCAGAACAGGCAGCTGCAGTGCAAGCTTCCCTCGCACAGACTGATCACTTACAGAGCAAGGAGCATGCCATGGCTGTTTAGTACAGTTACATAAATGAAATATTGTTTTCCTGAATAAATAGGGCTTCTTTCATGGTCAGTTCACTTGTCCTGTAACTGTGATGCTCAATAGCTACTGTACACATGTACATTAGTTTCTTGGTTTCAGAGTAAAGAGACAATGATCAGCTTAGTGAAGCCCAGCCAGGCAGCTAACTACACTGAGTAAAATAACAATACGTGACTACCTCGCATAGGCCCTGCCGACGTGCAGCAACCAAAATGAAATTTCCGAGGTGAGTTTGAGAAGGGGCTGACTCTATCCCAACCCTACCATCCCTTTAGAGTCTCCGGCTCACTTCCGGTTAGGTTTATCAACACCACTGGCATCAAGGGCCCGGAAGTGTCGGTGCTCATCAAAAATCATGAATAAAGAGATTATAAAAACATGAATAAAAACATGAGGATATTAGTATTCGAGAGCTGATTAATTAGCACATGATCTGTTCATATTACGGTATTCAGCTGCACGAGCTCGCTGCACTCGGATCAGCAGCGGCACGCGCAAGCACGCCACCTGAATCTTAATACGTCAAGCTGCAAAACTGCGTTCAGCAGACTCTGCATGGTGTGAGAGTCAAGTCTCTCCTGCCAGCCCCTCATCAACAGGCACCCCTCAACCACTGACAGGCATTACTGTGATCTTTTGGGGGGGTGCCTTACCCACACCAGGGGTCTCCAACCTTTTCTGTAATAAGAGCTACTTAAGTTCAATGAAAATTATCCTGAGCTACTAATTTAACTATTTTTCTCCAAACATCAGCTAATGAGTTCTGAAAATGCAGATGTTTCAATCTCAAATACATGCATTCCATATTTGGTACAGGTATATTAACTCAACCAAGCAAACCTTCTCATTTACTAGGCTGGGTTGAACACAGGAGAGCCACTTACAGGTAGCTGGTGAGCTACCAGCAGCTCACGAGCTACTCGGTGCAAAAGTCTACCCTACACACTTTTTTTTTTTTTTGTTGTTGCAGTTTGTACATAGCACAAATTTGACCAAAAGGTATTTGAGTGCTTCACATGAGCAGCAGGACATATTCATTGTTAGTAGGCAAGAGGAGATTATGGTGGTCATTACAACCTCAGCGGTCTTTTTGCAAGACCGCCGAGGTACTGCCATGCTGAAGACCGCTAGTGCAGGCGGTTTTCCACGCAGCATATTATGACTGCTGGCAGCCCTCCGTCCTTTTTCGGACGGCGAGCCGCCAGCAGCCATACTGGCGGTCGGCGAGGAAGTGGAGGTTGCTCCACCTCCACCGCCACGTCAACAGAACACCGCCCACCGAATCACGTTCTGTGATTCGGCGTGGCGGTGTTCTGTTGACAGGGTGCTGGCGGCAGAGCAGCCCCCATGGATCCCGTCCCCACCCGGAGGATCAACGGACCAGGAAAGTTGATCGTCCGTCAGGGGAGGGGGGTGGGGGGTGTTGTGTGTTGTGTGCATGTATGGGGGTGTGTGAGTATGTAGAGGGGGTGTGTGAGTGCGTGTATGCATGCTGGGGGTGTAGTGTGTTTGAAAATGTGTGCGTGTCTGTCTGTATTTATGTCTGTATGGATGTGTGCGTGTATGTCTGTATATGGGTGTGCATGTATGACTGTGTGTGTGTCTGTTGACATGTATGTTGATATGTGTGCGGGTATGTGTGTTGGAGGTGTCTGCATGCGTGTAGGGTGTGTGTCTGTGTAGCGATGTCAGGGGTAGGGGTGGGGAGGGGGGTCCTGCCACCTTTGGGGAGCAGCTGGGGGTGGGGGTTGGGGGAGACCCCTATCAGTGCCAGCAAAGGAATTCCCTGGCACTGATGGTGCTTACCGTCATGGATCTCATGGCGGTTCCCAACCTCATGAAATCCATGGCGGTCAGCCGGGTCCTGATACCGCCGGCGGTCTTGTGACGGCAGTTGGGCTGGAGACCCAAGTCTCCCGCCCAGCGGTCGTCTCCGCCCTGGCGGTCGGATCGGAGAAGTGGCGGATGACCATGGCGGTAACCGCCATGGTCAAAATTCAAATTTTTTTACCGCCAGCCTGTTGGCGGTAAGACCGCCACTTCTCTGCCAACCCCCATGGTCGTAATGAGGGCCTATATTCTATGAAATTTAGATTTCAGCAGACCTGCAATCCGTCGCCGTTGTGATGGAGTAAACCGCCTGCCAGGCTTTAAATCAGGCCCTAAGTGATTTGCCCAGAATCACAAGATGTTAAGCCGACACCCAGACTTTAACCTGATTCCCTGGCTCCAAAGTCAGGAGCTCTGGCCATTATGCCACAGGAAAATACAGAGATCTCCTCTCTCTTACTATCACTGCAATCACGTCTTCTATTGGTTGTAGAGCACACTACCAAGCCTAAGCGTACATACCTCGATCAGATGTGTATTACGCCTTGTCCCACTCCTTCACCCACCTTCTATTACATGATCAATAACACCATCAGATCAGCATCCACCCTTCCCCAGTATGCATGTGCCCCCATGCTTACACCCACTTCCACCTACCTGCACCAGGACTGACTCCACCCTGAATGTGCAAAAAAACAGAGAATAAAAAAAATGCAGAAGCTTTATTCCAAAACACTGAACCAATCTTTTCCTTGACTCTTTATAACATTCTTTCTACTACAGACCTGGCAGAAATCTTCGACTGACCAAACACAACCTACTCACCGCCTTCGAACCCTGATGCAAACCTTCCAGACATTCAAAAACTTCGTACTTGTATAGCACACTACTCACCCGTTAGGGTTACAAGGCGCTGTACGCATACCACTGTGGAACCCCTCCTGGCTTTTCCCTGTGAGGTGCCCACTCCTGGGTAACCTCCAAGGTGAAGCCAGCCATCCCAGCGCTGTTGGGGCCATTGTGGAGATTAAGCAAGCTACTGCCCAGAGTTACAGAGTGGGACCCATGAATTAGATTAGGCACCGATGCGAGAATTATCAGGTCTGAGGAAATTGAGCTCAAGACCCACCGAGGCGGGAATTGAACGCTGGTCCCGGGCCAGATTTCTGCATCAGGGTCTGCCGCCCTAACCATTGAGCCACACTTCTCCACAACTTCTCCATTCAACCTCTGAAGTCCGCACCTCTGGGACAAACTGCCTGCTCCACCCGCATCAGCTTCCTGACTGGAAGCACCAGAACAGCATAAGCCCCTGTCCCAGCATTCCCCGCTCAGTTGACCCGACCACCACACATGGCCAGTCACCACGAAACCTGAGCAAGGCAGAAACAAGATACATGATATGTAATAGACTCTACCAGTGCTTAATTTGTGCTTGTTGTTTCAGGTGCTAAGCACCGGCACTTGTTTTTGAGGGCCGGGGCTTATTCTTCTGCCTCAAGCATTTACTGCGAGCAAAAGACACATATGGGGAAGCCGGAGGAAGAGAAAAACGAAAAAGAGTCACAATGGGAGAAAGTAGAAAGCTGCAGGAGTGAGCTGAAGGGGCAGGGAGTGGCTTTAAATGGATTGAAGGGTCCCGAGATGGCTTCAGAATTACGCTGCCTCAGTATTCAGTGCTTGCACATTTAAACACAGCATCCGCGTGCTTCAGAGGAGGGCTTTGGGCACCGGCACGTCGTTATTTACAAATTAAGCACTGGACTCTATGTTTGCGTTTGTCTGCGTCATGCCATGACTCAAGCCACACCTGGACCATCTCCAAATGTTGTTTGGTCATGGACACATGTTCCCCATCTGTTAGTATCTAATCTAAAGCCTTTTTGAAGAAACACCAGACTCTTTTTCCTGTTACACAATAAAGCACCAAGTGAATATATGCTAGTGAAGCCTAACACACTTCCTTTTGGACTTTGACTTTTACAACGATCCTAAACAATCATTGACAATGCCAGTAGGTCTAGCTTTAAAGGAATGTTGTATGGTAATGTGAAGCATTACAAGGAAATAGCGTGGGAATAGATATGCATTTGGGTGAAAGTAAAGAACTTTAGAATAATATTGGTGCAGGTTAAAAGATCACGCAACAGTTGCACTGTCAAATCAGACCTAACAATCCATGTAGGTTGATGACTGCCCTCTTCCCATCTGTGCTGCTGTCAGAGAAAAACAACATACGTTTTCTAGTTATCTAAGTCAGTTTAATAGCATTTCAATGTCATGTGTGTGCCCATGAATGTTCACACTTAGGCAGCTAGATAAATAACCAACATAATCACAGCTGGTGGAGGACATGCACTTTTTTGTGAAAGCACACAAGGTCTGCCCTATGAAAAAAATGCACTCCAGTGCTTAATTTGTGCTTGTTTTTTCCGGTGTTGGACACCTGCACTAATTTTTGAGGGTCGGCACTTATTTTTCTACCTCAAGCATTTCCTGCGAGCAAAAGACACATATGGGAAAGACTGAGGAAGAGAAAAACAAAAAAGCATCACAAAGAGAGAAAGCAGAAAGCTGCAAGATTGAGCTGAAGGGGCAGGGACTGGCTGTAAATGGATTAGAGAGACCTGAGATGGCTTCAGGATTGCGCCGCCTCAGTATTCCGTGTTCGCACATTTAATTGCAGCAGCCGCGAGTTTAAGAGGAGAGCTCTGGGCACTGGCACGTTTTTATTTACACATTAAGCACTGATGCGCTCCTGGCTGCCAACATGTGGGTGGAGCCAAAGCCACTCTCTAGTGATGAACACAGGATTGTCTAGCAAAAGCTGTGCTATCAAGCCAGATCATAAAAACCTGCTTCAATAGAAGTCAGCATGTCTTTTAGCAGCACAAACAGAAACTAGTTTGCTGATGTCTTATCATCCAATCAGGCTGGTTGTTTCTTAGGGTTGGTTGTAATAACAAGCAGGAGCCACAAGAGATCCAATGGCCTGACTCTAGGAGCTTTTTCATTGTTTCTGTGTGGGACAGGACTTTAGCGGAGCAGTTCTCCTGTGCCTGAGGAGAGTCACTATCATACTTGCACCTGGGCTGAGTGTGAATGTACTTGTGTGCACTGAAGCGAGGTTGGAATATTGTTGTGGTTTGGCAGCAACCCTGGGGTTGCCCTCAAATATCCCTCAGAGTGGCTAGGGGGGCAGTTCTGAAGTACAGGATTCACGTACATTGCACAGGAATAATAAGGGAATTTTCTCTACTTCCTTCTTCTGGGCCGGAAGAATGATAAAGAGGGTGGGACTGAAGCTTACAAAGTTCTTCTGTGCACCCCAGAGATTGAGAGTGACACCAGAGACAGGGCAACCCTTATAAAAGCAGATCTGGCTAGGAGAGCTCGTTAGTTGTGCTCTCAGGTTAGTCTGGGAGACCCTGCGGGACAACAAGGCCTGAGGCGGAGGGGAGGTAACCACCACCTCCATCAGGAATGCTTGGGAGAGCGAAGGTATATATTGATTGAGAGGGCCTATTTCCCCTCCCCCCCCCTTTTTATGAGGGGAGGCTCATCTATCTGCACCTTGCATGATGCTTAGGGATCCCAGGCCCTGAAGAATGCCCCTAGACCTTCCACAGCTCATAGTAGAGGGCAGAAACATGTCTGACAATTTTTTAGTGAGGTGACCCAGTGAGTCCTTGTTCTCACTGTGGTGTCCCGCCCCGTTTTTAGTTGCACCAGCAGTTACCACTATTAAATGTGTAGACTACACACAGGTAATTGCCTAGGTGTTTTTATATCCCAGTAGTTTAGCTGGATCCCATTATCTCCAGATAAAATATATTTACGCACTCCGTCCCGTTCTTTTAACGGTGATGTTGAGTCCGCCCAGGTGGTACTATCCTACCTGGGTGGGGCTAGGTGGTCAAATGATGAAGCATGACACTATATAGTGTGTGAGACCACCTAGTCTGTAAAAGGAACTCCCCCTTCCCTCCCTCACCCCACACAGCACCCACACCACGCATTTTCTAAACCCAGCGAGGTCTAGGAGCCCACGGATAATCTCTCGTGAACTTAGCTCCACATCTTTGGTGAACCCCATACCTTTTTGTGGTAACTGGATGGACGGGCAGACAGACGGGAGGATGGATGGATGGATGGAGATAATGACAGGAAATGAAGGGAGCAGGGCTGGTTTGACCATGTCTGCTAGGGCTGCTTTTTGTTTCCTAGTTACTCCCTGGTTAAAAGTTTATTGAAAGTTATTTAGCTAATAGGGAGAAGGTGTGGGAATTGTAGGGGTGCGAAATTGTTTCGAGTGTTGGGCAAGGGTTTAGGGCATTTTAAATTGCACAGCATAGTCGAAGGATGTTTACATTGTGAGCCTAAACTGCTCCCAAATAAAGCGCTTTTTCCCAGATCAACCAGCGTGGTTCCAGGTCCATCTTCTCCTGAAAGTAAAGAGTAACGGCTTCAGCAGTGGGACCTTTCTGTTGCCTTCTTGGCCCTTTGGTCAGAAACATAGTTGTGATGGGGTCAGTGGACAAGAAGTTGTGGCTGTAAATCCTGAGCTGATGTTCTCCAGAAGGTCAGCTCAAACATGGCAGTGGCATTAAACACGAGGTAGACTGTAGGCCTGAGAGAAACTTTGATCAAAATAATCAGAAGAATTTCAGTAATTAAACACTACTCGTGTGAAATTACAAAAATTATGCAATTACACCAATTTGAGCAATTAAGAGTAATTTAGGGCACAAAATCATACTGGGGGAGCACAGGAATAAATAACTAGGAGTGACTGGCTGCTGGTTACTGCTGATCGTGTCCTGTAGCATTTATTACTGATTTGTTAGCGCGAAATGCATCCTCGGGTCGATTTTGGACATGAGGGTGCATTTTGCACTGAGAAAATGGCACTAAATCCTGGATTACGCTTCTCAGGTAATTATGCATAATTACATGTAATTTTGCCTAAATTGCGAGCAATTAAACTAGAGAGATTTATGCCAGGTATGCCTACCCTGATAAACAGCCTCCAGGTGGCTTTGTCACAGAGACAAGTGCAAAGCCCTAGTAACCAGATTCAACCTGTCCTCAAGAACTAAGGCCCATATTTATACTTTTTTAGGGCCGCAATTGCATAATTTTTTGACGCAAAAGCGGCGCAAACTTACAAAATACAATTATATGTATCAAAAAATGTATCAAAAAATAACGCAATTGCGGTGCTAAAAAAGTATAATTATGGGCCAAAGACTTCGTGGAAGATGGCAGAGAACATGCATATGTCAGCTGCCCAGTTCCATCCTTCAAAACCCTTAAATCATTTTCTTGACCCCGATGAGATAAAGTGGAGCTCTGTTTTGGGTTGTAGACTTGTGGTTCATCAGGAGCTGTCAGGAGCCCCAGTGGGAGCTACAAAGAGCAGATCCGTTCAAAGCGCCCAGCTCAACCTTTGGAACAGAATGTTACCTGAGTTTAGGGTCAGTCCATAGCTATCCATTGAACCAGAGGTGTTTGCCTCCAATAGGGCAGTGGTACACCTTTGGCGGGCTCTGATCCTGTAACTTTGAGGTTATCCACTTAACAAACTCTCTCTCCCTAGGCGACAGGGGTGCAGCAGAGACCACGGACCACTTTAGGGTGTGAAAAAGGCCGCTTTATTGAAACAGGTGTACATTACAACTAAACCTAGGCAAAACTGCCTTACAAAACTACCACCTCCCTAGACATCAAATAACCTAACCGATAACCACCCCTACAGTCCCACCCACGTGCCCCAACCCGCAATTAACTCATTTGCTCAGTTATATCACTGCCGCTATGAAGTTGAGGAAGAATTATGCACTTTAATGTATAAGTTTATGCCTTTTATGGTTTTTAATATAGTTATATTTATTCTATGAGTCTTTGTATCTTGGATGTTGATATTGTGAAATTTATTTTGATCTTGTACTTTTAGGCCATATATATTTGGCTGAATAAAGATTATTTAACTGACTAACTTTTTTGCTATATTGCAGCTACATTCAACCTTTTAAACCTTAATTTTCCCAATATTTTCAACCTTAACTTCCAACCATAACTTTCGCCTACCGCCTATGACTCAAAGTACTAACCTGTAATCAACTAAAATTCATATCCTTAACCTTGCATTCCTGCCTACCCTCCCTTTCCCCTTGTTTCCCCAATTGCAACACCAATCAAACTTCAATTAACTTCTGCAAACTTTTCCAGCACCTGTCTGAGGCCACACCACAAACACCTCCCCTTGGGCACCTGTCCCAAGGAAGAAGCCAAAGGGCAATTCAACAAAGAAGTCCAGTCCTCAGGCACCCTAAAAAAGAAGGGGTCAGAGGGCGGGAAATACAAATGTTGCCACCGCTTGACACTCGGCCACCAGGTCACCTTGTCCCAAAATGGTGGCAGGGAGTCCAAAAGGAGCCCAAGTACACCCTGCTGGGCTGCAAATGTGCTTCCTAAAAGCCCAAATAAAAAGAAGTCGCTGAACTACACTATCTCCCAAACTCCCCTATGGGGAGGACCTATACTGGTCGGCTGCCCCCCAAATTCCCCTTCCCACGGAGGCTGCCTGAGGCCTGAAGCTGCAGAGCCTGGAGCTTGTCACCGCCCCCGCTGACTTCGAGCCTCGTCGGGGTTTCCAGGCCTCGGCTGCATTAGCTGCAGTGATGCAGTCATGAACTGGAGGCAGCATGGACGCTATGCATCGCATACCAATGCACAGAACAAGGCGCGTGCCAGGGTGTGATGTCAGCGGTGCCCAGAATACTGAAAGCTCCAAGCTTGCTTCACGTGACAGGCCATGATGCATGTCCTGCAATCGAGGCAGCCGCAGATGGACTGCGGGGGGGACCACAGGCACATTACACGAAGAATGAAGGAGATCACGTGTACTGTAAACGCTCGGTGACATTTGTAATATATAATATAAGGTGCTGGCACACTCCAAAAAATGAGTCAAACAAAGCTTAAAGTAATTTCTATATATTTTATTTTTAGAATAATACAAAGAAGGTGTATGAACCTGCTGAGCTACAGACTGGATACAAACTTGCACATGTGGAAGTAGGTGAAAAAGATGAAAACCTTTGGTGGAAAACTTTTGTTTGAAAGAAATGTTTGAAAAATGATCAATCTGTAAGTTAGACTATCCAGGGCACAAGTTCTAAAAAAAAGAAGTGGGGGTCTAAACAAGCAAGTGACATCATGATGTGTGACATCACAGTGCATGACGTCACGGAGCGTGACATCGAATGCGGCATCACATGACAGTGACATCCAAGAAGTGACGTCAGATATTAAGACCTCGCAGACATTTTTAGCTGATCTATCAGGAGTACATCTAAGCACATTACGAGATTTAACAAACGAGAGTTTGCATTGGGTTGTGCCAAAAAAGTGGCGAATCACGTCGGTAATCGAATAGTGGTAAGTACTCTTAGTATAGATGCAGGGTGAAACTCCTTGTGATTGGACAGTAGTTAGTACTCTGTAATAGTGGTAAGTACTTGGAGTATAGATGCAGGGTGAATCTCCTTGTGATCGGACAGTGGTTAGTACTCTGTAATAGTGGTAAGTACTCTGAGTATAGATGCAGGGTGAATCTCCTCGTGATCGGACAGTGGTTAGTACTCTGTAACAGTGGTAAGTACTTGGAGTATAGATGCAGGGTGAATCTCCTCGTGATCGGACAGTGGTTAGTACTCTGTAACAGTGGTAAGTACTTGGAGTATAGATGCAGGGTGAATCTCCTCGTGATCGGACAGTGGTTAGTACTCTGTAACAGTGGTAAGTACTCTGAGTATAGATGCAGGGTGAATCTCCTCGTGATCGGACAGTGGTTAGTACTCTGTAACAGTGGTAAGTACTTGGAGTATAGATGCAGGGTGAATCTCCTCGTGATCGGACAGTGGTTAGTACTCTGTAACAGTGGTAAGTACTCGGAGTATAGATGCAGGGTGAATCTCCTCGTGATCGGACAGTGGTTAGTACTCTGTAACAGTGGTAAGTACTCGGAGTATAGATGCAGGGTGAATCTCCTCGTGATCGGACAGTGGTTAGTACTCTGTAACAGTGGTAAGTACTTGGAGTATAGATGCAGGGTGAATCTCCTCGTGATCGGACAGTGGTTAGTACTCTGTAACAGTGGTAAGTACTCGGAGTATAGATGCAGGGTGAATCTCCTCGTGATCGGACAGTGGTTAGTACTCTGTAACAGTGGTAAGTACTCTGAGTATAGATGCAGGGTGAATCTCCTCGTGATCGGACAGTGGTTAGTACTCTGTAATAGTGGTAAGTACTCTGAGTATAGATGCAGGGTGAATCTCCTCGTGATCGGACAGTGGTTAGTACTCTGTAACAGTGGTAAGTACTCTGAGTATAGATGCAGGGTGAATCTCCTCGTGATCGGACAGTGGTTAGTACTCTGTAACAGTGGTAAGTACTTGGAGTATAGATGCAGGGTGAATCTCCTCGTGATCGGACAATGGTTAGCACTCTGTAACAGTGGTAAGTACTCTGAGTATAGATGCAGGGTGAATCTCCTCGTGATCGGACAGTGGTTAGGACTCTGTAACAGTGGTAAGTACTTGGAGTATAGATGCAGGGTGAATCTCCTCGTGATCGGACAGTGGTTAGTACTCTGTAATAGTGGTAAGTACTCGGAGTATAGATGCAGGGTGAATCTCCTCGTGATCGGACAGTGGTTAGTACTCTGTAACAGTGGTAAGTACTTGGAGTATAGATGCAGGGTGAATCTCCTCGTGATCGGACAATGGTTAGTACTCTGTAACAGTGGTAAGTACTTGGAGTATAGATGCAGGGTGAATCTCCTCGTGATCGGACAGTGGTTAGTACTCTGTAACAGTGGTAAGTACTCTGAGTATAGATGCAGGGTGAATCTCCTCGTGATCGGACAGTGGTTAGTACTCTGTAACAGTGGTAAGTACTCTGAGTATAGATGCAGGGTAAATCTCCTCGTGATCGGACAGTGGTTAGTACTCTGTAACAGTGGTAAGTACTTGGAGTATAGATGCAGGGTGAATCTCCTCGTGATCGGACAGTGGTTAGTACTCTGTAACAGTGGTAAGTACTCTGAGTATAGATGCAGGGTGAATCTCCTTGTGATCGGACAGTGGTTAGTACTCTGTAACAGTGGTAAGTACTTGGAGTATAGATGCAGGGTGAATCTCCTCGTGATCGGACAGTGGTAAGTACTCTGAGTATAGATGCAGGGTGAATCTCCTCGTGATCGGACAGTGGTTAGTACTCTGTAACAGTGGTAAGTACTTGGAGTATAGATGCAGGGTGAATCTCCTCGTGATCGGACAGTGGTTAGTACTCTGTAACAGTGGTAAGTACTTGGAGTATAGATGCAGGGTGAATCTCCTCGTGATCGGACAATGGTTAGTACTCTGTAACAGTGGTAAGTACTCGGAGTATAGATGCAGGGTGAATCTCCTCGTGATCGGACAGTGGTTAGTACTCTGTAACAGTGGTAAGTACTCGGAGTATAGATGCAGGGTGAATCTCCTCGTGATCGGACAATGGTTAGTACTCTGTAACAGTGGTAAGTACTCTGAGTATAGATGCAGGGTGAATCTCCTCGTGATCGGACAGTCCTTTGACCCTCAAGGACATCACAATGACATCATCATGTCCATAGCAGCACCGCACAGGCACCTAAGTCGTTTTCATTATCTCCAGGTAAGGACGTGCCCTTAAAGCGTCACAGTAACCAGTGCCTCGTGCCCTCCGAGGGTAACTGATGAAAGTAGAGGACAGGGAAGTCAGTGCTGTGCACCAGCACGTGCCCTTCAAGTGTGATGGTGACAGGAAGCTTGTGTCCCTAAGCCTAATCTTTACAAATCCGGTGCCACTGAAGTGTGACATTGCCCTGAGCCCGGGCCACTGGAGCACAACGCTGAAGACTTGTACCAGTGAAATGTAACGTTGCACAAACATGCGTGTTTCCTTCATGCGTGACATCGGGCACACGTGCGCTCTCCAAGCGGAACATTCAACAAGATGCATGCTCCGAAGCGTGAGATGTGCACGAGTGTGTGCTTTGAAGTATAGAACTGAACAAGGAGCCTGACTTCTCTTGGACAAAAGATCAACATGCAGTGCTTCATTTGTAAATAAAAACGCGCTGGTGCCAAAAAGTCCTCCTCTCAAACACGCAGCTGCTGCAATTAAATGTGCTAACACGGGATACTGAGGCGGCGTGATCCTGAGGCCATCTCGGGCCTCTACAATCCATTTACAGCCACTCCCTGCCCCTTCAACTCACTCTTGCAGCTTTCTACTTTCTCCCTTTCTGACGCTTTTTTCATTTTTCCTTTCCTCCGTTGTTCCCTTATGTGTCTTTTGCTCGCAGCAATTGCTTGAAGCAGAAGAATAACCCCCGTAAGTGCCGGTGCTCAGCGCCGGAAACAACAAGCACAAATTAAGCACTGTCAACATGAAGTTGAAAACATATTGTAATGAGCACAACACACTTGAAAAACAGTTATTGCCAAAGTGACACACCTACTAATATGTGGCTTTAATTACACAACAAAAATAAAATACACGCACACAGAAGTGAAACTATTGTAAAATGCAGATTACACAACAATTTAAAAACATTATAAAACACACAGAGAGCTTACTGGGAGGCTTCACTATGGGCATATATTTATTCAGTATTCCACATTTTAAAGGGCAGGTGAGGTTTAAAATCCACTTTGGGACTCATGTAGTGCAGATGCAGCGGGACACTTAGGCCCATACTTATACTTTTTTAGCCCCGCATTTACGCCGCCTTAGGCCCATATTTATACTTTTTTTGCGACGCATTTGCGACATTTTTTGATGCAAAAGCGGTGCAAATTTACAAAATATAGGCCCATATTTATACCTTTTGATGCAAAACTGCGCTAACGCAGTTTTGCGCCAAAAAAATTTGCACCGGCTAACGCCATTCTGAAGCGCCATGCGGGCGCCGTATTTATTGAATGGCGTTAGCCGGCGTTAGCCGACCGGCGCTGCCTGGTGTGCGTGAAAAAAAACCACGTACACCAGGCAGCGCCGGCGGAGGGAAAAATGGCGTTTGGGCGTCCAAAAATGGGGCAAGTCAGGCTGAGGCAAAAAAATCGTCTTAACCCGATTTGCGCCATTTTTTTACGACGCCCATCCCCCATTGAAATGACTCCTGTCTTAGCAAAGACAGGAGTCATGCCCCCTTGCCCAATGGCCATGCCCAGGGTACCTCTGTCCCCTGGGCATGGTCATTGGGCATAGTGGCATGTAGGGGGGCACAAATCAGGCCCCCCTATGCCACAAAAAAAAACAAAAAAAAATACTTACCTGGACTTACCTTAATGTCCCTGGGATGGGTCCCTCCATCCTTGGGTGTCCTCCTGGGGTGGGCAAGGCGCTAGACGCGTCTAACGCCAAAGTATAAATATGGAGTTAGTTTTGCGTCGAATTTGCGTCGAAAAAAAAGACGCAAATTCGGCGCAAACAGAGTATAAATATGCCCCATAATTGTATTTTGTGAATTTGCGCCGCTTTTGCGTCAAAAAGTGACGCAAATGCGGCGCAATAAAAGTAATAATATGGGCCTTACTGTCGAGAAGTAGACACCGTCCAGAAATATAACAAGAGTTTGACTTAAATCTAACCCGCCTAGCAACAGAGCAACACCTTCTGAAGGACCTGGGCCCAGGAAACACATCTTCAGCACTTTCCACCAGCCCCACCAGGTCTAAATATCAGAGCTCACTGGTCACCACAACTTGCTCAGTGAAAATATCTTCACTCTCACACCTCCTCTGACTCCACAGGTTACAAACACTAGCAGTGGTATTTAAAGGGACCACCAGCTTTTACAGCAATAACTAACATCCTATTGTGTTCCACTGTTTGATGATGTCGGCTTGGGTTGAGACCTATTGTGACCTTCTTCACTAGTTGGCCCCTTTAAGAATCAGTAGACGTCATCAGAAGATGGCTGAATTCTAACTTGATTCTTCCCACCATGGACATTACATTCTGAGCTAGCCCTTAAGGCGGGGGTAGCGCGACATGGGTAGTGATGCAGTCTAGTGTGTTTTTTATTGGGTGTGGTATTACCTGTTGCATCATCATGGAATGAGTGATAATGCAGGAATGTCACTCGTTATTTCCCATTCCTAGTAGCAAACCAAGGAATGTGTTGCTGTTTCCACAAACCCTAAACAGGGTTTAGCTAGTGAAATAGGTTATCTGTGTGGCATTGTTCCAAATGCAGAGTTGTATGCACAGAACAACTCTGCAATGCACTAGGTCACATGCTGTTTTGCGTTTAGCTATCTCCTGTTCTGCCATCAATTAATGTTGGGACGTTGATGTCCTTAGGTGATTCATTCTCTTTGGGCAGCCAACATTGTCTCACCAATTCAATATTTGCACTTTGCACTTATTTTTGAGGGCCGGCGCTTAATTTTCTGCCTCAAGCATTTACTGGGAGCAAAAGACACATTTGGGAAAGACGGAGGAAGAGAAAAACGAAAAAGCGTCACAAAGGGAGAAAGCAGAAAGCTGCAAGAGTGAGCTGAAGGGGCAGGGAGTGCCTGTAAATGGATTGAAGAGGGTCGCAGTGGCTTCAGGATTATGCTGCCTCAGTATTCCATGCTCGCACATTTAATAGCAGAAGCTGCATATTTGAGAGGAGGGCTGTGGGCGCCGGCCCGTTTTTATTTACAAATTAAGCACTGACAACTCCACATGCATGCGTGAATGTATTCTGCAGTTATGGGTGCACGCATGGCGCCACAATATGCAAGCTTCATAATGGGCAGCCTAGAAGCAGGGCTCCAACAACACAAGCTGAATGCATGCTGTGGTCAAGTAGATGGCATAGTCATCATCGGGAGAGGTCCAACAGACTAGGGCATTTCATGCAGATGAAATAACGTCATCCTACGTATGAACCTCCACCAGGAGAGTAACCTCCTGGGTGCAAGCAAATGCATTAAACAGGATGAAGATGTAGGAACTTCCCCTTTCCATCTATTGCAAAACAAGGAGAGGAATAAAATCAATGATGTTCGTTGTCCCACATTGTGCCAAACATAACATTAAAAGATATCATCAAAGGTCTGCAACACACACTAACACAGTTTATGTACAACCCCTTCATGCCTCAAGCCCAGCTGTCAAATCTGAAACAACAAAAAATATTCTTGACAAAGCAGATCATCCCAGAGGCCAGAAAGCAATGCACAACATGAATGCATGTTTTTGGGCAAGAATCTGTCATTTCGCTAACCAGGCCCTTCAGGAATTAGAAGTTTTTGTTTTACAACAGAGCATGCATTTCTTTTTTCATTTTGAAAGGCCTTAAACAATTTCAGTAGCACTGCTGAAGACATATACAATCTCTGTTTTTAGTTGAGCTGCAATTAACCTGATGCACAAACCAAGTCAAAAGTTTGGGTATCTTACAGTCACAGCACCTGTGCCCCCCCAGTGGGTTAGTTCAGAGCAGAAGGAGGTGGAGTCAAGGGCGTAGTGAACCACCTGCTATGCCAGCTTAAGGGGGGACACCTGGGACATCTTAAATGGTTTTATGGCACTTCATAATGTTCATCTCTGACTCGCAGGTCATTCAAGGCAGAAGGAGAAACTAAGAAGTACTTGATAATTAATAACCCTGGCACAACCCTCTGATAGAGGGCCAAAGAAGCTTAAAACAGTGACAGAGAGAAGAAGTTTTTAAAATGCTAAAGAAAAAATGAGGAGGCGAATAAAGCTAGACAGCATGAGGGAAGGAAAGGAGAACGCAAATTAGGAAAGTTAAAAGGAAGAAGTATGGAACATAGGTACAACAGAGGAACAGACGAAAGGAAAGAAGGGAAAAGAGGGAAAGAAGAAGTAAGCTTGGAAAGGAGGGCAACAAAAACAAAAGGAATAAGAAAGAAAAATGATAGAAACAAGGAAAGCAGAAAAGTAGAATTTAACAAATGAAAGAAGAAATCAAAAAGAGATGAAAGGGCGATGGAAGGAACGAAGAGAAAGGAAGAATAATGAGTGGAAGAATGATAAAAAGAGGGATGAAATAAGGGGTAAAGGAAGGACAGGAGGATGGTAAGAAAAAGGCAGGAACAAAAGAATGGTTTATGGCACTTCATAATGTTCATCTCTGACTCGCAGGTCATTCAAGGCAGAAGGAGAAACTAAGAAGTACTTGATAATTAATAACCCTGGCACAACCCTCTGATAGAGGGCCAAAGAAGCTTAAAACAGTGACAGACAGAAGAAGTTTTTAAAATGCTAAAGAAAAAATGAGGAGGCGAATAAAGCTAGACAGCATGAGGGAAGGAAAGGAGAACGCAAATTAGGAAAGTTAAAAGGAAGAAGTATGGAACATAGGTACAACAGAGGAACAGACGAAAGGAAAGAAGGGAAAAGAGGGAAAGAAGAAGTAAGCTTGGAAAGGAGGGCAACAAAAACAAAAGGAATAAGAAAGAAAAATGATAGAAACAAGGAAAGCAGAAAAGTAGAATTTAACAAATGAAAGAAGAAATCAAAATAGAATAATGAGTGGAAGAATGATAAAAAGAGGGATGAAATAAGGGATAAAGGAAGGACAGGAGGATGGTAAGAAAAAGGCAGGAACAAAAGAATGGAAGAAGAAGAATGGAAAGAAGGAAGAAATGTGGAAAAAAGGAAAAAATTAAAGAGGAGTTTAAAGAAGGATTTAAAGCTGGACGGAAGCCTATATAAAATGAAAGAAGAATGGGCAGAAGGAAAGAATGATAGAAAGAATGAGCATAGAAGAAGAAAAGAAAGAAAAATACAGATAGGAAAGAAAGGTGGTGAGAAAAAGTGAATACTGAAAAATGTTGCATTTTGGTCAAATTCTTTTAATCTGACGCTGTGAATCATTTTGGAGATTTCCTGCATATTTTCCCTCAGGGATACAATTTTCCCAGGACTTCCTATGAATGGCTCACTATGTTTGGAGATTGTGTGTGGCTCAAAGTGGGGATATTTTATTTTTTCAGCTACTCCCTGGGTGGAGAGTCCAGCTCTGCAAGAAGTAATGTGGCTAGGTAGACCACAAAGAGGAAACCCAATACAGGTTTATTTATATGTTACATATAAATGTATTTTTTTACCTAAGCTTCGTTAAATCAGAGTTACTCAATGCAGCAGCATTTTCTCTTTGCAGCCACCATGGTCTCAGTTAATGCCACAGGTCCCAGGGGTTCAGCTGCATTGTGTGGATCTCAACCTTCTGATTATACCGATGATGGAAGCAGCAATCCTACACATCAGATGAAGTCTGCATTGGCCTAAAAAGCCATGACTGGGTTAAAGTGCCTCGAGTGATATGTCAGTGTGGAACCCCTGAAGGTGACCGACTAGTCAAGTTGGAAATGTTTTGGATTCCCAGTAGGTCTGGGCTACAACAGAGTCAAACATGGGCAGGATGATGCAAAACATGTGACTGACCTTACCCACTCCGGCGGGCCTTCCAGAAGCTCAGCCACCAGACCAATTTAAAGAGAGGGCTAAAAAAAAACAAAAAAAATATAATAATTCTCCCACTAGTAACTTAGGGCGTGATTATGATTTTGGCGGTCGTACCACGAAGGTGAGGACGTGGATCCAAGACACCGCCATACTCGTAATCAGGCCTTAAGTCCCTTTGTTCTTTCTTTTTTAGAGTCCAATATTTAAAGTTTCAAACAGAAATCTTTGTAAATCACTACAGTAGTATTATAACCATCAAGTCACATCCACAAAAGTTCAGAGTGTGATGGTGACTTTAAGTACTGTGAGTACTCTGAACATCTATTAAAATACATCATACTGTCAGTCTCAGGAAGAAATAACAGACAGAGCATCACTGCAAGTGAGCAGAAAAAAAACCTTAGAAACAGAGCATCACTGCAAATTAGCAGAAAAAAACCCTTAAAAACAGAGCTTCACTGCAAGTGAGCAGAAAAAATACCTCAAAAACAGAGCTTGACTGCAAGTGAGCAGAAAAAAACCCCTTAAAAACAGAGCTTGACTGCAAGTGAGCAGAAAAAAAACCTTAAAAACAGAGCTTCACTGCAAGTGAGCAGAAAAAACCCTTAAAAACAGAGCTTGACTGCAAGCGAGCAGAAAAAACCCTTAAAAACAGAGCTTCACTGCAAGTGAGCAGAAAAAAACCCTTAAAAACAGAGCTTCACTGCAAATGAGCAGAAAAAACCCTTAAAAACAGAGCTTCACTGCAAGTGAGCAGAAAACACCCTTAAAAACAGAGCATCACTACAAGTGAGCAGAAAAAAACATTAAAAACAGAGCTTCACTGCAAGTGAGCAGAAAAAAAACCTTAAAAACAGAGCTTCAATGCAAGTGAGCAGAAAAAAAGCCTTAAAATAGAGCTTCACTGCAAGTGAGCAGAAAAAAACCCTTAGAAACAGAGCATCACTGCAAGTGAGCAGAAAAAAACCCTTAAAAACAGAGCTTCACTGCAAGTGAGCAGAAAAAACCCTTAAAAATAGAGCTTCACTGCAAGTGAGCAGAAAAAAACCCTTAAAAACAGAGCTTCACTGCAAGTGAGCCCAAAAAAACCTTACAAACAGAGCTCCACTGCAAGTGAGCAGAAAAAAAACCTTAAAAACAGAGCTCCACTGCAAGCGAGCAGAAAAAACCCTTAAAAACAGAGCTTCAGTGCAAGTGAGCAGAAAAAAACCCTTAAAAACCATGGATAGCGTATTGGGTGCTGGAACACGGCTTTACCACGCAATTGTACAATCCCACACAACCGGTTTAAGTGGACGATTCATTTAAAAAAGGAGCCCTGGAAACATTAAAAAATTGGGATTTGTTCTTCCAATCTGTAATCAGTACATTCAGGAACCTCAGTCTGACCAGCTTCAGAACCCACATATCTGGAGTGGGCACTGTGACTGCCCCGTCCTCCATGTCTAAGTAGACATAAGGACTGACAGTGAGGCTGCCATCCAGCGCCTACGATGTGATGGGGCAGTTTCTATGTCAATACTGATGTGTCGTCTAGCCAATGTAGGTGAGAATCGGAAGGGATGGTCACCGGTGATCGCCAGCACCTTCCATATGTCTGAACAGTATTGTGAAACATGTGGTTGCGACCACAATGTGTGCCTCAGGTCACATCGAGGAGCCACACACCTCCAACCTATATCAGTCCTGATGATCAAACCTTTTCATGCATGATGGGTACCAAAGACCGGTCCTTCTCTGTATGGCCCAAAGACAATTGAGCTGCCAATGTAGTTGAGTGTAATGTTAGGTCTTTTTGGTTTAATAAAGTTTGCCAATACGTGTGCTGTAGATACCGGATATAACTCTGCCCCACTGATCTATGTAGGAGAGGGTTGGAGATTCAGTGGAGAGAGAGTGATTCCTCCTATCTGGCCTTCATGCAAAGCATCATTGTTGGTACCACCAGAATTGGGAATCTGGCAGACATAATTCTTTTTGTAGGGTTGCAAATGATTTTAAATCATCCTCTTCAGAAACGTCTTCTATTTTGACAGCACCTTGAGAAGCTCAGAGGTGCCATCTAAATGTCTCTCTATCAAATAGGAGACCAGCATTGTACCACAGTGGCACTCCCGTATGGAGGTATCAGAGATATTCAGCCATGTGTTGGCTAGCGCCCACATGTCCCTAAAACCTTTGATCGTCAGAAGTTGGCGAGATCTTCAAGGATGAGCATTCTGTGGCGATCTAGATGTGACAACATGTACACCGATTGCAATCATTGATGCGCCAGATGGCAGAGCTCCATACTTAGCAGACAGTGGTGGAGTAATAGTGCTTGGTTGGTTTGAGTCTAGGCGCCCTGTCCCAAAATATGATGTTTTTAATGCATTTATCCATAGAACAGATAAATTGAGGCAGATGTTAAGATGGGAACATCTAAAACAACTATTCATGGTTCCACTACCATCTCCATTACCTGGACTCAGTCCCCCAATGAAGGTCGAGGATCACCTGGCGATATTGTCGTCTGTTTTCAGCAGAAGGAGTTAAAGGTTGTCAGAGGCCATGTTCATTCTGGAGAAGATGAGTTAGACATGGGATGTGGTGGGAAATGGTGTTTTGTTAAAAAAAGTCTGAGGGGCTGATTTAGAGTTTGGTGAAGGGGGTTACTCCTTCACAACCGTGACGGAGATCCCATCCGCCACATTACAATCCCATAATAGCCTATGGAGATTGTTAAACTTTAAATCAGGCCCTAAGTGTGGGGAGCCGTGGCACGGAGAGTAGAGGTGGGCAGCGCTGGAGTGTGGTGAGGAGCTGCATCAAGAAGTGTTTTGAACTTGGTGGTGAATTGGATGACTGCTGGAAATAGGTGAGGTGTGATGTACTCTGGTGGGCTTCTATGGAGCATCCTAAATGTACGGGGAGAAGTGAGACAGAGAGGGTATTTAATGGCGTTTTGAGTAAATGCTTAGTTTTACAATACTGTAGATATTTTTTAAAGAATAACAATTTATATAGTGATATAAGAAACTTTGGGCCTGATTTAGAGTTTGGCAGATGGGGATACTCCATGACAAACGTGATGGGTATCCCGCCCACCGTAATACGATCCTATTATATCCTATGGGAATCATAATACGGCAGATGGGATATCCGTTACATTTGTGACCGGGTAATCTGCCTGTTCTAGGATTCAGGCATGTGACCAGCATCGTGTTTGTGTTGGTAAGTGGAGCTCAGACCAATCACTTATCTGAACTTTCCTAACAAATTTCTAAGAATGCAAATATTTTGGACTTTGGGGAGTAGAGAAGTTCAGTCATGTCCAGCTTTAGAGAGTGGAGCTCTGGGGAGGGGGCGGAGCTTGAACCCAGTCGGTGGCATCGTCCTTGCGTGTCCCTGGTCCAGCTCCAGGAACAGTGCTGCAAACTGGTGAGAAGTCACCCATAGGGTAATCTATTTTGGAAGAAGTAATACTTTTATGAAGAAATACCATTATGAATAACCTTCTCAGTGGAATTCTCAACAATAAACATGTCAGTGAACAGTAGTTACTAACCACAACTCGAACACAAAATCATAATCTTAAGTGTTAACACTCACCGAATGCTAAACTACTCCTTATCGAAAACTAAGGCCCTGATTTAGATTTCGGTGGAGGGGTTACTCTGTCACAACGGTAACGGATATTCCGTCAGCTGAAATATAAATCCCATTATTCCCTATGGGATTAATATTTTGGCGGACAGGATATCTGTCACGTTTGTGGTGGTTTATTCCCCTCCGCCAAGATCTAAATCAGGCCATTTGTTTTTTATTAATATGATAATAATTCTTTTAGTCTGGGTTGTATTTGTGTTGGGCACAAGCTCACATTAGATGATGTCTGCATCTTCATGGAAGCATGAACCAGTGCAGCAGCGTACCTGGTTGAAAACTAACCACATCTGTCACGGAAATGACGCTAGGAGTCAGGAATTCACCAGGCTGACCATAGCAGTGTTGACATCACTAGGGTGGAATTCAACAAGTGGAAAAAAATTACAACCAAACTTGAGGTGTTCTCCCTCAGTGCACTGAGGATCTGGAAGGAAATGTCCCCTCATAACCGGTGTGCACCAGCACTCCCGCACTTCAGAAGATGCGTCAGGCTCACCTCTTCAGAGAGTCACATCCTTGACATGTTAGAAGGCCCCAAGTGCTTTTGGTGTCCTGACTAACTACCATAACACCTGAATCTACGCTCCCTCACTACAGAACGCAGTTCTGGTATAGCTCCTCCGCATGGCCTACACTACACACACATTTGCATTCACGCACACACTCACACATTCGTGAACACACCCCAACACACACACAACACTCCCCCACCCACATCCCCTCTCGGAAACCCAACTTACCTGCATCCAGGGGTCTTCCGGCATGGGACGGGACGGGGCGCTGCTACCGCCTGCAGGGCCCGCCACCAGAACACCGCCAGGCTGTATTATTTTTCATAACACGGCTGGCGGCAATCTACTGGCGTGGAGCTGGTGGTAGTAACAGCGCCGCCTTAACACCATCCGCCAGTATGGCCACAGCCAGATTTCTGCCCTTCTTGTGGTGGAAATCTGGCTGTGGTCACAATTTGGCGGACGGATGTTGGCCGCGGCGACGGTCTTTTGTTGGCCATCACCACGGCAGTAGGCGGCACTTACAGCTAATGTTGTAATGTGCCCGTTAATCTCCCCATGCCTACAATTCAGGACCTTGAGACCCTCACAGTGAGTTGCTGCACCTTACAAATCCGGGATTTATTTATTTATGTCACTCTGTTTGGCTCTCTACTGCCCCCAGCTGAGTTCACGGTACACAAATTCCACTGCACACACACATGCGCAGACATCATTGTGGAGACATGAGGAAGACTGGAGAGCTGGGAAGCCTCTTAGAGGCAATGGGTAGCCATTGTTGGAGTAAAGCTGGGGAGTACATCCTAAGCTGCCTGAAAACATCCCCTCCGCGGGGCTGATGGTCTTGATGGTAAGACACCTTGTTTGTGTCTTTGAAATGTCATTGAAAGACGTAGAACAGACAACTGTTAAAGTTCAGAAACCCAAGATGGCGTAAATGCCCTGGAGGAGAGAGAGGTAATTTATAGAGTCTCTCTCAGTTCCACTGCCCCAACCCTAGGAGGAGCAGTGACCCAGAAGCAGTTTACAGAGCCCAGAAATATAGGAGATTGCTGCAGTGACTTCAGTCTAAATGGCACGGGAAGTGTCCCAGACACACCAGTTTCAATGGGAGTAAGATGGACACGGTTTGTTATCATGATAAGCCCTGAGTTCAACTACTGGACTAGCAGCATCGGATGGGCAGGAAGTAATGACCCGCTCAGACATTTTGGCATCAATGTTATTTATGTTTTGAGGACTTACAAGGTGTTAGGGTAGAGGCCAGGACAAAACTTCAGAGTGTAGAAAAGTATGGACTATCTCTAATATTCTATGCGGATGACACTCAGTTGGTCTATTCCTTCTCTGCCAAGAATCCCCGAGAACAGGCTACTTTATCTTCCTGTCTCTCGGATATCGCCAGATGGATGACAGATAGTAAGCTCAAGCTCAACGATGGGAAAACAGAAGTTATGATGATTGGGAATCCTTCTCTGCTCAGGTCCCCATCTCCAGCAGTGGACCTGCTTAAGGAACTATATCCGCCAAAAAAAAACATAAAAAGTTTGGGCTTTTGGTTAGACCCTCACCTTACAATGGAATGCCATTCTAAGAAATTGGCTGCTACTTGTTTCGGTTTTCTAAGAACCCTCAGGAAAATCTTTCAGCTACATCCATTCTCAGCCAAAAGACTCCTTACTCAGGCTCTGATACTCTCACGCCTTGACCAAGGGAACATATTGTTCCTGAGTTCTCCCTCGTATGTCCTAAAGAGACTTCAAGTGGTGCGGAACGTTGCGGCTCGCCTACATACAGATACCCCCAGACATTCATCTGCCACTCCAGCTTTGGCTTCTCTCCATTGGCTTCCTGTTGAACAACGCATTATTTTTAAAGCTATGTGTTTTGTTCACCGAGCGCTCCGAAACAAGGGTCCAGTCTTTCTCAGACAAATGATCACTCTTTATACCCCCCGGAGAACACTTAGATCCTCTTCAGCTTTTTTAATCAATTCCTTTCGTGCGAGGGGTAGATCCTTTGCCCGCAGAGCAGCTGAAATTTGGAATTCCTTCCCCTTGGAACTCCGCCATGACATGTCAGTACTTTCCTTCCGTAGAAAACTGAAAACTGTATTGTCCCCTGCTTAGTTCTGTTTCTCATGTCCAGTGACTCTCTATCAGCGCTAGGAGGCCTCTGGGTAGCCATGCGGTCTATAAATCCTGTAAACTAAACTAAACTATAAGACTGGATGAATGGGATTACGAGGTGTAATATTCAATTAATAAGCCGAAGGTGAGCTAAAGTGAATGACAGACTTCATATACCTGGACCTGTGACACATGAATGACAGACCCATATACTAGGACCGTAACTACGGTGACCAGATTTTGAGGAGCAAAAACTGGGGCAGGTCAGACATAAAAGAAGGACTAAAGACTTTACACTCACTTTTATATCTGGCATGTCCCGGTTTTGTTACATAGCTTTGTGAATTTGTGCCTATTCAGGTGTGTGTTTATTTATATGCACACACACACACACACACAAACACATTTACAACACCACACATATAAAATGAGCTATGGCTTGAGCTCCTACCCTGCACCCCAACCCGCCCCCACCAACCTCTCTCTGCTCCCCACTCCGTCTCTCTTCTGGGACCAGAAAGGGGACTGTGTTGCCTGACAGTAACAGATAAATTACTTTAATTACCGCATACATTGTAGGCGTCTGTTAAAGGAGAGCAGACCTTTAACTTATGCTTCCCTCGATGATCTGACCTTTGTCCAAAAAACAGGGACATTCATGTAATGATTTGACCTTTGTCCCAAAAATCGGGACATTTGTTTAAAATTAAGAGAAGTGTCGGGACACCGGGACAGTCCTCTAAAAACCGGGACTGTCCGGGGAAATCCGGGACGTCTGGTCACCCTAACCATAGCACATGAATGAAAGACCCATGTAACTGGACCAGTAACACATGAATGACAGATCCATATATTTGGTCCAGTAGCACATGAATGACAGACCCACATACCCGGACCCGTAACACATGAATGACAGACCCATATAACAGGACCCATAACACATGAATGACAGACCCATATATCTGGTCGGATAACACATGAATGACGGACCCACATACGCGGACCTGTAACACATGAATGACAGACCCATATAACAGGACCCATAACACATGAATGACAGACCTGTATACCTGGTCCGGTAACACATGAATGGCAGACCCACATACCTGGACCCTTAACACATGAATGACAGACTTCATATACCTGGACCTGTAACACAAGAATGACAGACTTCATATACCTGGACCGGTAACGAGCAGTGTCAGGATTGGCCACAGGGCAGGCTGGGATCCTGTGCCTGCTTGCTGCTGAGGAGAAGGAGGATGGGCGGGCAGTGGGCAGGTAAGTTTAAAAAAAAATGTTTCTAATATTATTAATTCCCCCCTCTCCCCTATGCGCATCAACCCACCCCCTGAAACCCCTGCGAGCTGCGACTGCCTGTAACACATGAATGGCAGACCCATATAACTTGACCAGTAACACTTGAATGACAGACCCACATACCTGGACCTGTAACACATGAATGGCAGACTTATGTACCTGGACCTGTAACACATGAATCCATACCAATATACCTGGACCAGTAACACATGAATGGCAGACCCATATAACTTGACCAGTAACACTTGAATGACAGACCCACATACCTGGACCTGTAACACATGAATGGCAGACTTATGTACCTGGACCTGTAACACATGAATCCATACCAATATACCTGGACCAGTAACACATGAATGGCAGACTCATATAACTTGACCAGTAACACTTGAATGACAGACCCACATACCTGGACCTGTAACACATGAATGACAGACTTATGTACCTGGACCTGTAACACATGAATCCATACCAATATACCTGGACCAGTAACACATGAATGGCAGACCCATATAACTTGACCAGTAACACTTGAATGACAGACCCACATACCTGGACCTGTAACACATGAATGGCAGACTTATGTACCTGGACCTGTAACACATGAATCCATACCAATATACCTGGACCAGTAACACATGAATGGCAGACCCATATAACTTGACCAGTAACACTTGAATGACAGACCCACATACCTGGACCTGTAACACATGAATGACAGACTTATGTACCTGGACCTGTAACACATGAATCCATACCAATATACCTGGACCAGTAACACATGAATGGCAGACCCATATAACTTGACCAGTAACACTTGAATGACAGACCCACATACCTGGACCTGTAACACATGAATGGCAGACTTATGTACCTGGACCTGTAACACATGAATCCATACCAACATACCTGGACCAGTAACACATGAATGGCAGACCCATATAACTTGACCAGTAACACTTGAATGACAGACCCACATACCTGGACCTGTAACACATGAATGGCAGACTTATGTACCTGGACCTGTAACACATGAATCCATACCAACATACCTGGACCTGAAACACATGAATCCATACCAATATACCTGGACCAGTAACACATGAATGCATACCAATATACCTGGACCTGTAACACATGAATGACAAACCCATATACCTGAACCCATAACACATAAATTACAGACTCATACACCTGGACCCGTAAGACATGAAGGACGGACCCATGAATGACAGACACATATACCTGGGCCCGTAATACATGAATGACAGAGAGATATAACTGGGCCCGTAATACATAAATGACAGGCCCATGAACAACAGAAGTATACCTGGGCCTGTAACACATGAATGACAGACTTGTGTGCCTGGGCCTGTAACACATGAATGACAGACACACACACTTGGAACCGTAACACACGAATGACAGACCCACACACCTAAACCCGTAACACACGAATGACAGTAGTAGTATGTATAGCAGTATTAAATGTAAGAGGAACAGTAGTGGTGCTTGTACCTTTAGTAGTAGGACTAATACCAAGAGTAGTGCTGTTCTAGTTCCTCAGTGACAGTGCTGGTAACTGCTTGAGTACTGTATCTAGCACTTAGAAGCAGGAATAACACTAGTCCAATGCAGCACGTAAGCGCTAGAGGTACCAGCATGAAATCAAACAGTAATAATACTACTGGATGTTCTACTTACTGTAGTACTAATGGTACTGGTGTTGTTTAGGATCTGTGATGAGTATCTGGCAGTGAGAGGGTATATGATGTGCTGTATTGATAATCACATATGTTATAAGTGTGTGGGTGAGGCTAGGGGGCCAGTCTAGATGCCCACATGGTTACTGGGTATTGGTGTGCATTGTCTGGCAGCTCTGTATGTGAACATTACAGGCTAGAGGTAGGGCTCAGGCCCCCTGTGACGTTTAAGACCACACGCATGTAAACAGCACACGGAATCCTAGCACCAGCCCCGGCGTGTCGCATTCACATACAGGGAACAGACTGGAGCAGGTTACTAACATTTCATCATACAAAGTGCAGCGAGTGGCAGCCAATGAATGGACAACCCCAGTGTGAACTGTGCTGAGCACCTCAAAAAACGCACCAACTGGGTGCCCAGACAGCAGAACCAGCTGCTGCAATGTACCAGGACCCCCCGAAACGTCACCATCTGAAACCAGCCTTGAAAGCGTTCCCCAACTACCAGAGCTTAATTTGTAAAAATATAAGTGCCAGGGCTCTCATCAGGAGGCCAAGGCAGCTTGCACCACCCATTGCCCCTGTCATGCTGCCAGTGTTGGTAACAACACAACTACTAACCATCAAACTCTTACAAGTGTGACAATTAGGCCTCTTCCAGACTCCCAAAGCTATAAGATTGGCTTGGACGGCAGGCAATAGTCATTTATAATGTGTATTGAATTAATACTTAACTGTTTGACTATATTAGTCAAACAGCACCACCTTGTGGCAGACTGTCAAAAGCGCTGGTGTTAACAATTAAGTGCCGCTGCCAAGCATCAGAAACCCCCGGCTCAAGTTAAGCACTGCCGACTACCACTGAGACTTTTAACATCTTGGACTGCTCATTAGGCTGCTGAAGCAAGATCTGGGGTATTTGTGAAAGCTTCTGTACCTCTACACACCACCCAAAGGTCTAAAATGTATAATTCTCAGTCATGCTGTAATTTGTGATAACATAACATATTTATTTTCTTTTTCTTAATAAATGGTAATATTTACTGTAGTGAGTTATTTGTTCTTTTTATGCGGCTGGTAGTTTTTTATGGTTTAGTACTAAAAGTGTAGATAGAAATCAATTAGAAATAGTGACATTTAAATGAAGGAAGGAGAGACAGGCGAGACAAACTAATGAGGCAGCAACATTTACATTTCAAACAAAGAAATTATGCTAATTGCTCACTGACTGACTTCTAAATAAAATAACTTAGCGGAGTAGATGTACAAAGCATTTTAACATTCAAATTCTGTGTTTGCGTCTGTTAATTTTTTTTTTCTTATGTACTAATCACATTTCAGGAGTCGGAAACGTTTTTCTGACTCAAAAATTTGATTCCTAATAGATACTGATTTGGTGCCTGGAAAGGGCATATTATAGGCGTCTTTACGAAATACCCACACGGTGTGTTATGTTTCAATTTTTTTTAACCAAAATCCGGTTGCATAACAGTGATATTTTACTGACACCTCAAAGGAGATGGTAATACATTTGCAAAAGGGAAAGTTTGTGACTGTTAAAAGCAAATAGTTTGTTGAAGAGTAAGTAGCTGTCCAATATCCCACTGGCAACTCTTGGACAAAAAAAAACTTTTCATTTTGAGCAAACTCACATTTCTTTTAACGAAAATGGGCTGCAGTTTTTTTTTTTTTAAAGTTTGCTTTATTGAAAACCAATCACAGACATGGTGGTCTGCTGACCCTAGCAAGCCACCATCCTTTTGATTTCCTCCAATCATATTGAATCGCACTTTGTGACCTACCTCATTAATATTCATCAGGTAGATTGGATTCTGAACCACTATGATTCAGGTTTTTAAGAACTGACTATATTAGCTTCTAGGGCAGTTCTTAAAAATCTTTCCTGGTTGCAAAAATACTGGTTTCAGTTTGAGACCAACATTTTGTGACCAGATATTCCTTAATCTGGCCTTTAACTATAGATATTTTCAGAAATCTAAATGAGCTGTCCTGATATTTTTTATGAGACAAGTTATGAGCCGAAGCAGGTGGTAAGGGCCTATAATATGGATAATATTATGGGCGATCTTCAGTATGGCTATCAACAATCAATCAATCAATCAGTATTTGTAAAGCGCGGCTACTCACCGTAAGGGTCTCAAGGTGCTGCCGGGGGAGGAGAGAATCCTCATCCGAAGAGCCACGTCTTGAGGTTCTTCCTGAAGATGGTGAGCAACGGGCTTTGTCTGAGGTGCGGGGGGGCTATAGTTCAGGTCAGAACACTAAGCTGGCTTTGCTGGAGGTGTAGAACAACACCTAGAGTTGTTGGAAAGGGGAGAAGCTGTCAATGATATTATTGGAGTTATCCAGAGTATGCATATCCCTTGCCTGCATGGAGTTATTCATAGAATGGGTGAACCTCAGACTACACTTCACAAGGACATGCAGGTGATCTTTACCATCAGGGAAAATTCTGGCAGTGCCAATCTCCAGATTATGTACACATAATAATCATGTACCAAGCATCCGATCACCCACCCACTTCATAATGAACTGTTCCTATACCTGGTGACATCAATAAGTGTGCCCGGATTTCTCATTTTGGTTTTATGTAGGACACAGCACTTTATATAAACCCAGGGGTGGAGGTCACACCCCCTCAGGTTCAGTAAGGCTAATTTGACCTTTTCAAAATAGATGTGAGAAGTACCAGCTTCAGTACACAAGACAGATATTGGAGGTCACAGAGGTGTACCGTGACACATACAGCATCCAGACGGAAGACCAAGTCCATTTATACGGTCATGGAACTCTGAGGTGACTTGCTATGTCCTAACAAGGCACTGCAGGGGGTACTTTATTCTTTATAATACATGGCAATGCAATCAATTTTCCCACCAAACATTTAAACTCTTGGCGTGTTGCTTTTTCATATTTAAAATAAGTGATGTTTGAAGACATGAAGGATAGGAGTAGAGTCTGGAGTGCAAAATTAGGCAAACCCAGAAGGATCTAGCAACTTGTTGCAAAAATATATTAGAATCAGTTTAATGTAAATCAGAATAAAAAAGCTGTAACACAGAATGTGCAGAAACATGTAGACACAATCGAATTTTCCTATAATTGCCTAAAAAGGGGACAAATAAACACATTTCCATAAATAGCTCCTTTCAGTTTATCAATTTTTCTTTTTAGAAAAGCATATCAGAAGAAAAAAATCTAGGTTTCCTCCTCCTTTTTTATGCAGCAATTTTAATTACGCTCTGTGGCCTGCCTTTCACCCTGGGTGCTGGCTCTGGAATCAGGCATTGTGGCTCAGAACTGAACTGTAATAACATATTACACTTGAACAGCTGTGCCATTTCTGTAGTACAGGCGACAAGAGATGTCACAAATTGCTTGTAATAAGGAAGTTAGAAATGGGATTGTATACACGGATTGCAGGCTCTCAAGTACGCTAGCACTGGACAATCTATGTGTTATAGAATCCAGGGGCGGCTCCTTCACAATGGCGGAGGAGGTTCCCCCCACCCCAAGCTAAGAGCCAGCAGCAGAAAAATGAAACCAGCATGTGAAGGGAGGGGTGGGGCTGGGCCATGGGAGGGAGTGGGGGAGGAGGAGAAATGGATTGCACTAAGTGCGCATGTGTGTTTGGTTGGCCAACACACATGCGCACTTAGGTTTCTCCAACCTGACTGTGTTGCACAGCCGGGCTGGAAAAACTCCACATGCAGTGTCTGAGCAGCAGTACAACCCACTCAGATCAATCCTGATACTGCTCTCATGCTAGGTTTAGCATGAGAGCAGTGCCAGGATTGCTGGGGAGCCTGTGCTAGTGTCCTAGTGAATTCTGGGACACCAGAACATCAGAGGAGCGAAGTAGTAGGAGACGGGGGCGGCGGTAAGGGTAAGTGTTTTTTTTAATTATTTATTCCCTCTGTCTCCCCCCCCTCTGACAATTGCGGTGGTCGCTGCTGATAGAATCATTTTAGAAGATTCATTAGCATCTGCTTGCATCTTGTTTGGAACCAGTGGATTTAACAAATATAAAGCTAAGGACATACTTGAGTTCGGAATTTGCTTTGATTCTGATCATTCATCTGTTGTAAATGCTGATAAGTTTTTTTGTCGTGTTCCCTATTCTCTCATTGGCTCACACAAAGGTCACATCCTGGTCAGCCTCATAAACCAATCCCTAGGTACTAACTTAATTGCACAATATTCAGACTTCATGAATTGGTCTTTCTGATGACTAGTCATTCTTTACTTATCACCCAGAGGGAGGGCTCAGCCGATATCCCTACATGATCCATGCAGATCTATAATGTAAGTTGGGCTTTGGTTTTATGGGATTCATTTTTATCTTATTCCAGTCTGTCTTCATGTATCTTCTTTTTATTTTTTTATCCATATTTATTTTGGGGTTTATGAAAGAACAAAGATGCAGCCAGTTTGTTTCTGCATCTCATTAATCGATGGAGTACACCGGAACATTCACGCCTGAAGGGTTTTAATTCCCTGACACATGTCTGGCGCACCCAGCACGGCCAAGAACAGGATTTTTCAAACTTTTCCCATATTCGTGATCTTCACACCAGACTGGATAGATTTCTGTGTTCGGAGAGGTTGTGCCAATATGTGAGGTCCACCGAATATTTGGGGCGCACCTTCTCAGATCACTTGGGGACTGACCCACTGGACGACAGACCTGTGGTCCCCCTGTGGCAGCTCCAACCCCCAGCACTTGAGGACCACTGCTGCTGTCTACTGCTACGCCTGGGTCATCCAGTAGGTGTCTGTAGAGAGTCATGAATTGCAAACACTTGACGCTCCACTTCATCCCTTGGAAACGGCTCAAGGGTCTGACCCCTCCACACATCGAGAACCTTTAGATGCCAAAGAACAACACAACACCATCATGGACAGGATGAGATGCCATGATTGCAAGATCTATGTAGCTAGAATGTGGAAGGCACATCTGGGAGGTGATAGCTTGGCTTATTCACCCAGAGCTGAGCGGCAGACTTAACGACTGTACTGGGACACACATATACTCGCCGGGGCCCATTAATAATGAGTTCTGGTCCTATTGTGGATACCTTTATGGTCGTCCGGAAGCTCTTTCATAGACTGTATAATTCTTAGTAAATTGTTGGCAAGTAGAATCCTCCCTTACATGCAGACACTCATTCACAAGGACCAGAACAGGTTCATACTGAACCGTAGTACATCCCTCAACTTGCGAAGACTCCTCCATATTCTGTACCACCCTGGGGTGCAGGCCCAGACTGACGCAACACTCATTTCAGTAGACCTCGAGAAGGCGTTTAATTCCACATGATGGGACTTCCTAACAGGAGTCATGCGACCGATGGGTCTGGGAGAAGAGTGGATTAGATGGGTTGCCTTGCTTTGTACTGAACTGACAGCCGGGGTCAGGATGGGCTCCGCAGTCTCTACCCCTTATGATATTTTTAGAAAGACGAGGCAGGGCTTCCTGCAGTCACCTGTACTTTTTGCCCTGGCCATAGAACCACTGGTGGCACTGTTCTGGGGTGAGGGTGAAGGTGGTGGCCTTGTGGTGGACGGACAACAACATATTATCTCTCTATATGCGGATGACCTTCTCTTGTATTTCGAGGATGGCCCGAGAGCAGCGCATGATGCGACCACTCGCCTTGAAGGGTTTGGGAGGGTGTCTGGCCTGCTACTGAGCCGTGCAAAGACCTGTCTGCAAAGGATACCCCAAGCCCGCAGAATATACCCTTGTGGCTGTAATGGTTGCCTACCTCCTGTAAGTACTCATGTGTACATACATCCCATACTATTGAGTCTATGCAAAGGGGATATGGGGGTGTGTACCGCTCTCTCAAGGGTTGTGTCTCCTTCTGGACATCTTTAGGATTGTCACTAATGGCATGAATTGCCATCTCCAAAATGATGATGCTCCCTCGCAACCTCCAGGTCAGGCAGGTAGATGCTCTGCTTCGGAAACTAATTTGGGACGGGGGCAGACATAGGGTGTCTCATTACGGCACCAGCTTCAAGAAGGTGGTCTTGGGCGCTGGTCTCAGGCCAGCCAAACACACATGCGCACTAGGCTCTCTCCAACCTGGCACTGCGTTGCCGGGCTGGAGACAGCAGGCAGAGACTCCCACTCTGCCTTGAAGTGCCCTGGCTGGGTGCTCCAACCAATCTGAACACTGCCAGCAGCATGACAGCAGCGTTCAGATTGGCCGCAGGGCAGGCTGGGAGCCTGTGTCTGCAACGAAGGCAAGAGGAGCGGCGCAGAGGTGGCAGCGGCAATGGCGATTCAAGTACGTTTTTTGTGATTTTTAAAAATTAATTCCCCGTCATGCACCGGCCCGCCCCACCCCCTCCACAGGTGCTATAGCACTCTACTAAAGTGCAAGTGTGTTTGCCAGGTCTCGTCCTCATGTACTTCCCACTTCCACCTCTGTGATCTGCAAACTCATGTTTGCTTCCTTTGCCCCCTGCACCAACCCTGGTGGGTCCACATCGATCCCTCCATGTGGTCTTCCAGCTCATGCTCCACATTCATCACTCTTGCCTTTGTGCTGCTATCCTCCTCCCTCTGTCAAACGTCTGCCCGGCCGCCCTTCCTTCCTGTTGCTTTTTCTCTCAGCCCGCCACCCTTCCTGTTGCTTTTTCACTCAGCCCGCCACCCTTCCTGTTGCATTTTCACTCAGCCCGCCACCCTTCCTGTTGCATTTTCTCTCGGCCCGCCACCCTTCCTGTTGCTTTTTCTCTCGGCCCGCCACCCGTCCTGTTGCTTTTTCTCTCGGCCCGCCACCCTTCCTGTTGCATTTTCACTCAGCCCGCCACCCTTCCTGTTGCTTTTTCTCTCGGCCCGCCACCCGTCCTGTTGCTTTTTCTCTCGGCCCGCCACCCGTCCTGTTGCTTTTTCTCTCGGCTCGCCACCCTTCCTGTTGCTTTTTCACTCAGCCCGCCACCCTTCCTGTTGCATTTTCTGTCACCCCGCCACCCTTCCTGTTGCTTTTTCTCTCAACCCGCCACCTTTTCTGTTGCTTTTTCTCTCAACCCGCCACCTTTTCTGTTGCTTTTTCTCTCGGCCCACCACCCTTCCTGTTGCTTTTCTCTCAGTCCTCCACCCTTCCTGTTGCTTTTTCTGTCACTCCGCCACCCTTCCTGTTGCTTTTTCTCTCGGCCCGCCACCCTTCCTGTTGCTTTTTCTCTCGGCCCACCACCCTTCCTGTTGCTTTTTCTGTCACTCCGCCACCCTTCCTGTTGCTTTTTCTCTCGGCCCACCACCTTTTCTGTTGCTTTTTCTCTCGGCCCTCCACCCTTCCTGTTGCTTTTTCTCTCGACCCGCCACCCTTCCTGTTGCTTTTCTTTCGGCCCGCCACCCACCCTGTTGCTTTTTCTCTCGGCCCGCCACCCTTTTCTCTCAGCCCACCACCCTTCCTGTTGCATTTTCTCTCAGCCCGCCACCCTTCCTGTTGCATTTTCTCTCAGCCCGCCACCCTTCCTGTTGCTTTTTCTCTCGGCCCGCCACCCGTCCTGTTGCTTTTTCTCTCAGCCCGCCACCCTTCCTGTTGCATTTTCTCTCAGCCCGCCACCCGTCCTGTTGCTTTTTCTCTCAGCCCGCCACCCGTCCTGTTGCTTTTTCTCTCGTCCAGCCCCCTTCCTGTTGCTTTTTCTCTCGGCCCGCTAATCTTCCTGTTCCTTTTTGTCTGAGCCCGACACCCTTCCTGTCACTTTCTCCCAACTTTCTGTCCCTTCCCATTGTCCCCACCACCACTTTCACATTGGCTTGCTCTCCATCTTACCCGCCACAATCCTCTCCTGTTTTGAGTTTTATTCAAGCAAATTCACTCTACTTGCTTTGTCAATACATCTCATAGGCAAGACCTATTGGCTTTGCCAGTGCTTGCTTTTATAGGCCTGCGCTCTGGTGATGGATCCGAGCAGATTCCCCTTCCTCGTAACTGATGCTGTTATACCTAATTGTCACTTTCACAGAGTCCACTTCTCTCTCAGCACAAAGTGCCTTTCTTTTACACCTTTGTGGTGCCCATCACAGAGGCATAGGAATTATCCTCATAGTGTTAAAAAAACATAATGTGCGCCAGTTGGCGCTACACCAACAGATAATCATAGAAGTCAAACACGCAGTTGCCAAAATCCATAAACACAGCTTTTCCTTGGCATGTACAGACTTATCATTAAAGAAACTCATAAAGAGACTTACATTTCGGGTGTCTGCGGGTTAGTGAGGGCACACCACCTGCATAGCCACATCAATAACTGGAACTTGCAGAGAAATGTCTTTTGCTCTGAAAGTTAAAAAATACAATGTTTCAATTATCGCATCCATGAATATAATATTTTAGTGATAAAAACCTTTGTAGCATTAATGTTTGCACTACATAAAAACAGAAAGGGGCATATTTATACTCCATTTGTGCCGAATCTGCATCATTTTTTTAATGCAAATTCATTGCAAAACTAACTCCATATTTATTCTTAGATCCAAATATTGGAGTTTGCACCATTTTTTAGATGCGTGAACCTACCTTGCGTCAATGAGATGCAACTTAGGCATTCCCATCTAAAACATGGTGCTATCCCATTAGCCCCATATTTATCCCCCGTGCTAAAATGACGCACGGGTGGGAGGAGGGGCTAAATAATGGTGCAAAGCTTCCTTTGCACCATTATTTAACGTCTGGGTCAGACCAGGCGTTAGGGGACCTGTGGACCCAGTTCCATTGTTAAACACCATGGAATGGGTCCACAGGTGCCCTCCTCAAGCATCAGGAACACTCCCACCCACACCAGAGGGACACCGGAGGATGAGGGACCCTTTCCCAGGTAAGTAGGGGAAGTATAGGTAAGTATTTTTTTTTTTTTAATTAAAGTGCCATCGGAGGGCCAACTTGGGGCCCCCTGCATGGCACACAGTGGAATGGCCATTCCCAGGGGACACTGGTCCCCTGTGCTGGCCATTGGGGTGGTGGGCATGACTCCTGTCTTTTCTAAGACAGGAGTCATGTGGTATGGATGTTTTTGCATCAGAAAATGATGCTAGGCTGGTTAGAAGCATTTATTTTTGCCTCCAACCAGCCTAACGACATCTTTTGGTGCAAAACTTCCTTCTCCCATACCGCCACCCCCACCCGGCTAACGCCATTTGCTTTACACTAGCCCACGCTTTGCACCGGCTTGCACCATTCAATAAATATGGCACCCGGCTGGCGCTCAGGAATGGCGCGAGCCAGTGCTAAACTTTTTGATGCAAAACTGCGTTAGTGCAGTTTTGCATCAAAAATTATAAGCAGTCTGAAGACGGCGGAAGACAGACGCATAAGACTTGTGCAAAAGCCCATCTTGACCGCTCCTAAAATTACTACCATTAGGTTTGCTTGCACAGGTGCCCAAGGTTTGGCAGAAATGCCTTCAATTGCTAACTCATGCAGTTGTATTGAATTAAACTGCAAGCAGAGATAGTCTGTTTCCAGGGAAAGCAGGGAACTTGGATGGGAGAAAAGCAGGGACCAGATTTATCAATATTTGACGCAGTGCAATGCAGCATCACAACTTTATGCGCTGCGTCAAATGGAGAGGGATGGAATGCGTCAAGTCCAATAAAACATGGCACATTCCTGCTCTCTCCTTGCGCTGGTGTACCGAGGGCAGCCTAGCACAAACGCAGGCACCATTGCGCCATGGTGCAACGATGCCTGCATTGCAGGCAGGTTTGATTTTGTGCAGGAAGTGCCACCTTCCTGCACAAAAACAATCCTCTGAGGGTTTTCCCTCTTCCTAAGTGTGCTGCAGAATGTAGCACACATGGAAAGAGGTACAAAGAGGAGAAATTAAGAAAAATTCTCTTTATTGCACTGCTATCAGGAAGGTGTACAACTTTGACACATTCCCAGGGTTAGTACTCTTAAATAATCTGTGAATTTAACAAAAAGCCTGTGTGGATGCGTGGGAACATCCATGATCCACCCATGTAACACCTTCCCCACGTAGAGTGAGCCAAGGCAGGGACTTGCACTGCCTTGCGTTACTCTAGATTTATCAAACCACGCAAGGTGACTGTGTGGCTTGGTAAATTTGTTTTAAGGATTGAGTCGTCTTTGCGCCCCGTGGCGTGGCAACGCAAGGGCTTGATAAATATGGACCCAACACATCCTTTTATAAGGCAATTTGTTGTGTCACTTGGCACCCTCCTGTGGCCTTTTCTGGTACTGCCATAAGGCAGCTGCCTGCCGTGGCCTTAAAGGAGTGAAAAGCAAGCTCTGTGAATAAACAGCTAGTATTCGTCTGACCAGTGCCCATGACGTCACATTGCTAGTGCACTGAAGTAATGCTAGGACACAAGGAGACGCCAATACTTGGTGAACAACAAAAAGCGTCATTATCTTCTCCATGGGCCTCACACCTGGGTGGACGGACGTCGCCTCTGAAAAGACTGGACGGACGTCGCCTGCTCCTGTCCAGTTCCCTCCTCCATGTGTACTCTGTAGCCATTGCAAATTGGAATTCAGATGCAAACAACCACAAAGTTTGAACTTTGTCGGCTTTCACAAACATTCCCAGTGCATCTTCCTACAACATAAATTGTGTGATTTTTTTTTAAAATATCTTGACTCTGGTAGGAGACGGAGAAAAATATCTTGACTCGAGCTGGAGACGGATGTTCGACCTATTTCTTTACACTTACAAGTTTGCTAGAGCAGGGAACTGGGGCACAAAGTGATAATAAGAGATTTGCCGAGAATCACACACTTTGGTTCAATGGACGTGAGTTCTCGTTCCACCCCTGACAACTGAGCCAGTGTCCCACATGTCTCCTTAATAAAAGGTAATAATATGAGCCACATAACAAGGCAGAGGCAGCATAAACTGGGCCCTCGGTGTATTCAAAAAGTGTTGACTTATCTGGGTCAACGTTCTCTTAGCTCTGTCATGAGCCATCATTAAAGTTCCTGTGCAAAGACAAGTAAGTGGCCTACTGAGAGGCTCCCAGCTGGCCCGGGGGCTGGGTCATGGGCTAATAGCCACCCGAGGGACCGAACAAGCCTCAGTGGCCCATCACACGAGCAGCTGATCTGTGACCACTGCCTGATGCTGACAGCTGTGTCTTCACACCCCAAGGTTGTCCCACCCAAGATGGCAGCTTCTTCACCGCCCCAGGCCATGGACAGACCCCGGAGGGGCCCAGGGCAGGGAGTCTGTGCTTGTCAGCCCGCAGTATGTGTATTTAAGGCAACCATGATAGCACATGCCCCAGGGTCAGGCACACAGTTTCATGTTTCGCCTTGGACAGGAGCTCTCTCCAGTTTACACTAAAAATAGCTTCAGCTGAATATTTAATGCAACAACATATTGAAAACATAGAATCACCCCCAAAATAAATGGCTAGAGAATGTCCCAATGAGCAGCTGTGCATGGAGGAATTGTACTGAAGGACAAATTAATATCACTAACTCTAATGTGGGGTATGTGTGGGATGCAGAATCAACAGCCCATATGCAAATTATGGTAAACATGTAGCTATTCTTCCCACCCCAAACACAAGGGCTGGATCTACAGAAGAGCAGAAGGAGCAGTGCAAACACTTCCTCCTGAGGAAACCTAACGTTACTCTGAACTCTTCAGTCCCTCTAGAGTCATTCCTTGATCTTTCTCATTTTTCTCTAATCCCTGCCCTATTTTTTCCAGTCCTATTTTCTGTCCTTTTGCTGTCCCTTTCTATTCACTTGTCCTAAGAGTGCCTTCTCGTGTATTGGTTTGTTTCTGCTTTAGGACTCCACTTATAACTTAATTTTTAGGTCTCGCCTACAGACCGCTTTTAACTTTGTTGTTTGCGAAACACCTTTTGCAGACCATACCAGTGGCGTAAAGCCCGCTCATTGCTTACCATTGCTTGACTTTCTTGTAACTCTAATCGCATACTTCTATTTCAAAGGGTTCTCTTCCTCTTCCGTTGGTTGTCCCGCCCATGGAGCCCAGCTTCTTTACTACCCTTTTGAATGGATAACTTTTCTGCTTCTCTTGCTCACATTCAGGGAGCTCTTGTTTTCTTTTTTACTCAGCACTCCATAATGGTGCATGCATTTTCTTGCTCTTGCTGTCACGTCCTGCTTCCCCCCGCCTTTAAATACCCACACCCGCGGTTCCAGAGTTTCTCCCAACCCCCCCCCCCACCTTGTCTGCCAAAGCACACCAACAAATACCTTTTTGCTGGGATATGGCTAAAGAGCAGACCTTTGGGGTGGTCATTGTTTTATCTCCTACATTCTGCTTATTGCATGAAGTCACAGGCCTTGGCAATCAAAGGCTTTTATGGTGGTGGGGGACAAGCCAGTTTCATCACTTGCTCCGCTGGCGTTTCAGGCAGATGTTACACTTAGCATCTCACCTGTTCTTGTGTGCTGACGCTAAATGTTTGCCACAGCCACAAATTGCACATAATTATGTAGCATAAAACCATAATTTCAGGAAGTGTGCATAAGTGTAACATGAAATTAACAAATTATGCAAGAATATGCCAGTCTAAACGAAATTTAGCCTGGTCCTACAGAGGACCAAATGGCTGGAACATTTAGGGTTGTTCAGAGACTTCTGGAAAGTAAATTAGTCCTTGGAAATGTCCTCCTTATTGTCAGGGTCTTGTTTCAGATTTTCTTGGTGTGCCTCAAACAAAACACAGCTACCTACCGTCAACCCTTCAGACTGGACCTCACATCCTAATGGTCATGGAGTGGAGCGTGTTGGTCTGATCGTATTGACCTCCAGTCAAGACGCCCCTCCAATCCATGGCAACCTCATTGGAACTGGTTCTTCAGGCTCCCTGAGCACTATGACTAAATCACAGAGAGACCACATAGGGCAGTGATTCTCATCCTGGACAGCGCAAGTGTAGCCATAACAGCCAACCGGTGCCAAGAGGCAAGACCATTGGCAGAGGGGTACCACACAAATACCAATAACATAATTGTGAGGAATTGGCCTGTTGATCAGAGACCACCGGTTTAAGGTAATAAACAGGTACCGTTGCTCACCTTTGATAACTGAGCATGAGCAGAGAAAGTTTCTGTAGCGGCAGGACATTTCTATCTCAGTAAGAAATAAAGAACTTACAATGTACAAAAGTTTAAGTAAAATAAAGCCAAAAATGAAAAAGATAAGGGGTTCAACATTTTTACCAGAAACAAAATTACTAAACAAAATGGGGAAAAGTGGATTTGGGAACAAAATGAAGCAACCAGCAACAAGAGAATTGCTCATTAGTTGGGTAAATATCAATTTCTGAAAACCATGACAAAAGTGTTGATCTTTTGTAAGAATTATCTAGTCCTTTACTTAGACTAGGAGGGGAATGGATGCAGATGTTCAGTTCCAAACTATAGGTTTATCAAAAAGAAGCAGTGGAGACAGTGTGTAAAAATAGACAATCGGGAAACTCAGTGCAAGGGTAATGGCTGGGAAAAATTCAGTCACCTTGGTGCATGTTGTCCACCTGTAGTTACCTGCACAAAATGGTGCAGAAATGGTGCATCTCCCATTGCAGTCCATACTGGACCTGTTCACCCCTCATTGCCTGCTCCTGGGCACTACATGAATTCTGCACTTTAGTCAATAGGGAATCCCAAAGTTCCACCAAAATAGTGTTTAAAAAATACTGAGACTCAACCATCATGTCAAAAATATTCTGCTTTCAAAAATATCATGTGACAGAACATAAAAGTTAAGAATGTCATTTTTAGGCACTTTATATTGTTTTAGTACAGTTGTATATTCTGTTTTGTTTACTTTTTTTATTGTGGTGTATTCGTTTTTGCTCTGCAAGTTATTATTATCTTAATGTTAAGTGTATTTATTTTTGAGTATTCTTTATTTTTTGTGACTTTATTTTTTTAATTGGTTATAGGTTTTTAAATTAAGGTCCATTTAGTAATTTAATAGTGAATTGCGTACACATTTCTTTGTTATTTATTAGACATTTTTAAAAATATAGAAACATTTTTTAGTTATAAATTGGTTAATTATTTAATCATTTTTAATACATTGAATAGTAATTTATTATGGTATGTTTTGTATAATAATTTTATACTGTTACTATTTTTCAAAATAATATAATTTTTTCCAGTTATTAATTCAATCTGTTTTTGTTGATGTTGGAATTTCGTGTGGGGAGTATGTTAAATCTATTTTTATTTTCTTAACTGACAATTTTAAATACAATTGTATCTGCTAATTTTGTTTTTAAATAGTTTACATAAACTATATAGTTGGAAAAGTATTTGAATATGTTTATGGAAATGTATTGTATATCTATTTGTTGTATATGCAGATGTAACTATTTTGTATTAATTTAGGATAGGGGAAATTAAATCTGAGATTTTAAAATTCAACATTTTCCCTCCAGTAGCTTACGCTGCAGTGGAAATAGTAATTCTGATTCCTTGAAAGCCCATCACAATCCCTACTGTTTCTCAGGATGAAGTGAGAAGAGTAAATGTGACCCCCTTCAAAGTTCAAAACCTTCCCTATTGTTGCTTACATTGGAGTGGGAACTATAAATACGACCCCGCACAGTCCAACACTTTCCCTACTGTTGATCAGGTTGGAGGGGGAGCAGGGAAATTTCACCCCACCAAGTCCAATATTTTTATATTGATTATTTTAAAATGTTTTATATATATTGTATTGTTTCATTTTTTAAAGTTAGTTTAAGGTAAATTATTTTTATAATTATATTTTTTATTTTTTATTTTCATGTTGTTATTGTAGAAATGTGTTTAACTTTGTAATATTTAAGGTATAAGTAATTATTAATAGAATTTTGTACCATTTATGTTTAAATAATAGTTTTATATTTTTTAATATTATTTTGTGTGGCGATTATTTAAAGCATATATTGGTATTTTTTACTTGTAAGTTATATCTTTTTTTATAATAATATAAGTATACATTTTTTTAATGTAATATTATTATTGAAGTTAATATTGTTTGCAATAGTTTAAAAACTATTTTGTGAGGATATTGTGGTGTTCTATATTTTTGTTGTCAGTATTTGTGACTTTACATACTGGGGCCTGATTACAACCTTGGCGGATGGGTACTCTGCCACAAACATGACGGATATCCCGCCCGCTGTTTTCCAAGTTGCATAGGATATAATGGAACTTGTAATACGTCAAGGTCATAATTAGGCCCCAGGTATATAAAGTCAATATTTGTGTCGTTGCTGCATTTTGGTGATATTTTTGCTGCTGATATTTTTGTCTGCGATATTTTGCCGTACATCAAGAAAGAGGCACTGAGGGTACAGAGAGATGGGAGCAGGTTAGGGTTTGAGTTGAAAATGGAACGAAGCACAGGCGAGGCATAGCCTGGAACAGCGCATGGATATCTGCACTGGAAAAGGAACCACTGATGGAAGCGCCGTATGAGAAACAAGAAGAGAACTGGAGCAGAGGATTGTAGTAAAGTCAAATATTGCATTGCCAGGTTAAGAAAAAGAGGGGGACAGAAGCGGAAGGAAGGAACAGTAAATCTAACCACTCAAAAAACTGAAATTCTCAGACAAGGAGTTGGAGGTCCTTACGGAGGAGTGCTGCCTGTGCCATGACCGACTCTTCGGCAAGGCAGCAATGAGTGTCCCTGACACTCAGAAGAAAAGAATTTAAGCACCCTAGAGGAAATCCGGGAAAGGTGGTATGACCTGCGCTCCAGGACCAAGGAGAGGGTTGCGGAGCGCATGAGGGAGATGAGGGGCACCGGAGGAGGCCCATCCACCGTACCACCACCCACAGCCCTGGAAACCATGGTTGAGACGACACTGGAGCCAGAGGCCGTACTGGGCATGGGAGAAGTGGACAGTTCAGCGCCTGGGACATCCAAAAGTGAGTACCATGAGATATGCTTTGACACCCACAAATGCAGTATACACACTATCCCAGTACACAGCAGCAGGCACCACCAGACTAGCTCCATTCCAATCTAGCAACCTCTAGGATAGTGCATTATGGGCAATGTAGTACAGTGGTTCAAATATAGGCAAATGTTTATTATGAAGCATAAAACAGATGTGCAAGACTGACAGTGTATCCCCTAAGTCCCACAGGTCTCCCACAAGGCACTCCCAGCAGTGAACACATGCAGGGAGAGGAACATGGGCCAGACCCACAGCAGGAGGCTGCCAGTGACACAGCAGAACACCACCAGAGTCCATGGAAGATCCTACGCAGGACATGGAGGCAGCAGGGGTAGTGTAGGAAAGTACCATCTTGCCTGGCATGTTACCCCCATATTTCACTGTATATATGTTGTTTTAGTGTATGTGTCACTGGGACCCTGCCAGCCAGGGCCCCAGTGCTCATAAGTGTGCCCTGTATGTGTTCCCTGTGTGATGACTAACTGTCTCACTGAGGCTCTGCTAACCAGAACCTCAGTGGTTATGCTCTCTCTGCTTTCTAAATTGTCACTAACAGGCTAGTGACCAATTTCACCAATTTACATTGGCATACTGGAACACCCTTATAATTCCCTAGTATATGGTACTGAGGTACCCAGGGTATTGGGGTTCCAGGAGATCCCTATGGGCTGCAGCATTTCTTTTGCCACCCATAGGGAGCTCTGACAATTCTTACACAGGCCTGCCACTGCAGCCTGAGTGAAATAACGTCCACGTTATTTCACAGCCATTTACCACTGCACTTAAGTAACTTATAAGTCACCTATATGTCTAACCTTTACCTGGTAAAGGTTGGGTGCTAAGTTACTTAGTGTGTGGGCACCCTGGCACCAGCCAAGGTGCCCCCACATTGTTCAGGGCAAATTCCCCGGACTTTGTGAGTGCGGGGACACCATTACACGCGTGCACTATACATATGTCACTACATATGTAAAGCGTCACAATGGTAACTCCGAACATGGCCATGTAACATGTCTAAGATAATGGAATTGTCAACCCAATGCCATTCTGGCATTGGGGAGACAATTCCATGATCCCCCGAGTCTCTAGCACAGACCCGGGTACTGCCAAACTACCTTTACCTGGGTTTCACTGTAGCTGCTGCTGCCAACCCCTCAGACAGGTTTCTGCCCTCCTGGGGTCCAGCCAGGCTTGGCCCAGGAAGGCAGAACAAAGGACTTCCTCAGAGAGAGGGTGTTACACCCTCTCCCTTTGGAAAAAGGTGTCAGGGCTGGGGAGGAGTAGCCTCCCCCAGCCTCTGGAAATGCTTTGTTGGGCACAGATGGTGCCCATCTCTGCATAAGCCAGTCTACACCGGTTCAGGGATCCCCCAGCCCTGCTCTGGCGCGAAACTGGACAAAGGAAACGGGAGTGACCACTCCCCTGACCTGCACCTCCCCTGGGAGGTGCCCAGAGCTCCTCCAGTGTGCTCCAGACCTCTGCCATCTTGGAAACAGAGGTGCTGCTGGCACACTGGACTGCTCTGAGTGGCCAGGGCCAGCAGGTGACGTCAGAGAGTCCTTCTGATAGGCTCTTACCTGTGTTGCTAGCCTATCCTCCTTCCGAAGTAGCCAAACCTCCTTTTCTGGCTATTTAGGGTCTCTGCTTTGGGGAATTCTTTAGATAAAGAATGCAAGAACTCATCAGAGTTCCTCTGCATCTCTCTCTTCACCTTCTGCCACGGAATCGACCGCTGACTGCTCAGGACTTCTGCAAAACCGCAACAAAGTAGCAAAGACGACTACTGCAACCTTGTATCGCTGATCCTGCCGCCTTCTCGACTGTTTTCCTGGTGGTGCATGCTGTGGGGGTAATCTGCATCCTCTCTGCACTAGAAGCTCCGAAGAAATCTCCCGTGGGTCAACGGAATCTTCCCCCTGCAACCGCAGGCAACAAAAGACTGCATCACCGGTCCTCTGGGTCCCCTCTCAGCACGACGAGCGTGGTCCCTGGAACTCAGCAACTCTGTCCAAGTGACTCCCACAGTCCAGTGACTCTTCAGTCCAAGTTTGGTGGAGGTAAGTCCTTGCCTCCCCACGCTAGACTGCATTGCTGGGTACCGCATGATTTGCAGCTGCTCCGGCTCCTGTGCACTCTTCCAGGATTTTCTTTGTGCACAGCCAAGCCTGGGTCCCCAACACTCTAACCTGCGGTGCACGACCTCCTGAGTTTTCTTCCGGTGTCGTGGGACCTTCTTTTGTGACTTCGGGTGAGCTCCGGTTCACTCTTCTTCGTAGTGCCTGTTCTGGCACTTCTGCGGGTCCTGCCTGCTTCTGAGTGGGCTCCTTGTCTTGCTGGGTGCCCCCTCTGTCTCCTCACGCAATTGGCGACATCCTGGTCCCTTCTGGGCCACAGCAGCATCCAAAAACCCTAACCACAACCCTTGCAGCTAGCAAGGCTTGTTTGCGGTCTTTCTGCGTGGGAACACCTCTGCAAGCTTCTTCACGACGTGGGACATCCATCCTCCAAAGGGGAAGTTTCTAGTCCTCTTCGTTCTTGCAGAATCCACAGCTTCTACCATCCGGTGGCAGCTTCTTTACATCCACAGCTGGCATTTCCTGGGCATCTGCCCACTCCCGACTTGATCGTGACTCTTGGACTTGGTCCCCTTGTTCCACAGATACTCTCATCCGGAAATCCACCGTTGTTGCATTGCTGGTGTTGGTCTTCCTTGCAGAATTCCCCTATCACGACTTCTGTGCTCTCTGGGGAACTTAGGTGCACTTTACACCTACTTTTCAGGGTCTTGGGGTGGGCTATTTTTCTAACCCTCACTGCTTTCTTACAGTCCCAGCGACCCTCTACAAGCTCACATAGGTTTGGGGTCCATACATTATTCGCATTCCACTTTTGGAGTATATGGTTTGTGTTGCCCCTATACCTATGTGCTCTCATTGCAATCTATTGTGACTATACATTGCTTGCACTGTTTTCTATTGCTATTACTGCATATTTTTGGTATTGTGTACATATATCTTGTGTATATTTGCTATCCTCATACTGAGGGTACTCACTGAGATACTTTTGGCATATTGTCATAAAAATAAAGTACCTTTATTTTTAGTATATCTGTGTATTGTGTTTTCTTATGATATTGTGCATATGACACCAGTGGTATAGTAGGAGCTTTGCATGTCTCCTAGTTCAGCCTAAGCTGCTCTGCTAAGTTACCTTTTCTATCAGCCTAAGCTGCTAGACACCTCTTCTACACTAATAAGGGATAACTGGACCTGGTACAAAGTGTAAGTACCCCTTGGTACCCACTACAAGCCAGGCCAGCCTCCTACAGGTAGCACCAGGGCCCAGCCCCACAGAGAGGTTCACAGAGCCAGCCGCTGGAGCAGTGGGCAGATGCCGGCGCAGAGTGCAGTCTGTGCCCCGGGATGATGTCACAGACGTAGAGTTTGCGGGACTGGAGGCATCACTGGTTCAGGGTCAGCGCCTGCAAAACAGACAGTTGAGGTCAATAAATAGGAATCTCAATAGACTGCAGACCACTATGACCCATGGGATGGCAAATGTGGACAGTCAGTTCCAACACATGAACCAACATCTGGGGAACTTGACACAGGCCATTGAACATTTGGTCACTGAACTTGTGGCAGACGGGGCACAGGCAAGGCGCAGGGAGCACAACACTGCCGCCCGGTTTGACAGACTGGCAGCATCCATTGGGCGCCTTGCTACTAACACCACATGCCTGTCAAGGCGTACTGTCAGCCTGCAGGTTGAACTAGATCATTTCGCAGGGTATGTGGCATGGGGACTTGGCCGCATCAGCCATGCGGTAGACCTAATGGAGACCAGGCAGGCTGCAAGGGGCACAGGGGATACCCCGCAGGAGAGCGTGGAGTGATCGACCATCAGCAGTGTGTCTGCCACCGATTCCCGTGTGCTGCGGAGTAGCAGTGCACGGCAGGGGCCAGGGGACCCACCAGGATTGAGCCATGGTGGCTGTAGTAGGAGGAGGCTGTGAGCCACCAAAATGTACTCTTAATAAGGCACATGCAATTAATGTGTCTTATATGACTTTTGACAATTCAAGACTGTGGCATACAGCACAATTCAAATTTTTTCATAGTTTAGAAATAAAAAGTTTTTGTTTGTGTGACTACACAACTGGGCTATGTGTGTCTGACATTAGTGAGTGTGGTCACGGGTGCCACGTACCTGCCAAAGTATTGGGTTGCAATGTGGTTCCGTCTCTGTCTGCCCTCATTTGCGAAGCTTCTATCCCCAGGCTGTTGGTGTGGTAGGTCTTGCTCCTCATCCTCTGTGTCTGTGTCTTCAGGGGTGAGATGTAGGCCACGTCTGGTGGCAATGTTGTGTAGGATGGCAAAGGCGGCAACTATCTTGCATGCTGTTTCTGGGGCATACTGGAGTGCACCTCCACTTTTGTGGAGGCATCTGTATCTTGCCTTTAACAAGCCAAAGGTCCTCTCCACTACAGTTCTGGTCCGCCGATGTGCACTGTTATATCGCCTCTCGTTCTGATTGCCAGGTGTTAGGTACGGGATGAGCATCCATGACCTCAGGGCACATGCACTGTCACCTGTTTGACAAAAAAGGCAAATTTAGCAGGGCATCAATGGGTTACACAGTGACCTGTATGTAAGGCTTCAGGGTGTCTAATAGATATCCGTCTCCAAACTCCCCACGTTCTCGGCGTCGGTGTATCCCACTGTGCCTGAATATGTATGAGTCATGTGTACTCCCTGGATATTTAGCTACAATGGCAGTAATGACATTATGGGCATCACATACCAGTGGGTACATTTCCTATTGCGGAACACATATTCCAGATTTGCAGGAGGGCAAATTTGTATATGTGTCCCATCTACACACCCTATGACATGGGGAAGTTGGCAATTCTGTAAAAGTCCAACTTGGTGCTGTTAATTTCTGCCTCATTCCTTTGTAGGTATATGTATCTGGACATGTGTGTGAGTATGGCATCTAGGAAACATCTGAAGAATCGTGACAGTGCCCTTTGGGATACCCCACCTGCCACAGCAATCACCCCCTGATAGCTACCCGAGGCCAAGAGGTGCAGTGAGTATAGCACTTGCACATGTGTAGGGATGGCGCTGCCGCGCATTGTCTATCGTTCATGCTGAGGATTCAGTAGTTCACTTAATTCTAAGATTACAGCACTGCTCAGTCTATATTTGTCATATATCTCCTCCTCAGTTTGTTGGAATAGTGTCTGCCTGGTTCGGTATATCCTCTCCTGTCTCTGCCTCCTCCTCCTCTGCTGGGCGACGTGGACTCTCCTCCTCCATGCTATCACATACAGTCCAGCCATTGTGAGTCACCCAGATGCCTTCTGGGTCTCCTTTTATACTTTGGTTCTGGTTACCACCTGCTCTGAATCAGTGGTAATCTGGACATGCAAAACGGGCTTTTTGCGACTAGTCGCAATTTGCGACTGGCTTTTTGCATATGGTTTGCAACTCGCAATTTGCGACTTCCTATGTGCGGGTCGCAAAATCAGGGCGCAATTTTTGAGAGTCGGTGCTGTGTCGCATCGCTATTTGCATTTAGGATTTTTGCATCCCATTTCGGATTTTGCGAGGTCGCAAATAGCGATTCGGGTCATTTGCGACTTGCAATACTTTGCTACATCTGACCCCTAATCTCTTGGGCCAAATACAGCTGCAGTGACTTGGGGATGCCATCCCCTGGGACACTACAATTGTATCCACAGGAGAGTGTGGGCATGCACTGCCCACACTCTCCCGGGCAGAAAACTGAGCTTTGCCCCCGCCGGGCCGCAGCAGTGAAAACATGAATAAAGGAATAACTGAAGAAAAAATGAAAAATAAATGAGCAGCAACAGCAATTATTCACTGCTCCTTACAAGAAGTGCCCCATAATGCCCTACAAGAGTACTTTACATATATTTTGGGAGCTTGGTAGTGTCCCTACAAGAGGTTGGGGCACCACAAAGCCTTGTTTTAATGTTGTAGGGGGCTGTAGGGCATGCACTAGCCCGTTAGCAACATGTAAAACGTAGTAGATCTCCTGGGTTATTAAATAAATGACCTCATGAGAGAGTACCATATTTTTTGAAGCACTCTTACCTGAACCTCTATGCTCTTCAGCTGGAGTGCAGAGCCCTCTTGTGGTTGGGTCTGTAACTGCACTTTGTATCTTGCAAATTGTTTATTTAAAAAACTCAAAGACGTTAATGTTTTAATAAAGCTTTGTTTTTGACAAACTCTCTTTTAATAAACATTGCACTGTGTGAATTAGTGAAACATAAATTTGATTATAATTATTGGTGATTTTTTTAGAAAGACAATAGATGTGCTTTATGTATGTTGATATGCTGACACATTCATAAAGCTAATAGGCCCACTTTTTATATTTTGGTGTCTGACTTTTTGACAAAGCCACTGGGTCTAACCCAGTAGGGCTGCTGTATTCAAAATTACAACCTTTATATTGTAACATCACATAGTCAACTGTGCTCACCCGTGGGGAATTGGGTGGTTTGCACACCAGGCCCTGCATGCAAACCACCCAAACCAAACAACCCCAACTCCCCACCAGAGGCCCAACCCCATGGGATGCACGGCCTACGATGTGGGTTTGGCATTATGTAAGGTAATTAAATATTACTTTATGCTAAAAGAAAAAACCTAGAAATTCACAGAAAAAAACAAAGGTTAAAGGGATGTTATAGTTAGGTGAAAATGGCAGTAATAACATACTGTTTTACATTCACAAAACCACCAAAATTCACCAGTTTTAGTTATCTCAAGTAATTATAACTAGTGCCCTTAAGTAACTACAACTCGCTCCAATGCATGCACTGCTAATTACCACACATATTACATCACTTGTGACATATTCGATGAGATCATTGATAATATCACTGCAGGATCTGAAATAACATCAATGACAGCTCTGAGCATGGCAAGGGTGCAAGTTATAGTTACTTGAGATGAATATAACTGGTGAATTTCAGCAGTGGTTTTGTACTTTTAAAACGGTATGTTATAGTTGACATTTTCACCTAACATTAATGTCCCTTTAACAGAAAATGGGCGCATTCACAAAGCAGTTGTAAAATATATGTAAATTAAAAAAAATATCATGAAAAATTAATATATTATTAACAGTAAAACACAATTATAAAGCATATATAACAAGGTATGATAAATATTAAAACGAATATAATTAATATGAAACATTTTCAAAGCAAACCCTATGGTCCTAATTACGAGTCTGGGGGTCATTAGAATTCCAGACTTGCAGTGGCAGTCTGGACTGCTGCTGCTGTAGTGGTCCAACCGCCAGGGTACCGCCACCTCCACTGGGTTTGGTGATCCCGATGGGCTGACGGCAGGTGCAGGTTGAAATCAGCCTGCTGATTACAACCTTGTTCTCCGCCCGCCTGTGGCATGGGCAGTGCAGACAGTGCGCATTACGAGATTGTTGCCGCCACGTTTCTGGTGGGCTGACGATCGGAAACCTTGGTTTCCTCCCATCAGCCCAGCTGGAAAGTCGTAATGGGGCCGGCGGGGAGGCCGCCACTACAGTAAAACTCATAATTAGGCCCTATATTTCTCAAAACGAATATGAAGAAAAGCATACACATTAGTAGATAAATAAAAACATACAGTATGAAATACCAAAAGAAAAAAATAATTACTATAAATGCTGTTATAAAGTATGTACTTTAAAAAGGCTTAATTTAAACTCTCACTCCATCCTAATAAACAGTAGGGAAGATGTTAGACTTCGATGGGATTACATTTATCATTCCAAATCATTTTAATCAAAATTTAAATACCCAATATCATATAACAAAATTGTCATATTATAAATACAATTACATATTATATATTGTTAATTATTTTTTTAAACTAAATAATGAACCAAAAATAAATAAATAAACATAATTAAAATAATATGTAATTACTTACATACAAGAAAACAAAGAATACATAACAGAAAACCTTACAATGCAATAAATTAAAAATATATTTTACCAACATTATTAATAAAAACTTTTAACAAAAAACTAACAAAATAATTGAAATATTTGAACATCCTGCTATTAAAATATAAATTATTTACAAAAACAATTAACATTAATATATCTCTAAAATTTTAAAATACAAATTTAAATAAAACAATAATTAAAAACTAAAAGTTTAAATAATTAATAAATTACATTATTAAAAATAAAAATGTTTTTATTAATATAAAATTACTGATAATTTAATGAACATGCCATGCTTTTTCCCCCCAAAACCCAACAGCTCACAACTAAAAACAACATTCTTAACATAAAATTAAAAATTGAACTTAAAATGCAAACTTAATTAATAATAAAATAAAAGTAATCATAATTTAATTTACTTCCCATCCTGTTCCTCTACAACCCATACTACATTATCAATTGCTAACTTGTTAAAAAAAAACAAAATTAAACATTCTTACTCACAAGCTATACTTTAAAAAAGTTAATAACAATTATACTAACAATACTAACACCTACAATTAATATTTTAACAAATATATATTACATTAATTAAAAAACAATATTTCTACAACAAAATTTTAGTAAACAATATTAAATAAAACAATATGATTAAAAACAATATTGTTTACCCCTCCAAAAAGATAATTTTGACAGCGATATTCTGTGAGACAATATACTTATTTGAACGATATTGTTGACAAGATATTCAGGTATCACAACAATAAAAATGTGATATTTTGAGCAATCACCAAGAAGGGCAGTGCCAGGAGTACCAAAGAGCAGGACTGGGGTAGAATCAGTTACTCCTGCCTATCGCTAACCGATGTTTAGTTTACTTTAGTTTAGTTTAGAGGATTTGTAGAGCGCATGGCTACCCAAAGGCTTCCCAGTGCTAGATATATCTCAGGATTTGTGGAGCGCATGGCTACCCGAAGGCTTCCCAGCGCTAGATGTATCTCAGGATTTGTGGAGCGCATGACTACCCGAAGGCTTCCCAGCGCTAGATGTATCTCAGGATTTGTAGAGCGCATGGCCACCCGAAGGCTTCCCAGCGCTAGATGTATCTCAGGATTTTTAGAGTGCATGGCTACCCGAAGGCTTCCCAGCATTAGATGTATCTCAGGATTTGTAGAGCTCTCGGCCACCCAAAGGCTTCCCAGCACTAGATGTATCTCAGTTTTCAGTGAATAATGCTCATACTCCTGTGCGTGACTTACAGCCACTGCTACCTCCCTCGCCTTCGATAAAGATGCAGTTGGTGGAGGCGTGCACACTCCCCCCTCCCCATTGCGCTAATGTGATGAACGAGCGGCATTACGATAACAAGCAGGTAAAAGATCTAATGAGCACTCTCTGGTCTCTTTAGCGGCTCCTTGGCCAGCACTGATTGCTCCAGTGACGTATGGAGACACCATCTGTGTGTCCTTACAAACCGACCCCGCAGGACGCCGTGTCAGCTGCAGCTCTACTGTTGATACAACCAAAGAGTCGCGGGGGGAGGGAAGAGGAGGCGAGATGAGGTGAGGGCTGAGGGGTGGAGGGGGATTTTGGGCATTTTTTATTTATTTAATTTCTTTAGATTTTTGCATAGACAGGTTTGATGTTTATATTTCTCCATTCAAATACTGAAGTCCTGGCTTTTTATCTGAAGGACAAACTACCCAGAATGCAACGTTGTGTTAGCTAAAAAGTCAGACCTGCTGATGATGTCACACATGATAACTGCAAATTGTATTTATATATCGCTTACTACCCTTGACAAGGTATTAAAGGTCTTTGCGACGAGTAGCACGTTGCTCCAGAACCCAAAGTCAGGGATAAGAAGTTCCTGCATTAGTAAAAAGTTTTTTTTCCTTATTTTCTTGTGGGTTAGTTGTGGTAAGTGTGTTAAGTTAGTGCTCAATGAGACCTCATGCACTGCCATATTGTTTTAAAGGGATTGATTAATTGAAGTGGATTAGTAAAGGGAAGATGTGAGTTGTTATTGGGTGTGGTGAACATGTGTGCCTGTTGGTTGGATGAACTGGATAAGGAGGGAACAGTTTGGAAAGGGTGTTTGGGAGTTCATAGTAGTCGGGAGCTTTGAGATGCGATGAAGAGTGCGGGTGGGGGCAGAGGTTAAAGGGGACATTTTTTCTGCCCTATCTCCAAGTATGCAAACATTAATATATAAATATATAGAGACATACCGACACATCTAAATATAAAGAAATATGTGTACATACATACAAACATAAACACATTATAATTATGCAATTTTATGCACAAGACACAAAACTCATTAAGTGCACAAACCTATATGTATATTCATGTAATAATATTTATATGTTGTTCCCATGTGTATTTTGTATAAGTAAACATATGTTTTTTAATCTAACTAATTTGTTAAACATTTAAAAGTGCTTTCCCTGTGGCCTGTGGAGATGTTTTTGAAAGGCATCGTTGTTGTATGATAGACGAGGAGATGTAAGGTTATGAACAATGGTGTGGAGTTGCTTTCTTGTGGGTATGTTGAGGTTGCAGGATGTATTGATAAGAGGTGGGTCATGGGTTTTTTGGCTCTGAATTCTGCAAGGGGTGATGGGTGGGTGAATGAGTTTTGTTGCTGTGTATTGTTAATAAGTGGGTGGTTGGTGTCTTTGTTGTTTGCAAAGTGTGCATTTTGGGGTGGATGGGAGTTTGTACCTGTGTGATGATTTGATTTTGAGAAGAAAGTGTTTGCTTTTGTTTTGGTGGGGTAGTGATATCTGATATTGGTGTAGGGACTTCATGTGTAGGATTTGACTGTGGAGAGCTGGGGATATGTGGATGTTGATGGCGGGTGGGATGTGCATTAGGGAAAGCCTTTGTGACGTGTGAGAGGGAGTAACCGGGAGTTCAGAGGGTTGGTTGTAGGCAGAGTAGGGTAAAGGTGGCCTTAGTGGTTGAGAGGAGGGTAGAAGGTGTCTTGTTCTGTGTTTTGGGAGGTGGTCGTGGTGTAGGGGGATGGTATGTTAGAGGGTTGATTAAAGGTTTGATGGGGCTGCGGTGGGCAGTGTTTGGAGTAGGAAAATGGTAGTGGAATTATTTTTTGTGAAAAAGGAGAGGGTTTTCGACAGGATTATGGCTGTGTGCAGTGTGGGCTATTGGTGATACCTGGTTTTGAATGTAGTTTGTCGTAGAGCTGTGGTTTGTGTAGGAGGAAAGGGGCCATTGTGTAGATACAGGGGTAGAAAGGTACGTTGGCGTGTCTCATAAAGGTGGCTAGTGGTTGGTAAGTGAGTGGAGTGTGACTTGACCTTGTTTACTGTGAGTGATAGGTGTGTGTTTGGTGTGAGTGTGCATGCACGGTTGTGGATGTGCCCTAACGGAGGTTTGTGGGTACAAAAGGGCAGTATTTCTGACCCTAGGCCCTACCAGGCTCAAACAGGCAGGTCACCCTAGACCTCTCCACCCTTAGCCTTGATGCCGGGGCTGAGGTGCCCTAGAGGAGAGAGCTTTTTAAGACTGGTGGTGAAGTCGCGTGTCCCTCTTTCAGCCTTCTAGGCTCACCTTCAAGCCCTGTCAAGAGGTTGTCTAGTAGCCACCAAAGGAGCTCCCCTGGAGGAGGGGTGTGTTGAGCTTCGTAATCCACCATCTATGCCTGGGACAATGGGCAGGAAGAGGTCAAGGAGAGTAGGAAAGTGGGGGAAAAAGAGGGTCTAGCAGCAGTAAGCTTTGTTAATGGCGGGCAGAATTACAACAAAATTCACAAAGTTTTAGAGTTCACAGAAGCACAGTTTGTCACCAAAACTGCTGGCCTATATCTCTAAAAAAAAGCACTTGATTATCGTCAAGGGAGTACACATCTATTCGGCTGAGAAACCCTGTAGATGATCGTTTATTTTTCTGGCATCCAAGGGCCAGATGTACAAAGCCCTTTTGCATTTCTTAATGGTCCAAATCGGTATTTTGGGCCGTTAAAAGATGCAAAACGGCCTTTTCTTATGTACAAAGCATTTCCTAAAAGGGAGACCTTTTGGCCATTGCCATCCTTGGTTTTGCGTTTCCCAAATAACTATTTCTTAATAGGAATTCTGGAAATGCAAAACCGGCCTATTGACACAAATGCAATGTGATTCCTTATCTGTGATTTCCTAATAGCGATTCCTACTTTGTAGGAGTTGCTATTAGGAAATCTGTATACCGGTACATAGCATTTTGCATTTCCTAATTAGCGATTTCTTTGAAGTTGCTATTTAGGAAATGCAAAATTCCATCTACATACATCTGGCACCAAGTTGTGGAAATCGCTTCCTCTTGGTCTGAGTAGTCGCCCACCTGAAACTATTTTTAGAAAGGGCCCAAAAACGCTGCTCTTGGATTCCTGCATTAACATCAGTTACTTCTCTTCGGGTTCTTGTGGGCGTTCCTCCCTGGAGGCAGCTGTGCGCTTTTCAAATGTATTGTAATGTATTGTATAAGTATACTCAGGTAGTCAGCAGAGGTATGTCAGTGGAGAGCCAGGGCGGCAAAGAAACCAGAGGTAACAAAGAAGGAACACACAGGAAAGAAAGAGGGGCAGAGCCAGTAAATGTAGGGTGCCTGAGGGGACGGGCAGAATTAGAGAGACTGCAAATAGGTAAAGCAAAGCAAAGAAAGGGGAGCAGAGCTAGAAAATGGAGGAAGGCTCAGGGGGCTACCGCAGGGGTAGAGAGGAAAAGGGAGTACAGAGCGGAGGATGAAGAGAGGAAAACAGAGGACCCGATCATGAGTCTTGTCTGAAGACCGCCAGACTGGTGGTGGAGTTCAGACCACCGCGGCTGAGGTCGCAGGAACGCCGCGGCTGAGGTGGCCAGACCGCCACATTAGAAGATGGCGGTTGGTGCTGTCAAAAGACCACCGTATCCATCAGGATCTCTGATCCCGATGGGATGACGGCAGTCGTGGTTGTAATCAGCCACGGCGGCGCTGAAGTCTGTGCCACCCTGCTGATCATGACCTCGTTCTCCACCAGCCTTTTCATGGTGGTTCAACCGCCATGAAAAGACTGGCAGAGGACAAGTGCAGTGGGCCACGGGGGCCCTTGCACTGCCCATGACAATGTCAGAACATTGTTGTGTGCAGTTCAGGGGCCCCCCCTCCCCAGCACTGTCAGAATGCGTGTGCATTCCAAGGGTGCTGGGGACCCCCTGTGCGACAGCTTTGGACTCGGCTCCATATGGAGCCAAGTCCAATGCCACTGCACGTTTTCCACAGGGCTGACCGGAGGAAACCTGGATTCCCTTGGTCAGCCTAATGGAAATCTCATAATGGGGCCGGTGGTGAGACCGCCAGCTCCACAGTGGTCTCCTCATCACAGGTCTGGCGGTCAGGTTTTCCGACCGACAAACTCGTAATCAGGCCTAGTGTCTTCAAAGAGAGAAAGGATGGGGGTTTTACACACTTCAAGAAAGCAAAAACTGCTTTTCTTTGGGCAACACAACACAGAGCTTACAGGCCCAGGATCCAAGGGTTTAAGCAGCTACGTGAAACATAGCAATTGGTCACAGGAGGAAAATAAGTTGGTGAACAGGATGGTGAGTCAGTCTTTGTGGAGGTCCCTGTCAATGGAACAAAAAAAGCTGAAATACTCTAGAAAAAGTACACAAAAAACTAAAAGTAGGAGTGATGAATAATTGCATTAAATAATGCACACATTTTGCTGTTTCTGTTGTATATTTGGTGCCCTTTTGGGACACCACTTGATATTTAGTCAAAACTAAAAATTACAGAACAGGTAGCAGGTGTGGTCTGATGGCTATGAGGCTAACTCAGAAAATAAGTGTCCTTATAAAAACATGTAAATAAACTGTGTGATCCTGGGCAAATAACTAATCACCCTGTGCACCCATTCCCTAAAATTAACAGGGAGGCAGATCGCTAGGAGTTCAAGGGTCAGAGACGTGGAGTATTTTGAATCTGGCCTGACTGCAGGATCCAACCATCTTTCCATTAAGAAACTTCTAAACCAGAATTACTTAAACTGGCCTCTGACTGAACCACAGAGTTAATGTTGGGGTGTAAGGAGTATCGGAGGTCATGCGACAGCACCCCGGCAGCATCAGACCACTGGCAGGGCCGGCTTTTGAGCAGTGCGAGTGGTGCGACCGCACCAGGCGCTGACCTCAGGGGGACGCTGTGTTTAGCAATAACTTCAGAAACTTGAAATTTAAAAGCACCTGCTGAAATGTACCTTGTGCGTTTATCCTTCAAGAAACATTTAAAATGTCTAGATACCTCTTGTGATTAATGTTTCTGCTGGGAGAGAGATGGGAGTTTTGCCTAGTGGCAGCTTTGACTCAACATAAGGTAGCATAGAGGGTTAATATGCTGCTGCAAAGAACAGAACTATGGGGCATATTGAAGAAAAGTGACGCTGCCACAGCATAGCGCCACTTTTCTTGCACGCCTTAGAGCCCCCCTAACGCCACCATGTGTGTATCATAATTAAAATACGGCGCACCGTGGCGGTAGTCAGGGGGGGAGTAGAAGACTTTTTTATGCTAGTCCAGCGCTTTGCTGGATAAGCGTAAAAAATGTTGACGCTAATCCTGCAAAGCACCCAGAGGCCCATTGTAACCAACGGAAGCCTCCTTTTAATGCCTCCTCTGAGCAGGCGTTAAAAGTGCCGAAAAAAAAACGATGCAAAGAAATCCAACAGATTTCTTTGCGTAATTTTTTTGGCCCCCTAACTGGGGGATGCCCCCGTTGCATACATTATGCCTGGCGCAGGCACAATGTAGTGGAAAAGGTTACAAAGTGGCGCAATGCATGCATTGCGCCTCTTTGTAAATATGGCGCAGCATTTTTGGCCTTCTAACACCGCATTAATGTAAAATAAATTAGACTAATGTGGCGTTAGAATGGCACTAGGGGCTCTTAAATTTGCCCCTATGGCAGTGCTTAATTTGTGCTTGTTTGTATGTATTTTTCTGCCTCAAGCATTTACTGCGAGAAAAAGACACATATGGGAAAGACAGAAGAAAAGAAAAACGAAAAAGCATCGCAAAGGGAAAACGCAGAACTCCGCAAGAGTGAGCTGAAGGGGCAGGGAGTGCCTGTAAATGGATTGAAGAGGCCGGAGATGGCTTCAGGATTGCGCTGCCTCAGTATTCCGTGTTCACACATTTAATTGCAGCAGCCGCGTCTTTAAGACAGTGCAGCGCCACTTTTCTTGCACCCCTTAGCACCCCCCTAACAGCACCATGTGTGCGTCATATTTAAAATACGTCACACCATGCTGGTAGTTAGGGGACTAGTGTCAGCATTTTTTATGCTAGTCTGGTGCTTTGCAGAATTAGCATAAAAAATGTTGACACTAATCCTGCAAAGTACCCAGAGGCCAATTGTAACCAATGAAGCCTCCTTTTAATGCCTGCTCTGAACATGCATTGCGCCACTTTGTAAATATGGCACAGCATTTTTGGCCTTCTAATGCCACATTAGCATAAAAAAATAACGCTAATGTGGCGTTAGAATGGCGCTAGGGGCTCTTAAATATGCCCCTATATTTTAAGTGGCTAGCTGAGCGGATGAATGTATGTGAAAGGGGAGCGATGGGGAGATGAGGGGCATATTTGGCGGGTGGTAGTGAGTGAAACCGAGGAGGAGGTCATGGGGTGGGGAGCAAAATAAATTGTTGCACAGGGCGCCCCCAGTCTTAAAGCCGGCCCTGACCACTTGCCTCACATTTTGGACGTTACAGCACTCTGAAGTAACAGTGAGGCAGCACACAGCGCAGTGTAATACTCCAAAGTAAATAAAATAGAGAAAAGCTAACCTGAGGTTTAAGAATCTATGTAAAAACTGCACGTTTGGAGAAGTGGAGAAGTGTGGCACAATGGTTAGAGCAGCAGACACTGGTTAGAGCGACAGACCCTGATGCAGAGATCTGGCCCAGGACCAGGGTTCAATTCCCACCTCGGCGGGTCTTGGGCTCAATTCCCTTGGACCAGATAATTCTCGCCTCGGTGCCTAATCTAATTAATGGGTCCCACTCTGTAACTCTGGGCAATAGATTGCTTAATCTCCACAACGGCCCTCACAGCGCTTGGATGCCTGGCTTCACCCCGGGGCTGTCCAGGAGTGGGCGCCTCACAGGGAAAAGCCAGAAGGGGTTCCACAGCGGTATGCGTACAGCACCTTGAGACCCTAATGGGTGAGTAGTGTGCTATACAAGTACGAAGTTTACAGTTAGCTTAGACTTGAGCAGTTCCACCCCTAGAAGCGAAACCCCAGGGTTAATTATCCGTGGAGCAAGCCACCTTTAAGCAAGACTAAACTATTCGTGTTTCACCCATCCAGAGGGAATATAATACCAACTAATCATAGGAACACAGGCACATCTGACCTTCACAGCTGCACCTGGGATCTAGCGCTGCTCATCAGTGGCCAAAGACGAGGGACAACAGTGTGTAACCGCACAAGGTCCAGTTTACAACACGTTCAGTAGAAAATGTGGAAAATTATTCTAATTGGGCTACTCACGATTTACAGTCAATTTTCGACTCTACATAATTCATACAGAGGACCAGGAATACTCCTGAAAAGTTGCACAAGCATTAGATATCCACAAGTGCTCAAATACTTTTATTTTTTTTATTTCGCCATTGTTAAACTTGCCGCTGGGTTTGTTACTCGGGCCGTTAAGGCAGCACCGCTGCAGAATCGGCCCCTAGTCACAAAACCGTCCCCCACCCTTCCAACCTCCAGGGAAAACACCCGATGACCAATAGAGCCCATGCTGAAAAAGAATGACTTTTGCTCTTCACAAGGTTACCAGCAGGACCTAATGCCACGTTCATCCTTCAGAAATGGGATGAGAGAGTTGCATGCCCCAAATGCAGCTCTAATGTTGGAGTGAGTGCCCCTCCTCCCACGCCCCCCCAAAGCCAGCAGTGAGAGACAATGGTCAGTGCTTGTACGAAGGAGAAGAAATTCACCCGGGAGCGGGAGCCCTGGACACAGGATACTTATATAGAATTATAGATGGGTAACAGTGAATAATGGGGATGTTTTTCACCGAAGGGTTCTGAGTGACATCAAATAGCGAGCGCTGAGCTGATTGCCTTATCCCAAGGGGTGTGGGATGTTGGGTGCATAAGATGTGGGACCTCATTACAAAACTGGTGGTCTTGAGACCGCCAGCCCCGCGGTGGCAGTCAGGACTGCTGCTGCTGTGGTGGTCTGACCGCCATGTTAGGATCCTGGTGGTCAGACTGCCAGGGTTCTACCATCTCTGCCAAGATCGGTGATCCTGACGGGTTGACAGTGGCAGAGATCATAATCTACCAGGGCAGCACTGCAAATTACGACCTCGTTCTCTGCCAGCCTTTCATGGTGGTTTCACTGAAAAGGCTGGTGGAGAACAGGTGCAGGGGGCCATAGGGAGGCTGCTGCACTGCCCATGGCAATAACATGGGCAGTGCAGGAGTCCCCCTGCCCAGCACCCTGGCAACGTTCACTATCTGCCATGCCCTGCAGGTGACAGCATTGCCGCAGGCTCAATTACGAGTAGAGACAATGCTGTAGCCTGTTTCCCGCTATGCCAGCGGAAACCTCGGTTTTCGTCCGCCGGCCGAGCAGGAAACTCCTCATAGGACCGGTGGGATGGTCGCCATGAAGGTGGCAGCCACCCTAGCAGGATTATGAGGATGGCCCTCATAATGAGGGCCATCATGTTGAAAGAGCTCTTGAATATGAGTTGTTGTGACCGAAAAGTGTAAAGGGGAGGCTATTTTATTTCCAACACAATCCATTCAAGGATCACACAAACAGTGTGAAGCCTCCACAGTTGGGGTGGAGAGCTCTGCACATAAAATGATGGGATAAGATAGGCCTATCTTTTTATGTGTGGTGTTCTCCACCCGAGCGAGGAGTCTCCGTACTCGTACGTTTACTATTGTAATGCAGTATGTGAATACTAAAGCAGTGTAAACTTACACAAACGTACAAGTTTACCTTTCTGAATCAGACCCTTGATTTGCACATTAGTTAGCTCCTTAAGTCTCTAAACGCCTCTTACGTAAATCTTTTTGAGGGTCGCAAACGTCCCGATTCCCAGAATCGAGCCTTTTGTGTCCACAAAAAAAACACTGTGAAATGTACAGAAGCCAAATTGTGATTTGTAACTTGCAATTTTGCTGTGCGATTCGGTATCTGGAAGGTGCAGGTTGGACGTGCTCCTTCCGAATGCCGAATCAAAGTGGTATATATTATTGTTTTGCAACTGAATTAGGGTCGCAAAACACTATTTTTTTACAGACTCTTCAAAGGAGGTGGTAATCATTTCCATGGGACCCATTCTCCTTTGGGAATGTTTAATAAAATATTTTTTAAGAACGTGCACTGGTCCCATGGACCACAACCTACTTCTGTTTTTGAAACATATGTTGCTTCCTTTGAGGGGAAAAATATGCTTTATTTAAAAGCAATCATAGACCCCAGCAGGCCACCATCCCTGTGATGTCTATCATTCCTAATTGGTCACAAACAGCGATGTGCCTAATTAATATTCATGAGGTAGTTCGATTTGCGATCCACTAGGAATCACTAATTAAATGTTCTAAGGTTTTTTACATTAGGAGTTATGATTTCCTAATTGTGGTTCAGTAAGAACTCTCACCTGGCATACTGAGCGGATTCTGGGAGCCTCATCCGAGTCTTGGGTCAAGTTGTGGAGGCTGCCTCATCAGACGGATAAAGACTGCAGCCTCCCGCTATCGTCTGCTTGTGTGAGAGATAAGAGCACCGATTCATTAAGTGTGGCATCCCAGCTTCAACTGTTACTGAGCAGTTGAATATCCATATCTCTTTCCAGCAGTTCAATGGGACTATGAGGCACAGAGACACCTTCCGTACCCCAGAGTTTGGGGGATACGTAGTTTGACGTTGTCCTCCTTGACCGCGACCTCAGGTTTGCAGTCATTTCGTTAACAGGTATGATCTCTCTGCAACTTCTAGTGCAGTTTTTGCCTCATGGAATAAGCTTCCTTTAAACACTGTCAGAGCCAATACGTCTGGCTCTCACTACAGGTTCTACTTATTACCAAGGCATCTTTTAAGCCGTTTCCACAGTTTTGTTGGTGGATTAGTCTGAATATTTTGGCTTGAGATTTACCCATAAAGGAATTTATGAAGCCCAGGTCCATGAAAGTTCACAGATGATATCAAATAACAGGTGGTTAGAGTTGCTAGAGCAAAACTGGGGATGGTCCACCTCTCCCCTTTGGATATTGTAGGCCTATGTGGCAGTCCAGTTTGAGGGCTTTAGAATTATCCCAAAATGCTTTTTGAAGCAGTTTTGTTGCCTCCCTCAAACAGCCTTTGGGGCATATTAACAAGCCCCTGGCGCCATCAGAGTGTCACTTTTTGTGACGCTCCAGTGGCGCTGTGCACTGCGTCCTATTTACACGGTGGCGTTAAGCCACTTTTTGTGGCTTAACGCCACTTTGTAAACATGGCCAGTTCACACGCAGCACTTTGCGTGGAAGGGGCGCGCAATGGGTGTTGCTGTGCGCGTGCCACAGCAACACCCTATGTATTTTGAAGCTGCCCTAGATTTACAAGATGTCGTTAGTCTGAGGCAGCGCCAAAACCGAACGCCACCCCAGGGGTGGCGTTAGCAGGGCACAACGAGGAGGAATACTTTTATTTCTCCTCTTTTTTAGCTCTATGTGTGCTGCATTGTGCAATTGTGGCACAGCGCTGTGTCACTTTATTGTAAATATGCCCCTTTATTTAATCACGTTCAGAATTCAGTATAAATCATTTCATGCAGGCACTTTTTAATTTGCCTCCATTTGTTTTGAACAAAACTGTGCTCAACCCCAAAAATATCACTATAGGGACAATCTTTGAATGTTCTTTTAAAAGGCGAAGGAGAATTGAAGGTCATTAATGGACACAGGAGTGATTGAGACCTGGCAGACCCATCCTTGATACTACAGGAAAGCATGGCAACTATTCAAAGTACAAATTGAGGTAAGATGATCTTGGAGATCAATAGTTCAATGTGTAACTCATCCTTGTGTCCCTTGTACTTCTGCTACAACATCCACGAGAAGAGAGGAATATCTTGTCTTCATCAGCACTGAGAAATCCGTACAAAACAATTTTGCTTGGCACTTTACGCGTGGCCAGTTTTATATTGAGATGGTCTTCCGCTGACCACAAGTACTGTATGGTAATGTGGGATGTTAGGGCATGACCTGCATTGCCTTTTGTTTTGTTCTTCCTATGTAAGGGAAGAACTTTCTGCTTGAAACCGTTTTTGAAGATGTCTAAAGTAAACTCAAGTAAAGAAAGTCTATCTAGTTATAGTAAAACTAATACTCCTTTTATTCAGTCTTCACTGCAGACTTTATCCTAGGGCATGGCCTTTCTGAAGGAGGCTCTTGTGGTTGAAGTAGGATATTGTGCATTTATAAATGTTGTCTATCAGGATCCAGGAAATCTATTCTTAGAAATGTTGAGATGGATTTTTCTCTTTCTTTTATTTTGGTTTCGACAATATGCACTTCTGTATTTGTGTATTTCGGTGTTTAGAAAGCCTCTGGCTGGATAGTTTGTATCCTTTGTATTTTTCTTTCTATTTTTATATGTATAAGTTATGGAATCCTATGTTTACGAAATAAACATTTGTGATGTTGAAGATGAGTCGTAACTAAAGTATTAAAAAAGCATCTTGCATTTATAAAATAGAAATACATATGCATCTAACAAATAAAGTATTTAGGGCCACATGTGCGCCTTATTGTGGTCGCAAACAGGCCAATTCGCAGAATCGGCCCATTTGCGAACACAAAAGGACTTTCTGACATGTACCAAACTAAAATGGCGATTCAGTAACCTGTTACCGAATCGCAATTTAGGTTTGCGATTCGGTATTAGGAAGGGGCATGTTTAGGGCGTACCTTCCTAATACTGAATCGCAGTGGTATGTGTGAATGTTTTGCGATCCAACTCCAGTCGCAAAACATTTGCATTTTACCACCAATTTCAAACTGGTGGAAAAAGGGGCCCCTGAGGGACTCCATCCCCTTTGTGAATGTTAGTAAAAGCATTTTTGAGAGCAAGGAGTGAAATATCTTTTAAATGCATCCTGTTTTCCTTTAAGGAAAAACTGGTGTATTAAAAAAAAAAAAAACAGTGCCTCATTGAAAAGCAATCACAGACATGATAGTCTGCTGACCCAACCAGGCCACCATCACTGTGATTTTTGTGGTTTCCAGTGGGTCGCAAAGCGAGACCTAACTCATTAATATTCATGAGGTAGGTCTATTTGTGACCCACTGGGAATTGCAAATGAAAGTCAGAAGAGTTTCATACATTTGAAATTGTTATTTCTTAATTGCAATTCGCAGGTCATCGCAATTAGGAAATCGCTATTTCAAACTTTCTTACATGTGGCCCTTAATGTTTGATGATTTGGTCTACTTTTGAGATGTAAAATATTCCCTGTTGCATTCCAATGCAATTTCTCCAGAAGAGGCTGATTGATGCCCCAAAAATCCAATAGCATGAGCTGAGAGACATTTCAACCAAAGCCTACTTCACATATATTTTAATAATTAGTAATAAGCCAAATTAAAAAAAAAAAAAAAGCTGATCAAGTCCTTCAAAACGTGAGCTCAGTGAGCAGAGAATGAAGGCACAATATGGACAGTGTTTAATTTCAGGTGGGGGCCACCAGCATTGTTGTTTGGAGATAAGCACTTTTTTTTTCCTGATCAGAATTTGAACTAGAACAATAGAAAGAAAAAATACAAAAAAAGAAAAGAGACATATAGAAAAACAGTGACAAAGAAAGAAAGCAGGGATGAAAAAATTGGAAAGACTGAGATAAAGGGGCAGGAAGTGTCTGGTGGTGGATGAAAGAGGCATGAGGTGGAATCAAAACTACGCAGCCTTGGTATTTAACACCATGGATGTTTGAAAGTACTAATCATGGGCTGCTGAAACAGACCTTGGGTCAAACACGTATTCTTTTACAAATTAAGCACATTAAAGTGCCAAAAAAGTGTCTATCCCCACTACTGCTCCGGGACCTCTAAGGAATAGAGTTGTGCAAATCTAATCTCTGTGCAAATTGCTCTGTTCCTGGCCAGGGCTCAATCAGTAATGGGTTAATGAACGTGGTGTAGTTTAGACTCAATGCGCTGCATTCCCTCTGATCGATGGTATCATTTGCTAACTTGGAAGCTGTCATCCCCATCCCAAGAGGAGTTTTACACCATCAAGGGACCTCACTTTGGACTGGAATAAGGCATGCTCCAAAGGTGCACAGGCCCAGTGGATGTTGAACATGGACTTTCCAAAGGATTATTTTTCCAGCATTTTGCAGACTTTATCTAGGATGTTTTTGGGAATGAATGAATGAGTGAAGGAGACTGCAGAACAAATCATTACATGGCTGACAAGCTTACCATCTCTGGTTGCTCTCGTGACACTCACAGCCAGGACACCATTGGACGGGTGACCTTCCCATCTATGGACTCAGGATCTGGAACAAAATCCGCGTATCCATCAGGACCGCTTCAGTGATGCTCCAATTTGGGAAAGAGTTGGAGTCACCTCTTTAAACAACACTACATCACACTACATTAACCGTGCACAGCCAGCTATCTGTCCTATGACTCCCTTGACATTATGCTTGTCTTTGACCCTGTAAAGCGCTCTGCTGCTTTTTGGCTAGGTTCATGCTATAGAAATACCACATACATATATGCATAGATACATGCATTCATACAGACATAGTGAACGTCAAGGACAGAACAGTAAATGGCTGTCAAAGCAACCATTTGTCTGCACTTGTAACCTCAATTATTAAAATTGTATTTCTTGGTAGAATGAGTTTGGATGTGGGATGTATTATTACATTAAAAGTTAATCTAACACAGACCACAAGGTTTAGCTCCCAGGCAGCTCTGCAGCTGCTGTCTCTGTTTTTTTAAACTCAATAAAGGGCCGGTAGGGCTGGGTGAGGTGAAGATGCTCATGTGGAGTGGGGGGGCGTGTCCTTGGGACCGGGGTCAACGCCTCATCCCATTTATTTTAAGTCCTGAAAGATGTAGCTTTAACTTGCCACGACAAGGCAGATGCAACTCTAAATGTACATGAAGGTACAACGTGATGAATGGGACGAGGCTGGCAGAGCTCCCCCTTGACTGGTAAGAGACACAGACAGAAGATCAATACCAGCCACTGTATACCATGTCACAAGCATTTCATTACAAAGATGGCTCTGAGAAGGATTAGGGGTGACAGGAAGAGTTATTGAGCATGTTGTTCAAAGCCAACTACGTCAAGCATCTCCATCGCAGGAGTCCACCCAGGACAATATACTCAGGTAAGCAGATACCAGCCAAGGCGTCCATGCTGACCAGTCCACCCAGGAGAATTTACTCAGGTAAGCAGATACCAGCCAAGGCGTCCATGCTGACCAGACAAACCAGGACAATATACTCAGGTAAGCAGATACCGGCCAAGGCGTCCATGCTGACCAGTCAACCCAGGACAATATACTCAGGTAAGCAGATACCAGCCAAGGTGTCCATGCTGACCAGTCCACCCAGGACAATATACTCAGGTATGCAGATACCAGCCAAGGCATCCATGCTGACCAGTCCTCCCAGGACAATATACTCAGGTATGCAGATACCAGCCAAGGTGTCCATGCTGACCAGTCCACCCAGGACAATATACTCAGGTACAATATACTCTGGTAAGCAGATACCAGCCAAAGTGTCCATGCTGACCAGTCCACCCAGGACAATATACTCAGGTAAGCAGATACCAGCCAAAGTGTCCATGCTGACCAGTCCACCCAGCACAATATACTCAGGTAAGCAGATACCAGCCAAGGCATCCATGCTGACCACGAGACGAGTAAACCACTCCTAACAAGGCACGTACAGAGATACAGAAGGGTGCACACAGTGCCTACCTTACTGCTGCATGACTTACTCCGGCGACTCTTAACACCTCCTTAACTCTGCAAAACTAAACGTTATGGGTAGAATTCTTGGACAAAACTCAGCCAATAGCAATTCTACTCCAGGCTGCATTCCAGGCCATCAATTTATTGTTCAATGTGGTGCTACAAACAGAGGCCAATCCCATGGCAATCAACCAAGCCTCTGCTACAATACACAGGGCTGGACTAGGAACCCAAAGCAGCCCTGGCAGATTTAGTCAGACCAGCCCCATTAGGGTGCATATAGTGAACGAGCCTGACCACTACAATGGGGCTTTGGTGGGGTTCTCCCCCCAAGAAAAGTTGGGGAAAAATGGCAAAAACAATGCATTCTACAACACACATTTCATTATTCAATTGTAAAGCAAAGTAAATGATGACCTTACAGAACATCAGGATACCGCAATCTTTATTGGGGCTCTTCAATTATTCCCTCGCCATCACCCTCTAACAGTGGCTCTCATCTCTCCATAGCCCCTCTCTCATATGTATTTAATTTGTTATATAGCGCCTCTCTTACCAGCATAGGGCGTTGGAGCACTTTGCATCTCACACACATACAGAGATAATGAATCATACGTGTGTAAATCAGTGTACAGAAAATGTTATATAAGAGAAAGGGGACTAGAAGGTGCGGGATTCGAATGCCACCCATTCTGGGAGGCATTTTATTTTTTCAAGAGTGTTTGGTCTGGGGAAGCATAAACTCAGGATTCAGAAAATAACACAGTGGTTAGGGTTGACTTTGCTAATAACAATTTATTTCTACCCAAACAAACCCATTTTTAGAAAAATTATGATAATCAAAGAATGTGGAAAAAACATAACTTTCTAACCTGTACCATGCAGTTTTTATGCAGCTCTTTGATGGCAGTTCATAGCTCACTGTGCTGGATTATAAATGTAATTTATGAACTACACAGAACAAAAGGAGCTCTGTGACAAAAGCAGTATCCCACTGAATGTTGCATGAAAAATAATGTTCCTTGATCTGCATAGTACACGTTCTTTGCAGCAGGCATATTAACCCTCTGCACTACCATAGATGAGTCAAATGTGCAACTAGACAAAACTGGGATCTCTCTCCAGCAGGTACATTAATCACCAAAGTTATCTTGGCACTTTTATTGTTCCCTGAAAACTTTTTGGTATACAAGGATCTCTGCAGGGCTTTTACAACTGATGCACTGCTACAAAACCACCCTTCCAGTAACAAAAGTGCCTCCCCCCACCCTTCCAACCTCCTGGGAAAATGCCTGATGCCCGCTACAGCCAGTCCGGCCTTGACAATAGGAGCAGCCCAGTCCTAACTTCAGGCACCCTAGGAGTGGGAACACAAGGACCCCGGACAAGTTTTACCCTTATTGAGCCTCGTCAGTCAGTTGCAGCTTTGGACATGTGAGCAGTGATCGAGAGGACCCGGGTCTGTGCATACCCATCATTGCCTGGAGCGTCATAGTGGGCATAAAAATAACAGACTGGAATGTGGCCCAAATAATGGCAAGAGGCTGAGAATAATAGTAGCATTCCACCCATCACTTTTTTTTTGCTTTTTTTAACCGAGACGACCTATGTGAGACATATGTGCCCAGACCTAGGTCCTGTGGTCACCGCATCCCAGGACTCAAACTGCACCTCAACGGTGAGGACCAACCCAGATAGCACCTCTCTTTAATTCCTTCCCGCACCGTTTGCTCCAAACTTTATTCAACTCCTCACTCGCTTAAATGTTAAGCCCTGTACTTTTGTGCTTAATCTGCTTGGCATCTGAGGGTGCTGTGATGACCTCTAGGACCTGCGTTGGTCACCCCTCTTTTAGCTTAGTTTTACAGTTCATATTGTATTCATTTTAGTGAGGCTGTTTTTAGCGATGATTTTGACATATTTTAATCACCTTGCTTTTATTCTAGGAAATCGAAGAACAAGCTGCTGGTTTAGTTATCCTTTGCAATACATATAATCACATATAATCAGTACATTCGGTACAAGGCTAAGGAATGCGGTACACAATATGCTACTTTGTGTTGCCTGTTCAGGAGACAGCTTCTATCACCTAGATACAGCATTGCATCGGAACAGTACTTCCGATATGGTATGGTTTATTATATAAACGATGCACTGCCCTAGAGAGGGCAGAGGATTCCAACCACGACTATCCTCGGACACACGGTGTGTGACATGCAGCACGGCTGGCGATGATCTTCCAGCTTCCTGAGAGGATTACCATCTACCCCACAGGCTGATTCCTGACTCTGTTTCCAGGTATGCGGCTGGGGCTAATCCGTTAGATCAGGTCAGGCAGAAGGGCACACCCGCTATGCTCTCAGCATAGACATTGGGTTAGGGAGGAACCTCTAGCACATTGAGAATCACATACATCATGGTTGGATTGTTCATCTTCTTTAGCATGTTCGTAATGCTGATTACTTTGCTTTGTTTCATCTGCCTAATTATTGCAGCTCAATCTTTATTTGCCACATTGTGATTGTTTCAATAAATGCATTGAAGACCTATCTTGCATCTTCTAGTCTTGCCTTGGCATGCATGAGTAACCACACGAAAAGGGTAAGATCTGTTTCAATGGCTTCCATGGGGAGTCAGGGTGTCGCTATAATCATCTTTTAACACGGTGGGTTTGGAGGTTCGGGTGAGGCACATGGAGCTGGACGAGAGTTAGGCTGGCAGGTACCGACTCAGTCTCCCATACTTTGCTGTTCTGCTGTCCTAAATATGCAGTCCTATTACTAAAGTAGGAACCGCATAACAAGGGTAGCCAAGTAATGTGAGAATACACTTTCACTTTTCTCATATGATCACCAAGCACCCTGGAATACTAGAAATCCACACCCAGCTTCATCTTTCCACCAGCTCTGCATCCCTCTTACAAGAATACATCATAACGTGGACCTCTCTGATTTCTCCATCTTAATATGAACAAAGAGCTTTTCTTGCAACAAGCACTTTTAACAAAGCTAAGCTGTCTATTGCCCAAGGTTCCTTTTGGAAGAAAGATGTCTATGCTCTTTCCTTCCAATTACTCTGGACATATTTTATCAAACATTTCCTTCACTACAAAAGGGTTGTAGTCGGGAATATGAAGAGGAATACTGCTCTTGCTATTACGGGACACAAAGAATAGGTGCGGATGTCCTGTAAATGAAAAAAACTAAGTATAATGGGCCACTGTAGGGATACCCTGCATACCTGGACCATGTGTGGTGGACCTGAGGGACCTCCCTCACCCGGTCCAAATTTAAAATAAGTGTTTTTTTGGGGTTCCTGCTGGACAGTCATAGGAGCAAGCATGACCTCACTTAGTCCCGTGAGAGTCCTGTGGGATCGAAAAGCATTTGAAAAAATGTGTGTCCATTAGGGCATGTCAGTCCTGTGGCCAACCCCATACCACACACAGTGAAGCGTTGGGCACCCACGGGGGAGGGAGCAGGGACAGAGCCTGGCTGAAGGCCATGCACAGTGGTGGGTCAGCTGCCCGCGGAGGAATGGAAATGATAATAACATATGACTTTAAGTGAGAAAAAAAATCCTAGAAATTCATTGAAAAAAACAAAGGTTAAAATGATGTTGCAATTAGGTGAAAATATAAGTTAACAACGTATCATTTTAAACTCAATCACTAAAATTCACCAGTTACATTTCAGTGAAATAACTCAAGCTTGCCTGCTCACCATGCACCGCTTATAATCTCACTTATGACCTCACATATTACATCACTCTTGACGTGTCTTGTGATATCTTGATGACATCCCAATTGCACGTGAAATAACATCAATAATGACATCACTGTGAAGGGAGCGTGCCTGGGCAGAGCATTATTTTCTTAGTTGTAAGAGGGACGCCCCTCAGTCAGGTGTCACAGGTGTTTGTTATGGCGCGTTCAACGAGGGAAATCCCCCGTTCCACGAGATATAAACGATATGGGATGCCCAACGAACCACCTCATGTGATGCATGTTGAAGCCAAGATTCAAAGAATTATTAGAGGTAATCTGGAGGAAATGATGGCTTTGTTATTCAGGGATGGGCAGGCTGTCTTCATGACACCTTGTTCGTTGTCAGGAGACCTGCTCTGTTACCAAAGACAATAAGTGACAAGGTGGCAGATGATGGTCTTGGCATCTATAGCGCTTTGACTGCAACAACTTTGAGATGTTACTGAGTTTTTAGAGACTGATTTAGAGTGTCAGTCAATAGGTACTCCATCACAAATGTGACGGATGTCCCGTCCACCTTATTAGATGTGGGTTAGGATGTGATGTACTTCAAATAAGGAGGACTGGTTATCCGTCACGTATATGATGGAGTACCCCTGCACCAAACTATTAATCAGGTACTTAGTTACTCCATGAACAGATTTCTCCTATAATTGATTTTACAATTAAAAACAATGCTGTGTTTTGAAATGCTCAGAACATGACTTGACGTGTCAACAGAGATAGAGGTGGGTGAAAAATTGCACTCCAAGGGGGGAGTTGGCAAGTTTTGGCCACTCAGCGTTACAAATATAAAGCGGAATTCCAGCTAAATTCCGCCGACTGCTGCGTGGCCGAGTTTTTTCTCATGTGCAGTAAATTGGCGAGTATGGGCAAGAATTGACATCGCATAGCACAATTTTCAAGCAATAGGAGAGCACCCGGTGAGATTTTCCCAACACGGTCGGTTGTGGGCGGGTCGCGACTATTCGCATTGAGAAAGCCCGCGCTCGAGTAGAAAATATACTTGAGTGGCAGCAAAACCAACCTGAGCAGCAGCGGCCTCAGCCCCCCCCCCACGTGGTGGCACTTTTGCTGATTTTTCAACGCAGAACAAGCTCTCTGTGCTAAAAAATCAGCACAGGCTGCGCGACATGCACATGTGCGACTTCCGCCCACTTGTGGAACTCTGCGGAATCTCACAGAGTTTTCATGTAACCACTGAATTCCGTGGAGTTCTGCCCACACGTAAACAGAGACTGACACCCACACCACCGACTGTCATGAAACAGACTACATGAAGACAGAATTCCTCACATCTTAGAACAAATATGCTATCAATGGGCTTTCACAGCACCCAGAACACTCACTAAGGCCTACTGTCCTACTGCCAGGCACAGAGAATGACTACCAAACTAAGGGATGGCCAAGTGATTCCGGACACACTCCAATCGCGCCCATCAGTCACCAAGAGCGTTGTCACTCAACCAATGGAGGCTGACACATTCTCTTGATATAGGAACAGACTCTTTCAGACTCCTGGCTCTACTCTGCAATGGATTCCTCAAAAATGTTTAAAAAGTCACCTGAAGGCTACCAAAATTCCCACAAATGTCACACCCCATTGTAAGGTGTGCTCTGCACAAATATTACACATTCATACACAACCTTGGGCCAGCCAAAGCGAACCCTATCACCGTAACAGAGTCAATGGAAGGCCTTGGATGGAATGGTCCATGTTCTAGGCTCATAGCTCAGGAACCCCGAGAGCCCAGGAGTCAAGCATCAATCAAGCCTGACAGCTGGAAGAAGCCTCTGACACACCCTCTGACCCTCTGCTAATGTCCATAGAAGTTGGAGGCCTTTGGACCTCAGGGTCTCCACTCAACTTTCCTCTGACCTCCAACCCGAAGCTGATGCCCCCACTGGAAGGCAGCTAGAGAATACTTACTCCTAACAACTTCCTAGCGCTGCAAAGCGCCTGGAAGGTGCCAACCTAGCGCTATTAAACACATGTACATAGAAATTAAATGATCGCAAGGGGCACGAGCGATAGTTAGCCTGGAGGCCTCGTCCAGCACGGTGGCTGGCGCGGTGGGGCACACGAGTCGTCCATCTTGGTGACAGCTATTGACCCGCTAAACTGTCCTTTCCGGGCCACTTTCCAGGCGCATCTGCTGAAGTGTTATTGGAAAATGGAATGAAATATTGGGCGCTGGACGCTGGCTGATAAGATGGGGCGTCCTAACATGAATTGAGTGTGCGAGCAGACAGGTCAATGGTTTTATGGATAAAAAAGGAAAGCAGATTAATTTTGACAGATAAGGGGACGTGGCACAGATGGATGAACGACTTGCTCAGGGTCACAAACGCGCGCAGCATGGAAGCCGTGATTAGAAGGCAGGAGTCTTTGAGCTAGCTACACTGGCCACAAGACCACGGATTCCTGTCAGAACACCTGGCTTTTCGATTTTTCGAACAGTGATCTCTCCCCCCCCCCCCCCCCCCCCCCCCCCCCCCCCCCCCCCCCCCCAGCGCCTTGAGACCTCACCGGTGAGTAGCGCGCTCTATAAGTCTCTTTGATTGATTGATTGACACAAACAGGCTAACTTCAGATGTTTTGCGCCCCCTTGCCACGGCCTGTGTGCAGGGGGGACACCATAGGTGGGCAGAGGCCTCTGTGCCAGGGACAACTCCCGCTCCCCCCTTGCACTGGTTGTACCAGAGCTGCATCCATAGGGTGCCCTCTACCACCAGGCTGAAGGTCACGGCGGGATGACGCCGCATTGGGGAGATGTCTCATGGACGCGCCATTAGCGCCCTCTCGGTCTCTCCCTGTCTGATGGAGATGTCTCAGGAGCGAGGGTACCAGGTGGAGGGGGAGGGGATGCTGTAACCATGGGAGCGCCTTCACAGCATCTTCCCTGGAACAAGCGGCCCAATTCCCCACATCCCTGATGAGATTTTTTTTTCTTCTTGGGGGACGGTCTTCAAAGTAACAGGAGTGCGCCGGGCCCAGGCGGGCGGCCGTTTAATTGAGCATTTTGTTGTGAGAGAGAGAACTAACAGGGGAGGGGGGGAGCTGATCGAGAGAGACCTGGAGGGGGACCGGAGGGGGGAAGGGAAGCGAGAAGGACAGAGAGCGAGAGGGAAAGCCCAGAGTGTTGGAGAGAGAGAGATAGAGAGAGAAGGAGAGAGAGAGAGATAGAGAGAGAGAGAGGGACCGGAGAGGGGAAGGGAAGCGAGAGGGACAGAGAGCGAAAGGGAAAGCGAGAGGGACAGAGAGCGAGAGGGAAAGCCAGAGTGTTGGAGAGAGAGAGATAGAGAGAGAGAGATAGAGAGAGAGAGAGGGACCGGAGAGGGGAAGGGAAGCGAGAGGGACAGAGAGCGAGAGGGAAAGAGAGAGAGAGCAACAGAGAGGGAAAGAGAGAGAGCGAAAGGGAAAGAGAGAGGGAAAGAGAAAGAGAGAAAGAAGGAGAGCAAAAGAGAAAGAGAGAGAGAGAGAAAGGGAAAGAGAGCGAAAGGGAAAGAGAGAGTGAGAGACAGAGAGGGAAAGAGAGAGAGAGCGCGAAAGGGAAAGAGAGAGAGAAAAAGAGAGAGAGAGAGAGGGAAAGAGAGCGAGAGTGAAAGGGAAAGAGAGAGAGAGAAAGGGAAAGAGAAAGAGAGAGAGATAGAGAAGGAAAGAGAGAGAGAGCGCAAAAGGGAGAGAGAGAGAGGAAAAAGGGAAGTGAGACGAAAGTGATGGATAGAGACAGTAGGAGAGGAAGGAAGAGAGCAGAGAAAGAGACCGATGCGGAAAGATGGGAAAGAGGCGAGAGAGACGAGAGAGAGAGCGAGAGAAATGGCGTAAATGGAGAGGTGAGAGAGATGAAGAAATAGAGGAAGGGCCAGGAGGAAGAGAGAGGATGGAGAACGAAGAACCGTGTGAAGGAAAAGAGAGACAAACAGGAGAGATAGAGAGTGATAGAAGAGAGGGTAGAAGTGGAGAGAAAAGAGAGAGAGAGAGTGTCAAAGGGAAAGATGGATAAGGGCAGAGGGGGTAGAGGGAAAGAGAAACAGAATGAGAAAGAGAGAACGAGTAGAGAGGAAGAAAGAAGAGACGCGACTAGAAATTGGAGAATGAGGAGAAATGTGAGAGGATGAGAGAGGGCAAGAGATGGGGAGGGAGAGAGCTGGATAAAGAGGAGCTGGGGAGCGACACAGAGAGTGAGCGGGGTAGAGGAGGCGAGAACGGAGGAGGAACAGAGAGCGACACAGAGAGAAAGGAAATGAAAGAGAACATAAAACGCAGATTTCCATCTGTCATCCATTTTAACGCTTTGAGACCCTCACGGGTGATTTGATTTGAGGCGCTTTATGAATTCTGATTGATTGAATGAACATCATTCCGAAGTCATTGACGCTAGGGCTAAAAGGTGCCTTTTTCACGAGTCCAAGAGCACACCTGGTGCCGAACTGTAACAGAGCTTTCGACCACTGCTGTCCTGGGACTTTGTCCTGCTCTTCAGCCCCAGGGAGGAGTGTGGGGTTACAGACTCACAACTTGGTAAAGATGTGACAGTTATGAATGATTCTCTGTCCAGCCACTCCTTTTACATAAGAGAAACAAGCCCTTGCAATGGGTCTCGCATTTCTTTGACTTAGAGCTATTAATGTTGTAAAGTCCTAACTGGACTTTTCTTACCTCATAAATTGAAAATGAAAAGTAATACAGTTTTTCTTAAGCGAGTCGATTTAAAGCCCCACACCATGAGCGCGAAGGAGCACACATAAGGAAACAGAAGTTCGCTCGCAGTCAAACGTATCGGCAGTTATGCAATTATCCATCTAATAGGGTCACTGTCATGCAAAGCGCTCGGCAACAGCCCAGCGAGATCGTGCTGCGTAGGAAATAAAAAGAAAAAGTAGTCCAGAAGCCAGCTGGACTACATGGAGCCTCGTATGTTTTCAGTAGTTGACCGGTGCGCTCAAGGAGGGCTCAAAACAGGAAAAGGCATGACATATGCAAGCCTTTCGCTAATGAAAGCAAGCAAATTTTAAAAGGCAAGCTCACCAACCAATGAAACTGATGGGCGTGACATGGGAGTGGTTAAAAAACAACAGAGAAATTACAACAGAGGTCAGAGCGCATGCCTGCTCGACCCTAAAAAAGGGCATACTTATGAACCCCTTGCGCCTCCATTTCATCACTTTTTATGACGCTCCGGTGACACAACCCTTTCAATCATATCTAGGACGCCACGCAAAGCCACTTTATGTGTCTTTGAATGGCCTCATAGATATGGGATAAGGTAAACAAGCACAAGTCACTGTGTTGCCTTACTCTGCGCCAGGGAGGCGTTCCATGGGCATTGCGGTGGGTGTTACCATGCAACACCCATGGATTTTGATGCTGCCCCAGATTTCCAAAATCATGTACATCTAGGGGAGCACCAAAACCCTACGCCTCCCGAGGTGAGGCGTAAAAAGGAGAAATATCTTTATTTCTCCTTATTTTTTTCTCTTTCTCTGTGTGCTGCATTTTGGAGCACACATAGAAAGAGAAATCGCCTCTCAGGATTTCCTTTGTGCAGGAAGGTGTCCCTTCCTGTACAAAAACAATCCTGCAGGCTGCCAAAATGGCGCCAGCGGAGGGGGAAAGGACAGGGATGTGCGATGTTGCATAAATACGGTGCATTCCTGCCCTTTCTCTTTGGCGTAGGGTGGCGCGGCTAGAAGGCTGGCTGCACTGCCCTGTGCCAAATCCCTGCAAATTTGGCCAAAGTTCAATTAGATACATTACAAAATGTATTTAAAAGCATGTTTTACCAGATGTACAGTGACCTTAGTGTGATGGATAGGGGTGGAAATAACATCAGAAGCATGCAAAACACACACATGCCAGTCTAGAAAAGTATTGTGGGCCCAACAGCAACAACCCACAGTTACTTCAGAGTGGGCCTGGAGTTAGAGTGACCTACAAAGATGTGTGTGATGCTCAAGCAGGGCTCAGGGCTTGGATCTAATTGGGCCCCCTGCCTGTCACTCACTCCCCATCAGTGTGCTGCCTGCAGGGCTGTCAGTGGGACGGGTCCTTCATGGGCTCAGATGCAGCAATAAAAATGGGTCACTATTCGAACGTAAGTACACGTCCTCTACAGGTAAAAACAATGCTCGCTTTCCCAACAACAACTGTGGAAAGGCTTGAGGTAGTCACCATTTACATTTCATTTTAGCCTTCATTGCCTAAGAGTACTATTTTGCAGTTTTATATAGTGCAAACTCAACCTGAAGTATTGGAGTGCTTTTATGAGCACCAGTTGCATTACACAAGGACACATTCATTTTTTCGGTAGGCACGAGGAGATAAAGTGATCTGCCCAGAATCACAGGATGTTGAACTGACGCCGAGACTCAAACCTGGTTCCTCAGCTCCAAAGTCAGCAGCTCTGGCCATTACGCAACCTCCTCCCCCTTGTTTGTTTTAGAATATATGCTATGATTCTATAGTTTTTTCATGTGACTCTTTTATGAAGGGCTCTGGAGATGAGGCTGAAGGTAGTGTGAATTTCTCACTGTGTCTATCAGTGGGCCATCTTGATGTTCAGACTTCATGCACAATCAATTCTTGGCCTCTCGGTAGAGTGCATAGATACATGGTCAGATAAGTGCCTACTGTAATTGTGAATTTGCAGTGCCGTGGGGGGGTTGGTGTGTGTGTGTTAGGGGGTGATAAAGTGGAGGAGATGGACAAAAGTATGAGCACAAGAAGAGAGTGCCCAGACGATGTGAAGAGGAAAATAATGCATGTGATATACAGATGGAGGCTTTCAGAAAAATGTGGGGATAAAAAGGGAGTGAGTGTCTAACTGAGTGGGAGGCGGCAGAGGAAAGTGGCATGAATGAGAAGGGAAGGGACTGAGACACTCCACAGAGCCCATCTCCTGCCACAAATCTTAGCAATGTTTAATTCAGTCTCAAACTTCCACAATCCAAACATTTTTACTTCTAATTATGCATTTATTTGATTCTGCTAACAAGCACTGGCTTGTTGTTGCCATGTATCCATTGATGTGTTATATGTCTGGATGTAATAACATAAACCTCACAGAAAGGCACACAAATAGTGGTCAGAGAGTCCTTTTCTAAGCACAGGAGTTTAGTTTTCATGTTTTAAGCCACACCCCTAACTACAGAGGCCCTGCCTCTTGGACAGGATTCCTGGTTGCACTTCTTTGGTTATAGCACTTTCATAGACCCCCCTCCTTTCCTCACACTTTAAGTACTGGCTGCCTGGATGATGGCACCAGTGATCTGAGCCATGCACAGAATCAGAACTTCACAACCCTCTCAGGTTGGGTGTGGTATTAGGGTACTTGGGATACAGAGCTTCAGCAAGGGAAGTCGGCTTTTAAGTTTTGTGTTCCTTGTTGCCGCATCCATCAGTGTGCCTCTATCCTTAGCCACTCAGGTGTACGAGAAGTGAAGTATCAGACCTGGGATGTGCATGCCAGGGATGTTATCTGACGCTGTCAGGTCCTAACAAAATCCGGCTTTGTTCCTCTTCACAGGGTTCAAGTCAGGTCTTCAAAGCCCCCAGCACCGCACCACCTGGTCTTTAAAGCTCTGCCTGGACCCTCCCCTGTCCATCTCCGGTGCCACAGGGCCAGAGTTTGTGGTGGTCCCATATCTACCTTGGGAATAGCAGTGAAACAGGTACACTTACATCATAACAGCATTTTATGTTGTGTCATTCCGAAGTGCTGTAAGTAATGTACTCTGATAAATCGGGGCACATTGTTAACACAATTGCTGGAGTCACAGTTCCACGTGTGACCTCACAACTGGACATTATTTTGAGATGTCTCTCTGCCGTTATTTCTTTTATGAGCTGCTCTTACAGCCAGCAAAGGCCACAGTGTCAAATGAAAGGCATCATGTTTGTTAACATAGAATCTTTTATTACTGGGGTAAGACACTTAAGTGCACATGAGACAACCTGAAATCACTGTGTGGTTTCAGGATTCTTTGTAAGATTCAGTAACAGTGCTTCCCCATCACAGATGTTTATTGTGCTTCTCCACCCAGCAGGTAGACGTACATGCCCTTCAAGATCACTAGTTCATTTTTTCAGCTCAGCGTGTGCATAAGGGGGGCAGCTCCAATTGCAGCAGAATAAGGTAATTTACACACATCCATCTGGGCACACATATACACTCACACACAAGATCCATCCATGCATGTACATGAAGTGGCTTTTATTTTACCCATACACACAAACTAACCATCAGCCATCCTTGTACAAATACCCATCAATCCTCATTTTCTATTCACCTGCATTCTCCATCCACACATTTCATTAATTTACTTTTCCATCTAGTAGTTCAAATTCACCATTCATCAAAACAAATTCAATGGCCATTCAGCCGCCCACTCTCCCACTTGTCCACCCACTTACACCACCATCCATGTCTCAATCCATTTACTTATGTATCAATACAGCTATTCACCTCCCACACATATCATAAACACCACAAGACATGCCATATGTATTTGTAAAGCACATTGTTAGACCTGGCATCCTTGAAGTGGTTTCCCCCCTAACGTTTTGCCTTCAGCCCTCCGGTTTGCTGACTTTGTTTTTGCTGGCTTTAGCTTTCTATGCACTATACCACTGCTAACCAATACTAAAGTGCTTGTGCTCTCTCCTAAAACATGGTAGAATTGACCTATAACCACTTGGTGTATTCACTTTACTTCTAAGTCCCTAGTAAAGTGGCACGGCCTGTGCCCAGGGATTGTAAGTTAAATGCTACTAGTGGGCCTGCAGCACTCGTGTCTCAGGCCTGCCATTGCAGCCTGTGTGTGCACTGTTAAAATTGCCATGTCGACGTGGTAAACTAAATCTTTTGCAAGGCCAAATCTTCCTTTTTGATAGATTCGTCCCTATGGTAGACCTCAGACAGCCCAGAAGGAAGGGTGAAGTGTATCTAGAAGACCATGGTGGTCATTCTGACCCCGGCCGGCGGCGGAAGCCGCCGGTCTGGCTGTGACCGCCGGAATACCGCTGCGCGGTCAAAAGACCGCAGCGGGTATTCTGGGTTTCCCGCTGGGCTGGCGGGCGACCGCCAGAAGGCCGCCCGCCAGCCCAGCGGGAAACACCCTTCCATGAGGATGCCGGCTCCGAATGGAGCCGGCGGAGTGGAAGGGGTGCGACGGGTGCAGTTGCACCCGTCGCGATTTTCAGTGTCTGCATGGCAGACACTGAAAAGGTTTGTGGGGCCCTGTTACGGGGGCCCCTGCAGTGCCCATGCCATTGGCATGGGCACTGCAGGGGCCCCCAGGGGCCCCACGACACCCCATACCGCCATTCTGTTCCCGGCGGCCAAAACCGCCAGGAACAGGATGGCGGTATGGGGGTCGGAATCCCCATGGCGGCGCAGCAAGCTGCGCCGCCATGGAGGATTCCCCAGGGCAGCGGGAAACCGGCGGTACACCGCCGGTTTTCCGTTTCTGACCGCGGCTGTACCGCCGCGGTCAGAATGCCCATGGGAGCACCGCCAGCCTGTTGGGGGTGCTCCAGCGGTCGTTGGCCCTGGCGGATTTTACCGCCAGGGTCAGAATGACCCACCATGTACTTTTTAGCTTTACATGTCCTGGTAATGAAAAACTCTTACATTCGTTTTTCACTACTACAAGACCTACCTCTCCCAAAGGATAACATTGGAATTACCTTACTACATGTAATAATCTGTCATTTCCAAATGGGAACAGGCAACCATCTCATGTTTGTTGTCTTTGGAATTGTAATGACAAATCTTAATTTATGGTGAAGTCAGATTTTAAATTACAGTTTTGAAAATGCTACTTTTGGAAAGTTGCCATTTTCCTGCTTTAGCTATTTTTAGTCTCTCGCCCGACTTTGGGTGACATGTCTGAGTGTAGCTGCTAATTGAGCTTTGTGTATGAGAAAGGACACCCCTTTCAAGGGGCAGACTTGCAAGCATACTTGCTTGAACTAGTAATGGATCACCAGAAAATCATCCCGCGTTGGCCCCAAGCTACCAGGTAGGTTAAGTGTTTCATGAGAACGCTAAATAAAACAGCTCAAATTGTGTTCAGCAGAATAACAACAATGAGTGGGCCATCCACAAGTTCCTGAGAATATATCGGACCACCTGACACAGCACCACACAAAGGGCCCCTACCAACCACTTGTTCCGAAGATTGGCAGTGGATGGTGAACCAGAGGCACCAAAATGTACCCATCCAGAGGCAGATCTATGGGTAAGCAGCAAAGATGGGTCAGACACAACAACTGCTCTAGCAGAGTGACATCCTCAAGAAGGGGGGGCCAAGTGGTGGTCTACAACCGTCACACTGCAAATTCTGGACTAGGGGTGGACTGAAGTTGCAGAGTTTCCCTCTGCAGAATTCCATAGAGTTACATGAAAACTCCGCAAGATTTTGCAGAGTTCCACAAGTAGGCAGAAATCGGCATGTCTCGCTGATTGCGCTGACTTTTTAGTGCCAGGAACTTGTTCAGCACTGAAAAATCAGCACAAACAGCACCATACAGCACGCCAGATGGCGCTGCTGCTCAAGTTGGTTTTGCTGTCGCTCGAGTTAATTTTCTACTCGAGTGGCCGCTTTCTCATCGCGAATGGTTGTGGCCACACACAACCATCCGCGTTGGGAAAATCTTGCTGGGGGCTCTCGTAGTTCCCAAAAATCTTTCTAGGGGACACCAGTTCTCACTCACCAACTTACCTTTGTTGAGCCAAGTGCAAGAAAAACTCCACCACGCAGTGGTCAGCTGAATTTGCCCAGAACTCTGCGTTACATTCGTAATGCGGAGTGGCCAAACCAACACCAACTCTGCTGGTGGAGAGGAATTTATTGCCCACTCCTATTCTGGACTCCTTTTAAGTGTCATAAACACAGAAAGAATGCACAATAGTCACGTCCAGAAGAGAAAGTGAAGCGTAACCAGGAATATATCAATATTCAAATGACTGAACACATCCTAGGCCACTCACCCACCAGGAACTCCCAACCATGACCCAGAGGAAGTCCATGAGTGGGTCGAACAGAAAGAACCCCAACCCAGTGACCTATTGACCAAGCTAGTCTGTGAAACAGAAGCGACGTCTATAGGAATGGCTAACTCCCAATATCTACTAAATTAATTGCATGGTTAGAATATAGGCCCTCATTCCGACTCTACCGCCGCTTGCCAGGCGGGAACCGGCATTTGGCCGCCACGCGGCCAAAATACCGCTTCCCGCTTTCGGACATTCCCGCTGGGCCGGCCGGCGCTAACCAAGTTAGCGCCGGCCGGCCCAGCGGGAATGGGGGCCGCAACAGTCGGTGCGACGGGTGCAGTTGCATCCGTCGCGCTTTTCACTGTCTGCTAGGCAGACAGTGAAAAGCATCATGGGGCCCTGTTAGGGGGCCCCTGCACTGCCCATGCCAGTGGCATGGGCAGTGCAGGGGCCCCCAGGGGCCCCAAGACACCCGTTCCCGCCAGCCTCTTCCTGGCGGTGACAACCGCCAGAAACAGGCTGGCGGGAAGGGGGTCAGAATCCCCATGGCAGCGCTGCTTGCAGCGCTGCCCTGGCGGATTCGCCCAGCCCGGGGAAAACCGGCGGGAAACCGCCGGTCCCGGTTTTCTGACCGCGGCTTTACTGCCGCGGTCAGAGTGGGCATGGAAGCACCGCCAGCCTGTTGGCGGTGCTTCCATCATTTGCGACCCTGGCGGTCAAAGACCGCAAGGGTCAGAATGACCCCCATAGTTATTTGTTTATCTACAAAGTTCGTATGAATGAATTACAGGTAAACCATTGTTTTGAGCACATATGAATATTGGGGCCTAGCAGGAGTAGCCCAGCCCGACATGTGAGACCCTGGAGACGGCTCTGGTAGATATAACCTATGCCACAACCTCCAGCCAGCAGAGAGACTCTGGGACTACATGTGCTAAACACAAGGCAATAATGCTCTTTGTTAGAACTGGCAAGGGATGTAGTCTGTCACCTTCGGTGCAGTCACTCCACAGCATGCACTGGGAGGCCGGGCACAGACGATGGAGCAAAGAAAGGGCATCACTGACAGAATATCAGAAGCATAAATATCACGTGGACAGAATATTGTCTCAAAAATATCGAGGACCAAAATATGGAGAAGGTAAGTGCCAATAGGTAAGTATAGATTTGGTATTCTTAACTCCAGATCTACAAATCTGGAAGATATATATGTTGTTAAAGTACATATAGGTGGAGTTATATATAGTAAAACTTTCCTTCCCTATTGAAACTTTCCTTCACAATATTTTTGTCCTCGATATTCTTGACACAATATTTTGTCCCACGATATTTTTGTTTCTGATATTCTGTCTAAATACGAACAAAAACACCAAAAAAGGAGAGCTGGAGCACTTGTGCACCAGTCGCAAGATTGTCAGTGAGTCTCTTGGGTACACGGTGCTCCTGCCATGTGCCGAAACTTGCACTCACAAGCACTCTACAGTATTGGCAGGGGTGATTGGCCTTGTCTCTGATGCATACATTAGTGGGCCAGGGGTCTGTTGTGGCTTTGGTTACACTGATAACAACAGGTAGAGGCATGGCCCTACACTGGCCTGCAGGCATGGGCCCCTTTGAAAAAGTACCCATCTCTTTTATACAGCTGCTGCTATGCAGGGGATTCCCTGACCCATAAATCATGAAAGGGTGTGTGCACTGATTAGCCAGTAGGAGGTGCTCTTTCACTTGAACACAGAGCTGGTGCATTCAGAAGAATTTATTTCCCCCTTACAAACTACAGTCAGCTTGTGCTACGAGACATGAGTGGCAGTGCTGGTGAGTGCATGGTTCACACCCACAGGCTCCCAGGCAACAGGCAGAGACATTTTAAGGCATGGGGAAAGTGGGCTTTGGCCCAGGGCCCCAGTCTTTCACGATGCCACCGGCTTAGCCGACTTTGTTCTGCAGTGTCGTGCCCTGAGGTTGCCTTTGTTGGCTCTGGGCAACCCATTGTGTGCCAGCACTGAGGAAAGGACAGGAGTGCGCGGTATTGCATAAACACGATGCATTCCTGCCCGTTCACACTGGATTAGGGCAGTGCGGCATGGAAACTTCCAGTGCTGCCCTACGCCAGTTCCCAATAAATAAGCCCCTATGCCTCTAAGCATGGATCACCGGGGACTCCAGCGGTCTCCAGCGTTCACCTACATCACATTTACCAATGATTTGACCAATAAGGAGCATTATCTTTTTCCCTTGGTGAGAAACCTTAGCCATCCCCGTTATCTATTAGGGTCACTTTGGGGGTGATCTGCAATGGGCGATGTGTGATATTTTGTACATCCTGATGGACCACAGGGCCAGACAGTGTGCAGACCCCATCCCCACACACTTCCTCCTGGCATCTAACACAGTTCAGGAAGCCGCACTAATTTATAACGCACTGAAAATGCTTTGTCTGCTGATCTGCAAGGGGGAGGGGGGTGAAAGGACAGAGTTTACAGACAAGAGGCTGAGAGGGAAAAGTATTTTCAAATGCCATAGATCTCCTTAAAATCATCATTCCCTTTTCTGCAGTTGTATACGAATCTCCAATGCAAATAACTAACCCCTTCAGATGTCCTTTGGGCAGGTTTATTTTTTTAGGTTTACAACATTTTATAAAAAGTGTTTTTAGGCATCAACAAATGAACAAGCATTGGCAAAGCTAGTAAGTCTGGCTAGTGAAAGAAAATGTTAGCCAGTTCAATTATCATTGTCAACTACTGGTAATCAATTAATTCATGTTTGCTATTTTTTAACTATTGAAGTTGTATGTTGTGTTAATTTGCCTTACTTTTTTCATCAATACAGCTCTCCATTATGGAATTTGCTCATTATGGCTTTGCGGTTCCCGCGTGTCTTCATTTCCATTTCTCTCTTTTCACATAATTCCATAAATGTTTCAGCCATGTTACACTAATGAAACGACTTAATTTACAAAAAATGCCCCTGGCTCACTCCGCTCGCTCCAGTGACCTCATTGATATATTTCCTACTTATGATATTGACTTTTCCCGCAAGCTAGCAAATTTGTTACCGCGTAATCATATCGGTGCAGGCAGGCGCTCCATGAACCATGGAGGGGGTCAGGCAGACTCACCCCGCTGCATAGCGCCTGGAAGTCCATTATGCATTCAGAGACTGGAAATAATGCACAGGGTCCCAAGGTTGGCAAGAGAGTGGGTGGGTGGGGGCTCTTGAGCCCCAAGAAGAAGAAACCAGAATAGCACGGGAAATGCGTAAGGTTGCGGAAGCCAAAGCTATGTGCCTGCTTGCAAATACCAGAGGAACATTATGCATGCAAATATTCACAGGCCCTAGGCGTGACGTGAATAAGGATCTGAGAATGTTCACAGTGCACTCGCCAAAAGGACAAACTAAATATCAAGGCTGCAAAGGCGCAAGGCATTAAAGGCTGCATCTTTTGTGAAAATTGCAGATGAAATCACGTCAGGTATTTCAATTAGTTGGATTAAAAAGCCACATTTTTACGAATTAAGGGCCTGATTCAGAGCTGGGTGATGAATTTAACACAGAACTTGTTTGTGGGAGATATATTTTAACCTAGAACTCGTTTGTGGGAATTATTTGATGGTGTGTTTCACAGTTCTTTCCAAATTCTTAACAGTTTTCTAAATTGTCAGAAAATTTAATTTATGTAAATAGACTAAACTATATTACACTCTTTTGATGATGACGGAACATATTTTATTCAAAGCCACATGTTCTCCATCAATGGGCCAAGGTGTCTGAAGACATCATTTTAAGATGGCTGCTCTCTTTGGATGCGCAGGTTTTATAGGGACAGGTTCTCAGTTATGGGGTACAAGACTTTACAGGTGCTGATCCCAACCCCAGCAGAGCTGCTCAGCTTGAGACCTGGGCTAGCTAAGGCTTGTTCACCGAGGATGCTTCCAGGTGCAGTGTGCCTTTAAAACACAAATTCAGAGAGAGGAGTCCTGTGGGATGCTCAACATGTTTTTAGTGGACTTGTCAAGTGCTATCTAATTATTCTATTACAAACCCATCTGTCCAAGGATACCCAGTCTCAGTAATAACCATGTTCGTTTGTACACCTAGGTCAGAGCATGAGACATTCTTCCAGGGCAGCTGCCCCACCACTGCAGGGCACATGTCTTTCCACTTGTGAACATTTTACAACAGAGCCCTCTACCCACATCATTCTGATCACAATATATTATACACTCAACTGCTCTCCTTCAGCTGGACTAACTCTGACAATCAGTGCAGGAGTCAGTCACCCTGGATCATGGTTGGTGATTTGTCAGGAAAATGGTGTCACTAACCCCCCCACATGTGTTAGGGAGACTCGAAGTGTGAGCACTGACAACCCCCAACCCACCCCCGCCTTTCTGGAGGTGCAACCCCAATGCAGCAATAACCACTTTAAAGGGGAGAGATGGAAACAGATTACCTCATTCTTTCACTAATATATCGACAGGTCCTCATTTTTAACTGACAGGCTGAGTGAGATCCTCGCTCTGTACACGTGTTCATTGTGACAGAGCAGAATGACGTCAATCACAGCTTAGTCAGCCAATGGCTGCAGCAGGCTCGCCCACTGCCCAGGCTGGATGCTGCAGTGGCTGGAAGAACACCGTGAGTGGCCCAATAACAGACTAAGGGGTGGGTAAGGAAGGCTGAACACCCTTTTAAGTACATGATGCATAAAATGTTGGTAGAATCGAAAGGTCTTGGCTGAAAGCAGAAATAAAATGAATCAATCAAAAAGCATGAGATTACGATCGTGGCACGTGAAGCGGTTGCTTCAGGTAAAATTAATTCATATTTTTATGCAAAGATTTGGGGTCATTCTGTCTAGAAAGTCCCTATTTCTTAGCATCTCTTTACCTGCGCCCAGTGCATCCTGGGACACATTTCCCTGTCATTAGTGAGGACAGACAGGCTCTCTGCAGGGGTAACCCCCCTCCCCGCGTGCATCGACTCCCGAGACGTGGTAATTAAAAAGGGACTGGCATTGATGATCTGCCCCATGTGGTCGCCCGCGGGCACGTGCTGTTAATGGAAAGTGCAAAGCTTGTACACGCGCGCTCACCTACGCGCCGGGGTTAATGGGGTGTGCTGTGCAGGGGGGGCTGGGCGTCACAATACAAGCACCGAGCTGTGCACGAGGACGCGTGTGGGTGGTGTCCTGGTGCAGTGCCAGCCATACTGGCACCGGGTGGAGGCACTGGTGTGCCATTGCCATAGCTGGGTGTAATAATCCCACAGACACGGTGCTTGGGCACACGGAGACGCACTGGGCAAATATTCCTATGTGAGCAGACTATGTAATATGGGACGTCAAACTATCTAACATGATTACCTAGGGTAAGCGCAACTTCTTCAGTATGGGTCTAGCCACCTGGGTAGCAAAGCGCTTTACAAGGCCTGTTCAACACCTGGTCTTAGCGAATCCAATAGTGTAGAAGCTCACCCGACCATAGTGAACCTGACAGAGTGTTAACATGTCCAATAGTGTAGAAGCTCACCCGACCCTAGTGAACCTGGCAGAGTGTTAACATGTCCAGTAGTGCGGAAGGTCACCCGACCATAGTGAACCTGGCAGAGTGTTAACATGTCCAGTAGTGTGAAAGGTCACCCGACCGTATTGAACCTGACAGAGTGTTAACATGTCCAGTAGTGTGAAAGGTCACCCGACCCTAGTGAACCTGGCAGAGTGTTAACATGTCCAGTAGTGCAGAAGGTTACCCGACCATAGTGAACCTGACAGAGTCTTAACATGTCCAGTAGTGTGAAAGGTCACCCGACCCTAGTGAACCTGACAGAGTGTTAACATGTCCAGTAGTGTGAAAGGTCACCCGACCCTAGTGAACCTGGCAGAGTGTTAACATGTCCAGTAGTGCGAAAGGTCACCCGACCCTAGTGAACCTGGCAGAGTGTTAACATGTCCAGTAGTGCGGAAGGTCACCCGACCATAGTGAACCTGACAGAGTGTTAACATGTCCAGTAGTGCGGAAGGTCACCCGACCATAGTGAACCTGACAGAGTGTTAACATGTCCAGTAGTGCGGAAGGTCACCCGACCATAGTGAACCTGACAGAGTGTTAACATGTCCAGTAGTGCGGAAGGTCACCCGACCATAGTGAACCTGACAGAGTGTTAACATGTCCAGTAGTGCGGAAGGTCACCCGACCATAGTGAACCTGACAGAGTGTTAACATGTCCAGTAGTGCGGAAGGTCACCCGACCATAGTGAACCTGACAGAGTGTTAACATGTCCAGTAGTGCGAAAGATTACCCGACCATAGTGAACCTGACAGAGTGTTAACATGTCCAGTAGTGCGGAAGGTCACCCGACCATAGTGAACCTGACAGAGTATTAACATGTACCATAGTATGGAAGGTTACCCGACCATAGTGAACCTAACAGAGTGTTAACATGTCCAGTAGTATGGAAGGTTACACACACATAGTGAAACAGACAGTGTTAACATGTCCAGAAGTGTGGAAGGTTACCCGACCATAGTGAACCTGACAGAGTATTAACATGTCCCGTAGTATGGAAGGTTACCCGACCATAGTGAACCTGACAGAGTATTAACATGTCCCGTAGTATGGAAGGTTACCCGACCATAGTGAACCTGACAGAGTATTAACATGTCCCGTAGTGTGGAAGGTTACCCGACCATAGCGAAGCAGACAGATTAGTTAAGTGAGGTGGACAGGTGCTGAAGTCAAGCAGTGTGTGAAGTTAAAAACCAATTGTAACCATTACAAACTTTGTGGAAAGCTTTGCAACTTTGTGCAGTTGGAAAGTGTTTTGCCTTGCCACATCGACTAAAAATGTATACTGTTTTCAACAATTTACATTCTGCTTATCCTCATTGAACACAAAGTTGGCTGCATAAGATATTCTTTGCAGAAACCAGTTAGGTCCTTATTATAAGTTTCTAGGAAATACCGGGGTGTGGACAGTAACACTCCTTACATCCAACCCCTCTATTACTTTTGTGTGGTCGTACCACACTCCTTTGATGTTGGCACTTGCAGATGTTGTTAGGTAATGCAGTGCATACAAGTTTGGAAAGAGAGAATATGGGGGTCATTCTGACCCTGGCGGGCCACGAATGGCGGAAGCACCGCCAACAGGCTGGCGGTGCTTCCAAGCCCATTCTGACCGCGGCGGTAAAGCCGTGGTCAGAAAACCGGGGCCGGCGGTTTCCCGCCGGTTTTCCCCCAGCTGGGCGAATCCGCCAGGGCAGCGCTGCAAGCCCTGGGGATTCTGACCCCCTTCCCGCCAGCCTGTTTCTGGCGGTTAACACCGCCAGGAAGAGGCTGGCGGGAATGGGTGCCACTGGCATGGGCAGTGCAGGGGCCCCCTAACAGGGCCCCATGAAGCTTTTCACTGTCTGCTTAGCAGACAGTGAAAAGCGCGACGGGTGCAACTGCACCCGTCGCACGCCCGCAACACCGCCGGCTCCATTCGGAGCCGGCTTCTGTGTTGCAGGCCTCCTTCCCGCTGGGCCGGCGGGCGCTAGCGCTATTTTGGCCGCGTGACGGCCAAATGGCGGTTCCCGCCAGGCGGGCGGCAACCGCCGCCCGCCTGAGTCGGAATGACCCCCTATGTGTAGTAAACCGCTGTGCAAAATTCCATACCACAACCTACACCTCAGTCTGATTTCAGAAACTAGAATTAGACAGTCATTTCAACTTGTGGTAATACTGTAGGTTGCAGAATTAGAATTACCACTGGATAAAATTACCGTCTACTCTATCCAACCATTGGGTAATGTGGGTCTTAGGGGCATATTTACAAGAAAGTGGTGCGTCGGTCCCGAAGCGCCACTTTTCTTGCGTCGCCCCGCCCCACCTAATGACACTATGGTTGCACTGTATTTACAATATGGCGCACCTTGGCGGTCATTAGAATAATAGCGTCAACATTTTTGATGCTATTGTGGCGCTTTGCTGCACTAGCGTCAAAACTTTTGACGCTAGTGCATCAAAGCACTGGGAGGCCCATTGAATATAAAGGGTGCATCATTTTAACGCCTGCTCTGAGCAGGCATTAAAAATGGCAGAAAAAATGGCGCAGTGAAATCTTGTAAATTTTGCTGCATCATTTTTTTAGGCCTCGCTGCGTCAGACCACGCTCCTTCGTATACATTATTCCTCGCGCAGGCATAATGTGGCGCAAGGGTTTACAAAGTGGTGCAATGGAAACATTGTGCCACTTTGTAAATACGGCGCAGGAGAAAGGCCTCCTTTACGCCGCTTTAGCGTAAAAAAAATTATGCTAGGGTAGGGCAAGGTGGAGCTAAGGGCTTGTAAATATGCCCCTTAGTGTTCTACTCTTGCTTAATACCACTGTGTTTAGAAACTCTCTACAAAAGGTAAGCGTGCAGAGAACAATTCTGCATCAATTTTCCATCTAACATATATTCGATTCAAGCGGAACTTATCTTAAGATGCAGTGGTAATGCTTTCAGGGTGCAGGCAAGGGTGAATGTGAAAAGGGGAAATTAAGCAACATTGATTAAGCGTAAAAAACATGGGTTGTTGGCAAAGCGTCTCCGGCCTACCGCCCATTACGGGGTTTTTCATGAGTACGAGAGCTGATGAGGATGGACCGCTTAGATTGATGCAGTTGACATGAGTTTTTCACTCTTGTGCATCTTACGCCAATAGGTAGGAGGGTAATTAAGGAAGGACCACCTTGATTTTGAATCAGTAGTCATACTTCTTTGATTCTTCTGGATCTTACGCCAATAGGTCAGAGGTTAGTTGACAACAGATCAGATTGATCTTGATTCAGTTGTCGTAAGGCTTTGACACTTAAGGAACCTAACCCTGCTGCCTATTTCAAAGTGTTGCCAGCAATGAGCGTTGCTGGGAATGGACCACCTTGACGTAATACAGCGTACCTGATATGTCATGCGACGGGCTAGTGGGAACCAGAACGGGGTTTGGAGCAGAGAAAAATTTGTTTTTCCACCTTAAAATCAACACATGCAGCTATCCACAGATGGCCTCAGGAGGTGACTGCACACAGTTGGGTAGGCTGCTGATCAGATAGTTGCCTCCATGAATGTGTGATAGTCAGCTTAGATATCTGGTAACAGTGCCAGGGGGCCTCCTTGTGGGTGAACGTGTGATGTACAAGTACATCAGGTATGTTATTCTATGTGCGACAGACCCAGTGTTTGTGCTGCTGTGCCGAAACTGTTTGATTTTATGGACCAATTGAAATGTAGAAGACTTGAGGTCCTTGGCATGTGGATGTCAAGAGAAAATTCAAACTATTCAGCTTGAGTTACTAATATATGGGTGGCACATTAAGGCGAGGCTCTCTGGTCCTAGTGTCTCCTGGCCTGTGGATGAGACTCAACAACCAACCTCTCTCCATCGGCATCTTGCATAACCCCATCGCTCCATCTCATGGAACAAACTCAACACCTACTTCACACTTCCCGATTTACCTTCCAGGCGAGAAGTCCTAACCGAGAACTGGAGACTGCAACCAAGATTAAGGCGTCAAACCTACTTTAAAACCCTGCTCAGGTCTGAAAGATTGTTTCCATTCTCTTGAAGGGGATATCTTTAAGCTGCTTAAAGGACCCATAAGGGCATCTTTCCAAATCCAGCCTAACACCATGAAACGATCTCATTGTTCAGATAACCAGATTCAAACTGTACTCAACTATCTAACTACTGGCGGTGTCCAACGCCTACTTGTGCGCAATATTATGTAGAAAGCATTTCCACAATCACTAGTTCTGTTCTATGACTGTGGGAAGGACCATCATCTCAATTGATAATTATTCCCATCTAATGGCACTGTATTCCCACCTTCTCAGCTAATGGTACCCCCTTCACTGATTCTCTTGACATTGTAAATATTCTAAATCAGATGAAAGTGACGCGTCCTGGGTAAGCATCTAAATAAAGGATTGAGGCAATCATTTTGCATATCTACCTTTGCAGAGTGCATCATTTTGCAATTTCAGGAAATCGCTATTTTATTTCCTGTTATATCACTCCTGAAATTTTCAATTTCCCCTGGAAAATTGTCCTAAAAAAGTTTTCAGATTTTTTAGAAAATACAATATTGTGCTAAAACAGTAAAATGCCAGTTTCTTTTTTTTTTTTTTTTGCAAAATACATTTTTACCAAATTTTTCTCCATTATTTAAAAAAAAGTCAGACTTAAGCCAATTCTGTGAAATTTACAAAGACGTTCGTCAAAATTCACTCTCCCAATTCTGGTTTGAAGAGGCCGCGGCCAAGTCAAGCAACACCAGCCTGCCAGGGCCAGGGGCATCTATTCTTTTTTAAATAAAATTTGTATAGATCTTTCTGCAAAGGAGAGATAATTCTACATTGAATTAAGGGACATGGTTGCTAAGAGCAATATAAATATGTTTTTAATTTATATAAGGAGTAACACTCATGATGGTACTTTGTGGTCACAAAAGGATTTTATTTCAGCTCCTACCTCATTAAAATTCCTTCCCTTTTGGTAAGTATTTTGTGAGGTAGAATGCTGAGGACCTTTGAAGAGTTCATATACCTGTGGGATTGACCCACTGCTGAAGGATGGTGGGAAAGAGGGCTGGGTGGCATTCAAGAGGGATTGAGAGTGGACTTTGGCAGTGGTTTTTATTCCAGTAACCTCTTTTAGCATGAAATAAAGCTGAGTGGCATCTGGCCAATCAGTACATTTGAGAAATTGTGCACTTCATTGTGGGATTTGTTTGCACTACATACATTTTGCACTGTGCAAATTAATGGCTCACACCTACTCAGTTTATTTGAAAGTTTACCAGCTTTCGGGATAGGAAACTTAGAATGAGAATAGCTTCATCAAAACCATTTTCTGCATCTTGATGGCTATGCATGTTGGTTGGAGTGTCAGGCTGGAGAAATGGGGCTAACTGTAGCTAAGAGACAATTGGGCAATACTTGGCACTTCTTTGCGAAATACGTAATTTGTGAATTTGCCCAAGTATGCAGGTACATATTAAGAAATCTTATAGCAGGAGAGATTCTTCCTGGCAGCAGGCTACCCTTAGTACACTTCATATTCCTCCACAGTCTATACCACACACCCTGGAGACTGAAGAAATGGGGCCTGAGGCCTGATTCAAATTGTGAAAGATGTGAAATGAGGGAAGCAGATTTATTCTGCAATGAGGAGTGGTTAACAACTTTTGGATCCAGAATGGATGATTATTGCAAGAAATGACAGGAATCACAATTCAACCGATCCCACTCGCCACACTTCTGGGTTGGATCCCGAAGATTCCCATATACACGCTAAATTTGACATCCTTGCGCTGCTACCTAAAAAATGATTAGTGGCAAAATTTGGGGTCGTGGAAAAGAACCGACTAGTGAGCAAGGCCTACACGAATTTACATACTGTAGTGAACAAACTGAACCGTATAATGAAGCAATGCCCAAATTCTCAAGATCAAAGGACATTTGGACACTGTCCTGCAGTTATTTGCTGCCACCCCCTAGTTCAGATGCACTGAACACCTCAGTGCTCACTGAGATTGACAGGACTAGTGGCCGGAGTACTAGTGTTCAAGGTGATGCCCGCACTTGCTTCTGTTGGTAATACATGATGCTTATGCAAATTAGTGCTTCCAATGTATAACTCTCTATCATATGTCCTCTGCTGTACTGTAACAGAAATGTTGTAATCCTAAAGAAAAGAATTAAACACAACTAAATATTAAGGTATATGTTAAATTGTGTTGAATATTTTGCTAAATTGGTTTAATTTTGCTTAAGTTAAAATGTTATGCCATAGTACATGTGGAACAGAGCTAGAAGTCTTGAGATCACTTTGATACTGCACAACAAAACCCAATGAAGGAACCAGGTGAGTGAAGAAGTCTCCTGCCAGGAAATAAATGATGCTGATCATCATATTGTAATGAGCGATAGGTGCTCCAAGTGACGGAACAGTGCAAGTAAAAAACAGTGAGCCAGGAAAAATAGGAAAGGTAAAAGCAAACAATTAGTGTAATACAATATATACAGAGGGCAAGTCCCCCATGGATATATGAGTAAATCAATCACAAAACCCAATGTTATGAGCAGGGTAGGCCCTTACAATGTCAATGTTTCGACCCCAGTTACGACAAATCAATCAGGGTCTTCATCAGAACAAGAAACTGGTAGCGACCTAAAGGATTAAATACAAAGATGATCAGTCTTAGCCGATAGGGAATCTCACTGAGTAGGAGATAGAGGAAGTATGATCTGGATCAATGATCTGGATCTTACCCAGCCAGAACGATCTGGATCAACGTGTAAGCAAAAATGAATGATTACAATATGATGATCAGTATCGTTTATTTGTCACTTTGAATACAGTTTTGAACATCTCCATTTGTGTGGATTCTTTTCTTCCTCTTGGAAATTGACCCATTATGTCTTTATATATAACAAACAATTTCCTGGCAGACACATTTTCATTCACGTTTTATTACCCTTCTTGCCCCAGTTGTTGATATAACAATGAAGGAACCATGGCATGAACAGAGACCCCTAAACTGTGGTGTGTGCGCGTATCCCACCATCCTTCAATGACTCCGCCCACGTACCCCAAGTCCAAACCTTTAGTAAGAGCATAAAATAGCCACCTGCCGATCCATACTATGTTTAACCAAAAGCAATGCCATATCTATGTAATATTGAACTGCTTGAGATCTACCTGCATGACTGATCAGTTTCTGACACAGAAACACAGTTTAAGGAAGATCTTTTGGCATTGTAGCTGGGTTGTTCCTTCACGACCTGGAAACCATCAGTCGAGAGCGGGTGACAGGGGGTGGTACAGAACTATTCATGACAAAACTATATTCACAGATCTCCCAACTACTTCTGTGGTTTTGGGGATCACTAGTGATCCACTGCACGCTTCCCTCGAATTACTGCCATGTTTGTGTGTTACTACATCGATGTACGGACGGGCTCCCTAATTTTCCACACAATCTGGAAACCTTCATCAATCACAGATATCTGACTGTTGAGAAAGTGTTAATTATTCAACTGGAAGATATCACTTGCTTTATAAGAAAGAAACCAAAACATAACTCAGGAACCTGGAATCGTTCATTGTTTAGGCACGTCTCTGCGTTAGGGGGAAGTGGAACCTGTGGAGTTTCACTCTATGGAATTCCGCGGAGATCCGGAAAAACTCTGCTAGATTCCGCGGAGTCCTCCAAGAGGCGGAGTTCGCCACCTCGCGCTGCTTGCGCTGATTTTTTGCAGCGGGAGCTTGTTCCACGCTGTAAAATCAGTGCGGACGGACAAACATGGCACGCCAAAGGGCGCTGCTTCTTCCTGCCTCTAGAGTAGATTTTCTACTATTTCTCAACCTGAATGGTAGCGACCTGTCATGACCGGCCTCATTGAGGGATCTCACCAAGACGCAATCTAGCTCTCAATTTTCTCGATTGCACTCGCCAAATTAATGGCGGCTTGTAGAATTTTTCTGGAATTTCGCTGCCCGCAAGGAGTGGGCAAAACTTTGCTAATTCTGCCAGCAGGGTGGAGTTTATCGCCCACTTCTACTCTAGATAGGATTTTCTCAAATTACAATTTTTGGTTGGCAGGAGTTACTTTTTTCTTTTCCTAGTCTGACAACTGTCACTCATCTTTGTAATTATTTATAATTATGTAACCCTACATTGACCACATAGTTCTCTTAATCTAGGTTTTCACCTCTAGAAACCAGCAACAATCTGCATTTCAGAATGTTCCTTTGTTTGATGACATCATCTTGCCTTTTTAACTGATTGTACATCCCCGTCTGGCCCTTTTAAGATGTATTCGAAGAAACAACTTCTTATCCGAACTCCATGAGAACAAAGTGTGTGGATTTGCCACTGGAAACACTTGTTGACGCCCACTTGGAGTCGAGCATCAGGGCATTGTCATATTGACCTTAATGCAGAAAAGCCTGTAGGTGATGTGTGTCTAAGTTTGACTCATCTCTCACTGTTCAGGTACAAGACAAACATTCCACTACTTTACCCAAAGAGCTCATTGGAAGTTACTCTACAAAATTAAAAGTAAAAAAATCAAATAAAAGGTGAAAAAAAAATACAGAAAGGATTCCACTGGTGAATAAAATTGAAACTTGTTGTTTATCTAAAAAACTAGGAACAAGACATAACATCAGCTAAAAAGAAGTTTAATACAAAGAGATTAGCAGCACCTTTGATTTCCAAGACCATTGATGAATTTTGGAATCCCTAGACTTAAGCAGATGATTCCTCAATGCAAGAGATATGTGATGGCCTTCAGAGACGTTTTAAGACATGGGTAAAGGGGACTCTGGCCCAGGGCCCCAGCCTTTAAGGGCCCCCCTGATGGTGCCAGCCTTGCTCTGTGAGAATCTTGCCCTGATGACCTTGAAAACATGTTAAAGGGATTCTTTTAAATACCGTTTCCCTTTGTTTCATTTTGAGAATCTATTATAGACATTTTGTAGAAAAATGTGTTTATGTTTTATGCAACATCCATAAAAAGTTTCTTTCAGAGCAAAACAGGACCTCACATATGAGAAATAGGAGGGTGTCACAGATTATTTGCAGTAATATTAGTGAGCTGCTGATGTGTTACAATTTTGAAACAAACACCACTGTCCCTGAATATTAGATGTAAACACATTTAGATTTTGGACGAATGTGTCTGTCACCGTCAGTGATCTTGCTAAAGAGGGCATGAAAGAGCTGAAATTGGATCATAAATTCAAAACTGTTCTGAACAGGGGCCTCCAAAATATGCTTGGCCCAGGGCCCCCAAAATCCTTGAGATGTCCCTATGGTCTTAGCTCCTATTTCATTAGAAAAATTCTCTCTACACATAAAAAGTTAGGGTTTTCAGCTACTTACACCAAGACTCTGATTCCTCCCTCTGTGGGTGTCTTGCCTGGAGAAAGACAATATCTGTTTTCCATCAATTATCTCTTAAAGAGATCTTAAGAGTGATCAAACCCAGGAAATGTTTGAGCTCCTCACGCGATTCATCGCCACCGGCTACATGCGAACAAATATTGAGTAGTGTGGAGACTGGGGTTTACGTCTACAAGCTGGTAATGAATCTCTCTGGGAGTGTGAGGTGCCAATCAGCTCCAAACATGATACTCTGACCCCTTTCCTCACAAAAATCCATAAATCCTGACCTTCAGATTAGTTTTTAGCCAATATCAAAATTCAGTATTTTACCAAAGTATTAGAGATGATTGCTGTGAAGCAATTGCAGCTTTTCAGAGACGCTGATGGCTATGGGTTGTTTGTGTAGCACGCAATACTCCTCCCTCGGTAACGCCACGCTCTCAGCGGAACCCCAGCGCCAAACTTCTTCACGCCAGCCCGCCTTTTACAACTCTGTTGATGAGGCGTAGATCATATATAGACTACAGTGCTCAGAGAATAGTTAACCAATAAATTCAACAGCTGGTTCCGGGATTCTGAGGGCCAGATGTATCAAACGATTTTGCATTTGCAAACGGTGTGAATCGCAAAATTGGCCGTTTGCGAATGCAGAAATGCCTTTCGAGATGTATGAAAGGCATTCGCTGTGCAATTTCAAGGAATCGCTAATATAGCGATTCCCTGAAATTGCGACTCCATTCAGAGAATCGCAAATTGCGATTCTCAAAATAGGAAATCGCAAATAGGGAATTCCTATCTGCGACTTCCAAAGCACATGTATCAAGCATTTCCTAAATGCGAATTGGGCATTTAGGAAATGCAATTACCACCAAATCCAAGTTGGTGGTAAGCATGTGCAATTTTTAAAAATGCATGATAAATGCATTTTAAAAAATGACATGTAGCGTCACATGTCCACAAATATTTTTTTGGGGTGCATCAAATGGGGCCTTAGGCCCCCTGCACCCTGGGGTTTGCATTACCTAATTTGCTAATTCCTAACAGGAATTTGCAAATTCGGGAATGCAAAACAATTTGCTCCTATTCCCTAACTGCAATTCAGTAATAACGATTGCGAATTTCAAGAAATCGCTATTACCGAATCGCAATTTTCATACATCCCATTTTGCATTTCTTAAATAGCGATTTCTTAAAAATCGCTATTTAGGAAATGCAAACTGGGATGGTCAATTGTGTGATATAAGGGTCTCAAACCAAATTGTTTTAAGAAGGAGGTAATTATTTCAACTCAAGCTAGCTAGCTCTAGTCAAAGAGCCACCTCCATAGGTGTGAATTACCTGGCTTTATGTTGTGTCGCAATCTGTGTAGAACTTGAGAACTCATCAAGGTCCTCTCAGAACTGAGAGGGTTAGAAGTATTGAAAAAGAGGAACTGAAGCAGAAGATGGAGGAAGTGAGAGGAGAGCCTTCTGGGTGGGACAGGCATCCTCTAGGCACTAATAGCTCACCGAAGGTAGCCGGTGCATTGTGGGTAATCAACCTTGAATGTGTGTTCTTTTGGTATTGCAAGAGGTGACAGGAGAGGTGAGGGCAGAGAGAAGAAGAGGGCAGCAGTGTATATTGGGTAGAAGGAGATGGAAGTCCAGGGAAGTGTCAGGAACCTGGGAGGTTGAAATCAATGGACATTGTTCAAGTGATGCTGGGACTGAGCATGGAGAGTCCCACTGAGGCGGCGGAGAGGCCTCACCTCATCACCACCAGGGTGGTGACAGTCACTCCTGACATGCAGGTTACAGCCAGGGCTGGCCTTTAGCATGGGTGAGCTGGTCCGAGGTCCAGGGCGCCCATATCCTGAGGGGCGCACAGAGCTGTGATATTAAGGTTATGCCGACAGCAGCGCCCTTCTCATCTTACGCCAACTTTGTCCATGTCCCTTCTCATCTTACCCCAACCTTGCCCATGTCCCGTCTCATCCTGCGCCAACCTTGTCCATGTCCGATCTCATCTTACGCCAACCTTGCCATTGTCCCTTCTCATCCTGCGCCAACCTTGTCCGTGTCCCTCCCTGTTCACTTCTGTCTGACTTGCCAGACAGACTTGCCAGACAGATGTTAAAGTTGCTTTAGTCCTATATTATCATACCACAGGTGATGTTTTTAACACCTCTTTAGAAAACTGCCTTCCCCCCCTTCACCCTCTGACCCCTGCTGACACATATTAACAAAACCATCATCTGTGTGAGGCAGCTAAGGTATGGGTGATTAAGGCGAGCTGGGGAGGGGCGGGGATGTTTGTGTCCAGTGGCCAGTCACTGCCCATTCAGGTATTGACCAGTGAATACAAAATGGACCCCCTGCTGAGTCATTTAATTCACTACCATAAGCAAGGGTGCCACGTGTCTCTCCGCCCACACCCCGGGCGCTACCTTAGCAAAGGCCGGCTCTGGTTGCAGCTGCTAGTAAGTAGATGTAGTTACCTACGGGTGTGGTTGTGGAATGTGGACCCCAGAATATCGATGGGGCATAAAATAGAAGCTAATATACATATATGTATATATATACATATATATACACATCAACTGATAGGTAACTGTATATTTTTTACACAAAACTCCACATTTATGTGCCTGTATGGTACATATATCTTCAAGGTACGTTGATGTGCAGTTAGGATCAGGAAATCTACACTTCTATATATACAAACTTATGCTTCGATATTCAGTCCATGATAGTAGTGTGCCACAATATTTTCAGGGTCAATGCTCAGTAGTGCAACCTCCATGTGGGCCGAGAGCTTGTGGGGGAGGTTAAGGAAGCGATGCTGAGGGTGTGTGGGGGTCCCCAGCTGCCAGGGCCGCTGGAGGACACAGGTATCAGCAACCGCGGCTGGCAAAAGGCCAAAGAGGCAGGGTGGGGGAAACAAAACAAAAATAAAATAAAGAAAATAAAAATTTACCTTGACCGCACCTCCGCTCTCCGCTGCACTGAAGGCACAGGCTCCCAGCCTGCCTTGCGGCCAATACTGATGTTGCTCAGAGCAGCGTTAGGATTGGCTGGAGCGCCCTGGCTGGACATTCCAAGGCAGAGTGAGAGCCTCTGCCTGCGTTCTCCACCCCGGCAACACAGTGCCAGGCTGGAGAGAGCCCTGTGCGCATGTGTGTTTGGCCGGCCTCAGACGGCCGGCCAAACAAACATGCGCAATGAGGCTGTCATCCCCCCACGGCCCGCCCCTTTAAAAATTAAATAAGAATAAACATTGTTTTCAGCTGCCGCTGTCGGGGTGGTGCGCTCTTCCGCCATAGCAGAGGAGCCGCCCCTGGGTACCAGGGTCAGAGAAGCCAGGAAGTGTGGTAAGCGCTCAGATCCCCACCGAAGCCAACACGGGCCCCTTCCTGGGCCTGCGCGCAGCACTGCCAGGAGGCCTTCTATCCAGAGCCGGCAGCAGGAGGCTGCGCCCTGCGCACTTGACAGGATTTTAATTAAAAAATACCTTCCTGGGCTCAGCCTTCCGCTTCACAGAGCTTCTTCGGGGTCAGTAATTGAAAACTGGCTGCCAGATGAAGGGTTACTGCTGCCGGCAGAACACACTTTTTCATAATAATGATAGTATTACTACTTGCCGACAGGTAGGGGGCGGGAATGTCAACAAGCATTGGCACAAATACATAATGGTCTGAGATCGGCTGTGTAACGAGGTAAGGGTGCACCCGGGTGGACCCTGTGTGGCGCCTAGAGTCCGGGTTTGACCTAGGCTTGGCTCTAGCTTCTCCTGCCTCTCATTCCAGGTCCTGCTGGCGGCTGTCACTGCTCACAGAAGGCCCTTTCTGCAACAGCAGGCGCTTGAAATGATAAATGGGCCCGTTTGTTATGAATATAGCAGCAAGGAAAGCGGTAATGCAAGGCGACAATTGTGTGTTTATTATTGTAAAATGAATTACAGTGGAAACGGCAGGGAGGGGAAGGAATGTGTCATATTACCGAGGAGGGATCCGAGGACTCTCCTCCCAGCCGGTGCTCAAGTTATGGTTTAGTCTTTCTCAAATTTCTCTTGGGTCTCTCCCAAGTCATGTTCCAAAGCTGTCTGTCAGTCCCAACACACATCTCTTCATTGCCCACCCTCTTTTTTCTTCGTAACCTCCTACGCTCAACAGTTTATTCCCTCACTGCTCTCCCATCCCCCGCCTTCTCTCAAAAACCATCTTTCTTTTTCCAGTCTAGAACATGGTCTCTGTCCTTCACTCTCTGTCTCTCCCAATACTTTCTTCTATCGACTGTCTCCCATTCACTGATGCCACTCCGCAGGTTTCCCAACACCGCTATCCTTCCTTCTCACTCGTGTCCATTCCACCATCTTTCCTCCACACTCATCCACCCGCTCTCTATAGCACAGCTCTCATTTGTCACGGACATCCTGTAGCCAGGCATCTCCAACCAGTCGATCACAAGCTACCAGGCGCTCCCAGACACCTTCAGAGTAGCTTGCATCGCCATGTTTATTTTACATTATTGTAATCAGGCTGTGGATAGCAGAGCTTTGCCCACTCCGCACTCCGCTTGCAGCATGGAATTTTGGGGAAATTGCGCCAACCACCGCATAGCGGAGTTTTATTTTCACGCACTGCTCATCAACGTTAAGTTGGTGAGTGCAAGCGAGAAAATTGATCGATCAATCGCTTCTCAGCGAGATCTCTCAACGTGGACGGTAGGTCGCTTCGGTTCACTTTGAGAAAGCTGCCACTTAAGTAGAAAATCTACTCGAGCGGCAGAAAGACTCAGCACCCTCTGGCACGCTGGGTGGTGCAGTTAAAGCTGATTTTACAGCTCTGAAGAAGCTGCTTGCGCTAAAAATCAGCACGATGTGCCAAATTTTGCCACTCAAGGAATTCCGTGGAATCTAGCAGAGTTGTTAAGGAACTCATGGAATTCCACAGAGTGAAACTCTGCGAGTTCCACCAACCCCTAACAAGCAGTGCTCAGTCAGATTAATGATCGAGGTTGGGGCTGTGGCACAGAGGTGAAGAACGGAAGCACTGAGGTATTCAAATCTTATCTAAAGTCCTTGTCTTAGCAATATTGGAACTGAGAACAAAATTATGTTTCTAATGCTGTTAAATGGGAGAAAAATAAAGTGAAAAGCTACCTTAATGATTAAGTAACTCTTCATTTTAATTGTTTCTGTTTCAAAGAGTCACATTTACAAGTAGCAGGTCTCTTGCTCCCAGTGCCCTGTAGACACTGTGCCAAATGTATAACTGAAAAATAAAGTAATTTTTTTTAAATGAAAGACATTTATTTTTTTATTGAGAGAAATTTAAAGTGCCTTCAAATGTTCCTCATTTTGAACATTTTTGCAGAACATTTATCTGCACATTAAATTTCTCCCATATAAAATAAATGGTTGTATGTTTGTGTTATACATGAAACGGTACCGCACATGACAAAATAAATATCCTGTGCCCCAATTAGATACCACAGAGGCTCTCAGTCACCCCTACATATACATCACATTCATATGCACACGTGTTTATACATCCCCAAAGACCATGCTCTCACTGACACACATGGCAGCCTTGTCATATTGCCATCCTTAAAGTACTTTGTTGAACCACAGTATATGGGTATATGAACATTAGGCTTAAGGTCAATGAAGCTGGGCGTGGGGGTGTCTGGTAACAGTGCACGCTGTGGTTTAATCTTCAGTAGCTCACAATGAATTTCACTGATCAGAAGTAGCTCTCGCTACAGAAAAGGTTGGAGACCCCTGAACTAGGGCACCTCACCACTGGAGAGGCTGAGATGTCATGCAATGCTGCACAAGCCTCAATCTTTGTGTCATCCTGTTTGTTCAAGCTACACCTGGACCACTGAGAATGAGCCTCTGGTGTATATTTTCATGAATATGTGGATGAGATGCAACTCTGCCTTAAAACTTCTATCATCACTGACAGCTCTGGCCTTTGCTGGGATAGCACCCTGGGAGCCACCACATTTGGTGCCCTTGTTGCTGATGGTGAATATAATGAGGCACAGGGAACCCCTTGTGTACACAGGCCTGTCCCTGGTTGGTTACCGTAGGGCAGTAACCGAACTCTGAACACAAAACATCTCCGCTCGTCCCCCACCTCACCTCACCTGAATCACCCACCATTCACCTGCTTCACACTAGTGCAAAGTTGTTGTTGAGGGGCGGGCGGTTGGGGGGTTTGCAGCAGATGATGGGTGGGAGATGGCAGGAAGAAGGTTGAAGGCGTGTTAACCATGGGCACCTGCAGGATATATTTGTATTTGAGATTTCTGAAGCGTTTGATACCCGAGAGTGTCAAAGCGCTAGCAGTGAAAGAAGAAGCAATAAACATGAGGGAAACATTCACCAGTCATCACGGGAGGGAGAAAAGCCAGGTTTTGAGTTTCTTAAGAAAAATTGTCTGGGAGGTGATACTAGCAATGTCGGGAGGAACCACATTCCACAGCTCAGCTGCAACTACTGAAGAGGTCCATCCTCCCCATCTGGCTTCACAAAATCTTGGCGTATTCTTCTACCTAAGAGAGGATGACCTAAACGGTCTGTTAGGAGTGCACCATTGTAAAGAAGATCTCAGGACAAGCGGGCCCTGCAGGTGCAGGGCAGTGTAGACCAGACCCAAAGCTTTAGACGTCACATGCTTGTTAATCGGCAGTCAGTGAAGGGACCAAATGTGATCCCTAACTGAACAAAGTTTAGGGACATCCAGAGTGAAGCGAGCAGATGCATTTTGAACAATCTGAAGTCTGTGGAGGGTAGATTCATTGATAGTTATATAATGATGTATGATATTGATTGATATGGAAATTAACAAAAACAGTTTAAGGTGACTCACTGAAGTCATGCCCGAGGAAGGCAGCTGCATGCATGACCTTCATTCAGCCAGCTCCTGCGCCCATCTGAAGGTCGCTGCCCTGTGCCCATCACACCCTTGCCAGGGCCAGTCCTGGTTATGGACATCTGCCTCCTCAGATATTGCTTGAACACTCTTCAAAACTGGATGTCAGAAAAATGCCTTCTCAGCCCAAAAGAGAATGACTGAATTTTATCTGCCTCCCCCCCTTGAAACGTAAGCTAAACTCCAACTTCCTTGATGAAGTGAAACTAGATGTCTTCTCTTCTGCACTTATACCAGCTGTAAAGTCTCTCTGCCTTATCTGGGATCCCTCGCTGAATTTTCACCCTCATCAAAAATGTGGCCAAGGCTTCCGCTGTTCCCTCAAAAAGGTAAGAGCCATTATCCCTACATCCACTCTGCAGCCAGGCTGGTGACTTCCTTGAAGGAATTTGATTGCATCTCTCCAGCCCCACAACAGTTGCACCAGCTGTCCTTGGGAACTAGGGTAGTCTTCAAGATGTGCTGCCTGGCTCATGAGCCAATCAAAGTGACTAGTTCTTAATACCTCTCTGCCTTGTCTTGGGAGGCATCAGGATCCTTTGCAGCCGGAATGCCTTAAGAATTGAAGTCTTCAAATTCAAAATATTCTTCACCCAAAACTGCTCCTTCGCTAAAGAGCAGTCTCATTTTGGAAATCTATACTTACTAATGTCTGTACTAAACCACCTCTCTTGACCTTCAGAAAACAACTGAAAACATACCTATTCCTCTTTTTCTTGGACTAATCCCGCTCCTACGCAAAGCTCCATTGAAATCTGGTCCTCTTTCCATCCTCCATCTTATCCCTCATCCCAGACCTCTACCAGCTTAAAGTATTCTCCTCCTTAGCCACATAGTGGACATCTGTACTCTGTGTCATTGCTGGGATTGCTGATTTATTTCAAAGTCCAGTGCTCATCTCTTATTTACCTCTTGGGATACGTCAAGGAGGATGCCCCAGCCGGGGTACTCATGGCCCTACTGCTGGTGTTGGCAAAGCGTCCGAGAGCCATGATATGGAGACGAGGACCCCCTCCACCTTGCAGGTGTCAGACTGGATTCACAATGCTGCATACTGCCAAGAACAACTCGACGCATTTTGGGAACCGGCCCAGACAGAAAGGGCCAAAGTTATGAGAATTTGGCGCAGGGACTTGCGCTACCCTGTGTCAAAAGGAAAGGGCAGGAATGCGCCCTATCTATGCATACAGCGCATTCCTGTCCCATCCAACTCCGCTGGCACCGTTGTGACTGCCAAGCAACAATGCAGAAGACAGCACACATAAGGGCAGATTTACAAGCCCCTAGCGCTTCTTAGTACCACCTTAGTGACATTATTTTGACGATAAGTAGGCCATTCCCCTGCGCCATATTTACAAAGTGGCGCAATGCATGCGTTGTACCACTTTGCAACCCCTTGTGCCACATTATGCCTGCACCATTTTTTCCGTCATTTTTAATGCATGCCCATGACAGGAGCTAAAGTGATGCTCCTGTATTGGCCTATGGGCCTCCCAGTGCTTTGTTGCACTAGCGCCGAAGTTTTGGCACTAGTGCAGCAAAGCGCCACAATAGTGTAAAAAATGTTGACGCTGTTGTGGTAATGACTGCCATGTGCACCGTATTGTAAATATAGCGCAACCATGGTGTCATTAGGGGAGCGCAGGGGAACGCAAGAAAAGTGACGCACTTGGACCGATGCGCCACTTTCTTGTAAATATTTGTCATGGAAAGAGGAAAAACAAGGAGAAAAGAAGATATTTCTCCTTGTTGCGCCTCCCCTGGTGTAAATCTGGGGGATGTGTCAAAACCCATGAGTGTTGTGTGGGGACACCCATCGCAACGCCCATGGAACACCTCCCTGGTGCAGAGTACGGCAACCCAACGATTTGCTCTGCCTTGCCTTATTCCATATCTATGACGCCGTTGAAAGCCACGCGAAGTGGCTTTGCGTGGCCTCATAGATAATGTTGATAGGTTTACGCCTCCACTGCGTCACTAAAAGAGACGCAACAGCAGTGCAAGCCTCTCATATATATACCCCAAAGACTATTGGGGACCATTTAGGTGGTACCCCCAGTGTCTGGGACTGAAACCGGGTTAGATGGCCCTTGGCATTGAATGCGCCATAGCTACTACACAGCGCTATTGGGCATTTAGGAAATGCATTACCACAAACTAAAGTTTGGTGGTAACCATGTGCAAATTTTAAAAATGCATTATAAATGCATTTTTAAAATTGACATGCAGGGCACACATGCCCCTAAGGCATGTGTGTGCTTCACATGTCTGTAAAAATATTTTCGTGGTGCAGCAGAGGGGGCCTTAGGCCCCAGCACCATGGGATTTGCATTTCTTAAATTGCGAATTCCTAACTGGAATTCAGAATTTGGGAAATGCAAAAACATTTGCAACAGGCCCCTAGGTGCGAATGGGGATGGATTCTCTATTTGTGATTCGGTAATAGCATTTGCAAATTTTAAGAAATCGCTATTACCGAATCGCAAAATTCATACAGACCATTTTGCATTCCTTAAATAGTGATTTCTTAAAATTCGCTATTTAAGAAATGCAATTTGGTTTTTTGATACATCTGGCCCTAAAAGCCTTAGGGTGATAGTGGCTACTTAACAAAAGTGCTTTAATTTGGTATGAAAAAGCAAGAGTAGCCAGGCAGGGCACACAGGCGGAGGAGGGATGCACCAAGAATTGGGGCCATTTTTTATCACCTTTTCCTATAGGGTTGAGCTCTGGGTGCAGAATTCACTGCATCAGGCAGCTGGGGGTTTGAACTGACTCACACTGGAAATGTAATCAAGCCCACTGCCCCCTTGATGGGTGGACAACCTGGGAGTGCCACTAACTGGAAATAGAGGAGACCCAAGATGAAATAGCCAACTTCACCCAGCATCCTCTGCTGCTCATGGACTCGGAAACTTGATTAGTAGCATTTCTAGATGTATGGACAACTGGTATCCTTCGGCACTGGTTGACCAACACAATAGGCACATAATCAAGACCATCCCAGAATCTGAGGTCTGGAGCAGATGGCAAAACTCCACCAGGAACTACAATGTATACCACAACAGTAGCAGAGCTATATGTTGGCTGGGTCTGGGGCTTGGAGCAATCTGACCCCTTTACTACCACTGCAAAAATCCTGATGTACAAGTTTGAGAGGTCTCTACTCTTTGCAGTGTTTGTGTAAATATTAAAGAACTTGCAGCAGCAAATCTTTAGTACAACTAGCCTTTTCAGAGGCAAACTCTAACTTTCTCAGGAGAATTGTCTCACAAAGAATGGCTTTGCAAGAAAATGTCCTTGAAAATCTTTTGATTTGTTTTGGAGGACATGTTTTTTCACCTAGGAGGAATCGGACGAAGTTGGGAAGTAAAAAAAAACTTTACAAACTGTAAAGCTTAAATCTTTGCCTACTGCTAAGAAATATATTATAACACTGCAAACAAACAGAAAAACAGGATCATCCTACATACTACAGATTTATAATTCATGAAACAAGAAATATCGTTGTGTGTTCAATGATAAACAGCAGAATGTATTACTACCCTGCACTGCTTTCCTTGTTTGCTGGCATAATCGCTTCTTCCTGTGCAAAAGACCCTTTCTCTCTCTGCATACAATCTCTTTCTGTCTAGAGGTCCAGAAGTGGTGTCCATCCTGCATGCTTTACAGTTATTAGAGATAAAATACCACCATGAGCCTGTTGGAAAGCCTCTCAGTTTGGAACTAATAAATCCATGCATAATGTACTAGCCGACCAGTGCCAACAAACCTGCAGAATGAACATCCATACCCATCGCACAACACCCTGCATCTGTGGCAAGCACTAACAGGCCAGAGAAATGCAGCAGGTGGCTTATGAGGTATACGGGCTGGCAGGGTGCATACAGTGCGCTGTGCATGGCATGCCAGCGTCTGTCCTCCTATGGCTCATGAAGGATAAATGAATCACATTTCAGCTTCCCCTCAAGAGCCAAGAAACAGGAGTCAACTCAAAACCCTCATTCTGTAAGGTCTGCCAGGATATCACATTAATAAGAACTAAACTGGCTTTAATGGGATTCAAGGAAAGTGGGAGGCGGTGAAAACTTGTTGTGAGGGGACAGCATGAAAATACAAGCTTGTCGCTTAAAATCCAAGACTTGCTTAAAACTAACCCTGTGTTCAACGTCTGGGAAAAGTTATGTTCTCATCTATTCGCATCATAGCTAATGAGAACTTTGTTACAACTAATAACTTGTATTTTTGAAGTGCCTGATATCACACTGTATAAGGTTATAGCATTACAAATATCAGGTGTTAATGTTATCCTACCCAACAACTCAACAGCGCACATTTTTATCCTTCTAGTATTTGGGCTCACACTGCAAAGCTGATGAAGGTCACACTATGCACATCTCCCTGAGGTTGGTTGATCTGTGTATGTATAACCAGTCATTTGCAGGATGTTATAATTCAGGGTGGTCTGGTGGGTGTTTACGATACATTTACTTCCAGAACCGCCTTCTCTGAGCACTCTCCGTTTGGAGAATGAAGGCTGGATGTTGAGGATGGCAGTAGCTCAGTGTGAAGAATGATGCTTGCTTTTCACAACAAGATCTTGGGTAGGGTTTGAGGCTTTACAGGTACTGTAGACACCTTGCATGAGGCCCAAAAAAGTAATAGTGATGTGTGGACGGCTTGAATTTATCTCACCCTCTTCGTAAATATACTTGGTAAACCCCAATAACTGGTTGTCTAGTTTTCTAGCTGTTTCCTGCTGATTTGAGAAGTTTAAGGAAGAGCTTACCTGAAACAAAATAATAATAAACCCTTTGTGGGTCTCTGCTAATCCTTCCCATCAACATGTATTTTTTTTTTTAAGCACAAACCATACCCACTGAGGTAGTGGAACACTTTACAAGTTGCAAAAGAATACAAACTACAGTAATTGGGAGGTCAACAACATTAACATCAAAACTACCAGCAGACATCTTGTCTAGCTCCATGAGCTAAGAGGCCAAGGGGATGGTTTCTGTCAGGTTGAGCCATGTTCAATGGGAGCTCATTGTTAAGTCATATAACATCTCCTGAAAGAACAGCAAAGAGTAGCAACAGAATCTCTTTTACAGAACACTCTAGTCCGAATTGTCAATTCTCAAGATGTAGGAAGATCCACCTCTAGACATTCCAACCTGGAAGGGGAGTGGGACTTTGAGGTATCTGTGCAGGAGCTACATGAACGGATTGTCCTAATGTAGGGGGGAAGGGAATTCCTGTCTCTCACCCTTAGGCACGGGCTGAGGTTCTCCATGTATAAAATGAAGGGAGTTGATGAAAGTATAGATACTTGTGAGACTCTTTGCGGCAGGAGGTATGAATTTAAAGGGGACTTTGTCAGTTTTATTGGCTGGGAGAGGCTAGTCAGATAGGATTCCAACTATTCCCACTACAGGTCCACGGTTTTCAAAAGTGTGCCATGGATGACCATATCAAGCCCCGCCGAGAGGTGCAGAGGTATGAGTAGACAGGATTCCCCTTTATCTAGGATGTGTATCATTCACCACGTGTAACAAGGCAGACTCTGTGCTGCAACCGCATCTGCCACTAGTTTGAAGATCATCAACAATGTTGGTTTTGAATAACTTTTAATTGCATTACAATGCAGTTCTCTGTCATCCAAACGTTATTCAGATCTTTGGGGTGTGCTTTCAATTTTTTGTGTAATGGGTTCCTGGGCCAATTTGGCTCAGGGAAGACTTGACTTCAGTTGTTAGGTACATATGATTAATTAGCTCATGTCTTTCCCCATCTTGGCTGGGAGAGTATCTGGGAAGTGAGACCTTCAGCTAAGATCTACAATAGTCGTTGTCATATCTGCTTGTAAAATCTAGCGCCCTGAAGACCACACCTCTGTGTGTTTACATGTTAAGGCATCAAATATTCAACACATTATTTGGAGGTCTTTAAGAGCTGTAGCTTTCTATTATTTTCATGGAAGAAGATTGAGAATTTCTGTCTTTTTATAGTTGCCACTTTGCATGTAATTCTCAGGAGAACCATTGAGAAGAGTTGTTTGTATGCTGCCTTTTTGTTAGTTGGGCAAGTTCTTATTCAATTTCAGTTATGATTGAAATATGATGGTCTAATGTCACGGTTGTGTCAGGTACTAATTCCTGGTTCAATACATTTTTAGAGATTGTATTAACCTATAAAGACCTGTCGGTTTCTTTTAAGCTTCTTATCTAAACTTTCTAGTTTGACCGTTTATCTAGACTTTCGGTTTCTAGTTTGACCGGTGGCTTATGATTTGTTGCAAAGGAGGCAAAGGAGATATTAAGAACTGATCAGAGCAGTCCATTGGAATTCAAATGTGACTGTGGATTATAAGAATTTTAGTTATTAAGAGGTGTAAATAATACCCATTAAGGTTTTAAAGTAGTAAGAACCCGCTCATCTGTGCTTCAGAGTGGCCTGTGACCTGGGATGATGGAGGAGAAATTGCCAAAGGTGAGTTGTGAGGAATGTCTCTATCACTGAAGACCACAGTGGGCCATGGGTTGGGGGAGAGAGCTCAGGATGACTGCAAATGAGGTGAACCAGATAGTGGATTAGTAGCTGATCTGAAGTAGATCATCAATCTGTGATTTATATTTGACCCTTAAATCATGACATTTCCATCGCTGGATATGGAGACTGTATATTTCCTGTGGGAAAGGGCAGGCTGTTTAGTTGAATAGTTCCCTTATATAAAGGATATTTCCTACTACTAAAACATCCAGTACCTTAGTGAAAGCTTCTTCTAATTGGGAGAGCTACTGTAGAAAAAGAAAAGGATGGTTTTGAGGCAGACATTTCTCTGGCAGTGATGCTGGGGAGCAATTAAGGATTCTGTGAAGCCTCTAAAAATGTTGCCTTTAAACGATTTTAGAAAGATTGGAGTATACAAGATTTTATAAAAATTAGGTCCTAACTAGGGCCCTCATGTATAAAAGAGTTTTGGAAAACATACGGGCCTCGGAGAGGCGTATGGAGAGTGAAGAGTTGTCCATAGGATCTGCCAGGTTACACAGGCTGATAGGACTGTGGCAGTGCAGCTGACCACAGTTCAGTTCAGAAAAGCATTGTAACAACCACTTTGTTTGTAAATTTGTGGTATGCATGCACCACCATGTAATTACTACCAGTGCTTAATTTGAGCCAGGGATTTCCACAGCTAGGCACCGGCTCTTAATTGTCAACACTGGCAGGTATGACAGTCTGCCACATGGTGGCACTGTTTGTCTAATTTTGAGGTGAGCACAACAGTTGTTTATTTCCAAACTGTTGATACCCAAGATATTTTTGCAATCAATCAATCAATCAAACGGGATTTCTAAAGCGCCACTAATCACCCTCGAAAGTATCCAGGTGCTTAGAGAGTGCGTATCGGTATTTTTGAAGGTGCTGAAGATTCGCCGGCTTCTGAGTGAGAGGGGAGGGTTTCTCCGGACAAACACTTGCCACCAAGAATGATCTATCCTTGAAGAAGATAACCATGAGGGAGGTTTACAGGGGGAGAGATGAGGTAGAACATGGACTGCTGTTTGGAATGTAATGAGCCTGAACCTGCTCTGTAATAGAAGCGATGGCCCATGGAGGCCACTTCAAAATGGAATTCACTCAACCGGAGTCAACACATTACCAGCAGAGCGGCAGTGGAATATTGTGTGGGAGAGCTGGAGGCACAATATAACAATTCAGTGGGTACCACAAAATCAAAGGTGGTGTCTCCCACTTGGAAGTTGGATCCTGTGACTTTCGGCTACAGTTATCCGAGCCACCGTGCCGCGCCTTACTCAGGTATGCAGAAGATTAGTCGGCACTGGTGCCGGACTCAAACAAACTGGAATCTTTTAACACAAAGAGCCTCAAACACCTAGACACAAGCTCATATCTGTAAGAGGAAGAAGCATTGACAAAGTCAGTAGGTTATATCTTTTGGCTTTGCCAATACCTTTTGCAGCTACTGCTGAGCATTGGGAAAAATAAAAAAAATGTTTATTTCCGATGCTGAACAGCATCAGTAAAAGCATTGGTTAAAGAAAAGTGTAACTGTGTACACATGCATGGATGATTACACATACATGCGTATACATCACAATGCAATAGCAACTTAGCTTCACGGTGTATGTGTATGCGTGCATCAGCATACACGTGTCATAATGAGGCAGCCATTTTGTTTGTTTTTTAAATAGAGTTGGAGAAGGACGGATGCCAAATTTAGGGCAGTGATAAAAAAAAAGTGTGCATGAAAGCACTGTTTTCAAAGGAAGAAACTGAACAGAAAATTGAAGCAGCTGGGCTCTTCAACAAAATAAAAAAAATGTTTTCACAAATCACGCAACTTGGAGGGCTGTGGGGCAAAGGTGGAGCAGACGTCAACAGTGTGTAAAATAAATACTGCGGGCAGAGACAGAAACCGTGAGCGAGACAGAAGAGGTGGAATAAATAAATAAAAAGTGACAAGAAATGTTGAGACGGGAGCAACAGAAGAGCTTTCAACAAGGACCGTGCGCGCCGGGGCTAACAATGGGAAAACAGCACACCAGGAAGATTGCAAGAAAACATGCGCTACCGTGCCTAAGGCAAAAGAAAAATAGCAGCGGAAGGATACAAGTTATCCATTCCACAGAATAGCAAAGCGTCTACGGTCCAGGGGAGGGACAAACACAAGAAGGGGAATTAAAGGCACTAAATAAGAAGCAGGCAAATTAGATTGATGAGACAGCCAACCAATGGTGAGCAGTGGGTTGTCCCAAAGCACAGTGTAACTATTGGTACTGTCTGCAATTCACCTTTGACACAAGAGCCAGCTGTAGGCAGGACCTGACAGTGCCCCTATCAACTGTCCGGCGGATGGAGCTCAGTGCCCATTGCCAGAGTTGCTCACGCTGTTACAGTCCGGACCGCCATGCATAATGCAACATTCACAAAACACAAATGGTCCTGAAGAGGGAAGTATAACCAGTGGGGTAACGAAACTTGGGGGGGCCCCCACAAAGTGCATGGAGGGACCCCTTCTGGACTCACTCTGGAGCTCTAAGCTAGGTTACTGTGCTGAGGAGGCTACTGGAGCTTGGGGGCCCCCCCGCACCGTGGGGGCTGTGAGGGCCTTTGTTACGCCACTGAGTATAACTGTAGACTTTCACAGCAATAATTATTAACAAACCTTCAGTAGATAGGTTATGCTTAAACAAATTTATTGGTTAGAAAAATAGCTTAAACACATCAGCAACTTATTTGTGGTGCAAGCAATCAAGTGAATAAATAGTGCACAAGTGTATACAAGGTCCAAATGTGTACATGTGACTGATAAGGACATATGGCTGGAGCAGAAAGCACTCGAAATATCACACACTTGTGCTCTATTTATTCACTTGGTCGGTTGCACTGCACTGTTACACTTTTGGGAGCACATGGTCTATGTTTGTTTTCAGAACCAAAACAAGTTCCTGACATGTATAAGATATTTTTCTAACCTATAAATTTGTTCCTCTTAAGGACCATTTGTGTTTTTGATAAGGGCCTTACCCAGGTCCTGGGGTTCCTGGATAGCTCCATATGTTTTGCAAATGCATAAGGAACGGACAGCCTCAGCGCTACTGCCTTATAGACATTGGCTCTTATGAGTGTGCATGCAACAGTGGCTTGTTCATCTCAGCAGGCTCCCGCCCACATACCAAAATCATCCACGGGTCACGCTGACATGTACGGCCCCTAAAGAACCCATGTAAGTCAGTGCTTGGTTTGCAATTCCAGCCATCAGTTGGGAGAATATAACCCTTTCCTCCACCATTCAGGATTTCACGGGTGTTAGAGTAGGGGGTCTCCAGCAGCCACTCTGGGACTCCGGCACGTTCCTGGTTGCCTGCAGCTGCAAATCGTTTAGCAAAAAACTATAATAAACTGTGTTTATTATTGTTTTTTGGGAAAAGGGGTGGGCCACAGGTTGGGACGAGCACTGAGGGGGAAGTGTACAGCACTCCCCTTCAGCACGCATGTATGTTTGGCCGGCTGTCTCAGGCTGGCCAAACACACATGCGCAGTAGGCTCTCTCCAGCCCGGTAACACAGTTGCCGGGCTGGAGAGTTGCTCTGAATTTTTGACGCTAATCCTGCAAAGCTCCAAACTAGCATCAAAAATGTTCACGCTAGTTCCCTAACCACCGCCATGGTGCACCGTGTTTTAGATACGGCGCACACATGGTGCCGTTAGGGGGTGCTAAGGGGTGCAAGGAAAGTGGGGATGCACTGGGGCAGCGCCTCTTTCCTTAAATCTGGCCCTAAGCACTTTCAAACTAAATATGCTTGACCTTTTGGGTTAAATACAAATAGGAAAATAAACACATTGCGTTCAATAGAGACGATGAGGTTGTAAGTAAAGGAATATGTACATTTTTAAGGAATTTTGATCAAATGTTGACAGATTTTCTTTGCTCATGCCGAGAAAGATAAATGCATGTTGCCATATATTATATGTATCCATTGTTTGTTATACAATATTAGTAATGCTTGTGGGGGCAGCCTCATAAAGATATTTTAAAAGTATTACATCTGTAGGTTTCCTAATGCGAACTCAGTAGATTTGAATCTTTTATGAGAGCCACAAAATTCCCAGATCAAATTAACTAAATGTACGAACGTGTGGGTGGATTCCTGCGTGGATGTTTAACCAGGAACATTTACAAGTGATGGAGTATCCGTCTGTGGTTATTCACGGTGCACATCAGCATTTTCCCATGTGCAGCAGCCGAGCAAGAAAACTACCATCGACAGATCTGGGTATTTTTCACACGTCATTTACATACCTAGTTAATTTTTTTGGAGTAGAATTAGGTTTGTAAATGAAGTGAAACACTCTCTTGGAAAAAATGTGAATAACCACAAAGCTATAATTTTACAAGTGATTTCTGATTTCTTTTTGTGCTATGTTCCTTCCCTCACTCTAAACTTCTGATGGCATAAATTCAGCCACGGTGGCAAGGTCCTGTCCCCATAAGTGCACTTTGCGTTTGCAAAACTTCCGCTAGGGCTGGTTCCCAAAATCAGTATTTGGGGTTTCTTGGATTAAGTTGCATTTTATGGCACAGATAAGTGGCACATGGTGAGCAAAAACTTTACCAAATTGGGCTCAAAATATTCTGACAGTAACTCAACATGGGAAGACAAACTATTTAACTGCAAGGGGCTATGGGCCTGAATTAGATATTGGTGGACGTGTTACTCCGTCACAACAGATATCCCGTCCGCAGAAATCTAAATCCCATCATATCCTATGGGATTTAGAATTCGGCACATGGGATATCCGTCACCACTCTGACGGAGGGACTCGTCCGCCAGTATCTAAATAAGGCCCTGAGTGTATATTGCAAGGAATGAATTGAGATCTAATGCTCATTTTGTAGGGGAATCTAAATTCTACAAATCTAGGTCAGGGTGACAATGCTGTTTTGTCAATCAATCCATCAAGGATTTAAAAAGCGCAGCAAATCACCCAGTCTCAATGTGCTGAAAAAGTAAGAAGAAGACAGGAGCAAGAGGGGTACAGCACAGTGCTTAATTTGTGCTTGTTGTTTCCGGTGTGGAGCACAGGCACTTATTTCTGAGGGCCGGCGCTTATTTCTGAGGGCCAGGGCTTATTTTTCTGCCTCAAGCATTTACTGCGAGCAAAAGACGCATATGGGAAAGACGGAACAAGAGAAAAACTAAAAAGCGTCACAATGGGAGAAAGCAGAAAGCTGCAAGAGTGAACTGAAGGGGCAGGGCATGGCTTTGAATGGATTAAAGAGGCCCGAGACGGCTTCAGGATTACGCTGTCTCAGTATTCCGTGTTTATACATTTAATTGCAACAGCCGCATGTTTAGGAGGAGGGCTTTGGGCACCGGCACATTATTATTTACAAATTAAGCAATGGTGCAGCAGCATGGGGAGAGCTGGGTCCGGGAGCCAAACTCTTGAATTCTCTACCCTCAAACCTACATCCTGCAACTTCCCTATTCCAATTTTGCTGCCACCGAAAGACATGGCTCTTTAGACATCCTCTTGGCAAACAAGATAGGTCCCCGGGATAGTTTTTCTCACCTACATTGAGAACCGAACCTACACACCTTGAAGTGATAGTGCGCTCTACAAGTGATATTCACATGACATAACATAAATGGGTAATATTCCTTGAACCCTTCCATCGTCCTGTTAGCGTGGACAGTCATTGAACCGCGGATGTTTGTCTATTGCGGATGATCAGCCTTTCACTGGTACCTTCTGTTGGGATAATGTGCCAGCTTCCTTAGCCACCAGTGCTCATTTCAGTCAATAAGAATGATCAAACAAGGCCAAAGATCTGATATGCTTCTGACTGGTAGACCATTTCCCTATCGGGCCGGAGAGGGGAAATTTAAGATTCCGAACCATCTCATTTGCTCCGACACACCTTTTTGTGTCTTGTCTATGCGCTAGCACCGCTAAACACCCAAGACAGAATCGATAGCTGGATTCTGCGCGTCAGTATCTGACAGGTGTAGAATTCAGGGGAGAAGAAACATCATTAATACCTAATTACTTTCGTCTAAAAAGGCGTACACAGAGATAAAGCAAACTGGCCAATATTCTTGTGGGATCCGTTTGGCAGTAACACCGTCTCGGCTCTGGTGCACCCGCGCTCCAGCTCCAGAGATGAGACGCTACCAACGATCCCGCCTGATAAATCGCTCCCCTGGGAAACTGCCCCAGGCCCAAGATAATTCCCCACACTCACTGTTGAATGTCAATTGTAAGGGTTGTGTACTGATACCAACCGCGTGTCGGAGAGGTTTCCATAAAAGTGGAACACTGCAAACACCTACACTCATCCCTTCTTTTGCAAATGTTTTTAGCACTCTTCAGCGACCGAGGACGTGTTTAATTTGTAAAAACAAATACGTTTTCCCCGAAGTTTCTTTAGGACCCTTCTACTAGCACTGCAGAATGCCAGGGGTGTCAAAACCCACAGCTGCTTAGTCTTGAATCTACCTCGTGCCTATTTGTTTCAACACCCTAAACTTCCTGTCTCTGTCTCTTCCATGCAGGTTCTCTTTCACCATTCCTTCCTGCCTTTGTTACTGTTTTCCTAGGTTTCTCCATTTTATGCATTTCTCTTGTTCTGGGTCCTGGTCCCAAAAATGAGAACCTACAACCACCATAAAAAACTAGGCACTGGCCTTAGTGACATGTCAGTGCTCTATAAATCTATGTATAGATACAAATAAATACATTAGCAACATTTTGACTACAATTCAGTTGCATCCACGACTTTATCAGACTTTTAGTGATATACAAGGAAAAATAGCCTGACTTCAGGCAGTTGAATGGCTTGACTTCAGGCAGTTGAATGGCTTGAATTTTCCCAGGAAATGGCTTGCCATCGGGCAGTTAAATGGCTTGACTTCAGGCAGTTAAATGGCCTGATATCAGGCAGTTAAGTGGCCTGTGTTCAGGCAGTTAAATGGCTTGATGTCAGGCAGTTAAGTGGCCTGACTTCAGGCAGCTGAATGGCATGACTTCAGGCAGTTAAATGGCGTGACTTCAGGCACTTGAATGGCCTGACTTCAGGCACTTGAATGGCCTGACTTCAGGCACTTGAATGGCCTGACATGAAGCAGTGAAGCGTCCTACCTTCAGGCAGTTTTTTTAAAACCAGAAAACACTTCCTGGTCAAAAGAGAGTCCAATACCTGCCCTTGAACACATTCAACCTCTTCCTTATTTAATGTGATATCAGTATATAAATGAAACCCTGTCTGTCCCGAACAGCCTGAAACAGAGGATGAGATTTCCTTTGCAGTTTGAAAATCCATGTATGGAGCTAACTTCCATCCCCTGGGTGGAATCCATGCTTGTGAGTTGCAGCAAGAACCATGTTCCTGCAAGTCTGTGTGCATTCTCTGATAGTGAGCCCTGGCAGAAGACAGTCAATCAATCAATCAATCAGGATTTATTAAGCACGGCTAATCACCCGTGAGGGTCTCAAGGCGCTGGAGTTGCTTGCTGCTTCACAGTGCTCTGTTCACTTGAACAACCATGTCTTCAATCCTTTTCTGAATTCCCGGAGCGATGCAGTGTTCCTGATGCTCAGGGAAAGGTTGTTCCAGGCTTTGGTGGCCAGGTGAGAGAAGGATCGTCCTCTGCTGTCGGATCACTAGATCAGGGTGGTGTCTGCAAGGAAAAGGGAGGCAGATCGCAGGTGTCGGGTCTTGGTGGAAGGTGATTTGTAGCCAGGGCGATGTATTGCTGTATGGAAGGAGGGAGGAGGTGACCAGTTATACCCATCAGGCATGATCGACTGCGCATGCAGGGAGTCCCCTGGATGTGCACCTGTTGGGGCCTACCTGAAAGGGTGTATGAAAGGTCTGGAAGATTCCAAAGCATCTTTTGCAGAAAGACAGAGCAATGAGGTCCTGGGTGAACCACCCAAAGGCCTGTCTGGTTAAGCTTCAGCCCTAGCAGTATGAGGTGAGCAAATAAAATGGGAAATCATCTCTTCAGAAGAACCCAACGGCTGGGCCGTCAGACACGAGCCAAGGTCTAAGAGACATGTAGGCAGATGCCTGGGTACATCCTTGCTGCCGCTTGTGTTCATGAAGCAGGAGGCATAGAAGATGTCGAGAAGTCAGATCAACTCAGGCCTGATGCCTTCTGGTTTTCCTGCACCTGGGTGATGTGGTACAGTCCAACAACGATAGGGCTACCGTGGCCACTGGGTGAAACAAGGTAGGTAGGGGTTCACCACTCCAGGACTTGGGGTTGAGGTAGTTTCATGCAAGGTTCCTCTATCGGACTTCAAGCACAGGCTGCCTTTAGGGAGCCTCAGGGGATGAACCTCACGGCATCTTCTGCATCCCATGCCGTCTCAGTGCTGACTGTCTGCCACCCGTAAGGATGTGAGGACACTGCTGCAAAGGGAACACTGATTACATTCAATGTAGTCAGAGTATGGTACCCCGCCTCCCGAGTGCGAGTCGTTATCGGAATTCATAAGATACATATATACAGATCTCCTGGGTCCTGATAACCCAGTCAGGACGTAAACCCCCTCAAGTACTGGTCAGCGCCAACTAGTGCCATAGTGGGTATTGTGAACGAGGGAAACCAGGTCTACATATATGTCTGCTCAGTGTAGGCAAATGTGTTTTTCAATGCAAATGGTTTCTCAGTTAGATCCACTATTATAACTCACAAGAAGTCTGCTGGTGTCTATTTTTGAACTTTTGTGAAATGACACATCTAGTATTTCCTCCTGAAAAGAAAGCAAAGCAGTCTTACAAACTCCAAAGGCTTGTAAATTAAAGTTTTTGGAGGATGACAATCCTCAATATTTTTTTAACAGGTGAAACACTGAGGCTAGGATTGCACTGGGACTGGTGCAGGCACATTTAAAACCTTTTGAAAGAGGTTGGCACCTGGTGCCCTGGTAGTTCATAGTTATTTAGGCTGTGGCAGGGCTGCTCCATATAACAAAGACATAGAAGGCTATGGATGTTTCTCAGTAGATGAAAAGCCTAAGAATCAACACAGACTCCAGATATCTGTAAATTGCCCCGACCTTCATTTTGCTCAATTTTCAGAACTAAATATCCCTGATTCATTTGAAAATCATTACTGCATTGATTTAAGTGTATAATACAGCTTAAGATTTTCTATTCAGACCTCATCAGCACAGCCTCTAAATTCATATTGCCTGATTATGTACTACAGCTTCCTTTTCAGAAGTTATGGATGACAAACCCAGGGGCCGATTTAAGTGTCCGCAGGTGGCCCGTTTCTTCGCCCTGACGGAGATGCCGCCTGCTGAATTTATAAAGGACTGCTAAGCTGGTGGTCATTTCAAAAGCATGGGCAGGAACCGCCATCACAGCAGCTCCTGTCAATTCTTTGCTCAGTTTGGTGCCGGGCTCCATCAACGTGACAGAGCCGTGTGCCAAACTGTTTTTTATATATTTAAAAAAAAATCCCAAAGTGGGATTTTATTTTTGAAAATAAAAGAGATTGCCACCCTTCACCACAAGGGTCATCTCACGTGTAGAGCGGGGGTATTTTGTGTTTTTTACTGTCCCTTATCATCACGGTTTGCCTGGCGGGGACGAACGCTAGAAAACGGCTGTATATGCACCTATCCTAAGTGGGCAGACAGACATATAGCCAATTCTTCACTGCCATGACTCCATCGGGCCATCAGAGAAGTTTGGCTACAGCACTGAAAAAGCAGTCACCGCCATGGCCAAAGCTATGGACCGTCGGCATTTAAATCGGGCGGACGGACCACTGTGTTGGCAGGGAGGGGTCACCGTCGACATCGCAACAGAGTTCCCTCTCTGCCAACACCTAAATCAGCCCCGATGTTGGGCTAGAAGTGAGTGGGAGACAAAGGCAGGCGCAAATGAAGTGGTGGTTGAATGGAAGAAAAAAGGATGAAAAACCAAAAAATGGTGAAAGACAAGGAAAATGAGACGATACTGGGAAGAGAGAGAAATGTACGTTGAAGAGGTGAACATGAGGGAGAGGGAAGGAACAAAAGAGGACTGTAAAGGGAGGCTGGGACAGAATAGATATAGGTATAAACTGGATAAGGAGAGCGAGAGAGAGAGAGAGAGAGAGAGAGCGAGATAGATGGGGAGAGAGAGAGAGAGAGAGAGAGATAGAGACAGCATATTGAATGGAAATTGGAAAATAGAAACAAGGTTGTACAGGAGGGAACACAACAAAAGAGCAGCCTACAGGCATGTTGTTTTTTGCTTTAACAATGTTGTATTTAAATGGACCACACTGAGCACACGTCCCCCCTTTCACCCACTTTCATGCCACAAGAAGGTAAAGTCTCTGTACTGGCATAGCAAGGGTTCAGACAATTACATCTAAGGTTGATTGACAGATGTGCATGTGAATGGCAGAAGATGGATCTACAGGAAGTGACAGCAGCAAGGCTACAGGATATGACACCAGGAGTTACAACAGTTAAAGTGGATGTCCAAGTGAGCACAGCAAGACTTTCAGGACGCTGACATGGATCATCACCTATGTGAAAAAGATGTCAGAACTCACATATTCACTCGCTCATGCTCAGTGAGTTACATATCTGCTCCAGGGATCCATCTGTAACCTCTATGTCACTCGTCCTAACTGTACATGTTCTGTTGGTGATGAAAGCTTGTACTAGTCTGTCCTGCTGAATCTGTTCAGAGGTGAATGAAAGAGGGCACTTGCTGCCATCCATGAGAGGGAAGCTTGCTTTGCAGCTGCCATGCTGCACCTCTTCTGAGAGGGCACAAAGCTTGCACTGCACGTGTGTTTTGCTTTCACTAATGACCGAGCTGACAAAAATCTCTGGAATGCACTTCTTAGTTTAAAGAAGACATTTATTATTAATTCACCACGAGGTTCCTGAGAAAGGAGATTAGTTGGTTGGAGGCACACGTTTAAAAATAATCACAGCAATGAAAGGAAAATATATCAAAGTGATTCTCAACTGCAATGTACACAGCAAATATATGTGATTATATTATAGAATAATTGCAAAGCAAAGAATAAAGTCAAAATTCATCACTGTAGGGCCTGTCACTGCTCTTCATCTTTCTCATGCCAGCAAGTTGATGACCCCTGTTCAACTGAGAGAAAGAGTTTTCCACCCTCACGGGATGTCAGGCATTTGACGTCCAATCCTGACTGAAGTCTCAGAAAAATTCCCCTCGCTGCTGCCCAGGGACACCTTTTATAGGTTAAATAATCATGGGAAAAAGCCTTCTGAAAGGCCCTTCCCTCTCAGATGTGAATTATTTAAAAATGCTGGCTTGTTTAGGTAAACCTTGACAGAAATGTGTTGAAAGCTGGTCATTGTTTCGAGACACGCCCCTCAAGGTCAGACTGTTTTCTGCACTAAAGAAAAATACAAAATATGCGCTTCCTTATCATGCTATCGTGTTCGGTAAGAGAAAATACGAAAAACACAAGCTTAGTTTACCATGTGGAAAAACACTGCTCATCTGCAATGTCTCAACTGCAATGTCTAACGCCACAATAAAGCCAATAGGCAGCTAAACTGAATACAAAATGTAATGTCTAACGCCACGATAAAGCCAATAGGCAGCTAAACTGAATACAAAATGTAATCTGCAACTGGTGAACATTGAGCAACTAATATGCACAGTGGTGAAATACAAAGTCAGTGGTCAAACATGCTTATTTTCACTACAACGTGCCTCAATTGTATCCATCCTTTGATGTGATGAGTTTATGCTGAGGTGACCCCAGCTATACCTGTCCTCCAAAGGAGGGAAGCTTGCACTGTGTCTGCCCAAGATGTACCTGTTCCAAGAAGAAAGGGTGTTTCCACTGTGTGAGATCACGTGTGGCTTCTGAAACAAGTATCCCAACCAGTTTGTCTCCGGCCTTTGGCTGCCATACCGAGAACACCAACGACATTGATGCTAGAGGAGAAAGGGGTAGAATGTTGCAATGACTCCCCCCCTTTTTCCCTTCTCCTTGCACTTCCACTCTGGTCATAGGTCCAGTCTATGCTCCTCTGACGAGCTCAGACATAGGGCTTGATTACGATCTTAGCGGATGGAATACTCACCTGTTCTATCCGCTATATTACGAGTTCCATAGGATGTAATGGAATTGTAATTTGGCGAACGGGATATCCGTCACATTTGTGACAGAGCAACCCAATCTGCCAAGATCGTAATCAGGCCCATAGTCAGGAGGTTACTAGAACGAGGGTAATATTTTAAAATGACTCGGAACCTGAAACCCAAGACTGCATCAACCATGAGCAATACATGGAATTATTGAGTGAAAGGTCATTATTGATTGACCTCACCTGATGGCACACACATGCAAGAGGTCAGATGCTCATTACCTGAGTGCGACCACACCTCTGCCTGCATTCCTGAGATGTGGGCACCCCGTGCCCCTATATCAAGTGCAGGGACATCTGAAGAATTTTAGCGGCCCTGTGCCAAACGAATTTGAGGGTCCTCTGTTCAGAACACCATTGAATTTATGATCCAATATCAGCTCTTTCATGCCCTCTTTGGCCAGGTCACTGACAGTGCACAGGACACTGATCCAAATTTTAAATGTGTTTTTATCTAATATTCAGAGAAAGTGAGGTGTGTTTTCAATATTGTAACACAGCAACAGCTCACTATTATTACTGCAAATAATCCATGTGACACCCTCTAATTTCTCAAATGTGAGGTCCTGTTTTGATCTAAAAGAATTTTTTTTATGGATGTTGCATGAAACAAACACAACATTTATCTGCAAAATGTATGTAATAGACTTTCACACATAACCCACATTAAAATAAATTAAAGGGTAAGGGCATTTAAAACAATCTATTTAAGAATTATTCAAAGTCATCAGGACAGGACACTCTACAGAACAGAGATGGATCTATCAGGGGCCCCTGAAAGGCTGGGGCCTGTGCCGGAGCCCACTGTGCCCATGACTTAAAACATCTCTGATCAAGTGCTGAGCGCTTTAGTGAAATGATAACTTTGGAGATTGGTGGAGGAAATGATGACTGAATTAGAGATATTCTGCAGATTGCTAGACAGATTTGGTTCATCTTTAGTAATTCTCTAGATAATGAATAAGAATAAACCCTGGTACCTTCTTTGCCTCCCGAATGCAGCGGATTCTGCTGGTTCGATAAAAGCACTTTGATTCCAGCACTTCATTTAATCTAGATAGAAGATGGAGCTGACCTTTACAGTGCAGTGGTTCTGCACTTGATTATAATTGATGCTGTGGTTCAGGGGTGGTTTGTCTCTGTAGACAGAAGTGTGTTTCCCGGCTGTTTCTGTGCACACTGAGAGCCCTAGCATCAGGGCCACTGGAATTATGCAGTAGGAAGGGAGCAAATTAAGCGGCAGGGTTGAGTAAATTATGAGGAAAGAAAAGGCAAATTGTGTGGCATAATGTGGCACATTTTGTAATAGTATTACTTCATTATTTTGTCATTTTTAAACTTGGTAACACTCTCTTGGCATTGGTTGCACCTCATTGGTACCAGTTTAACACCCAAACATAGCAATACGCAACAGAAAGATGACAGGTCCAGCTGTGTTAAGGCCTTTCCACTGTGCAGCAATACGTGTTCTCTTATTTTAGTAAATTTTTGAACTGTGTGAGCTAAAAAACATTTTTTTGCCAAAATCTATAGATTATGGGGCAGATCACGGATTATGTGGTAAATGCGGAAAATCTATAATTATGCTAAAATCGCTGTAGCCAGACAATCACATAATTCCAGTGTACCTGCCTATCATAGAGTGAGCCCTGGGTGTGCTATGTTAAGACACTCACTGCCGCAGTTTTGGGACGACTGGTGTCTTCCTTCATTGAAGAGCTGGCATAGCGCTATTTTACCACCTTGGACAGTAGTACATTTTTGCTTGTCGCAGGTACTTTGAAGGCAAGCGCTGCTTTTAGCTGGAAGTGCAGCGGCATTTGTGGACCTACCCAAGTACACAAAGAACATAACACAATGGTGTACATTAAGCAACATAACACAAATAAGACATGAGGGGGCAGCACAACAAAACAGAATGTAATGCAAAAAGCAGGACAACACCACAAAATCACATCACAAAAATGCAGCTGAAAAATAAAGCAGCTGAAAAAACAAGAGAATGCATCACCAACACAACAACATCCCACACAACAAACATGCACATACGTTCTTGTCACACATCACCACCACTAGAAGTCTATTTTTATAATACAGTGGTAAAAGGAGTTTGGAGCAGGCACTGCCCTAACTTATGACCAAGGACATGCCACAGTGCCAGTCACAAATGTTTTGTGATCCAACCCACAGTGTTCTACTGATTGGCTGCACTCCATTTGTTACTAACATGCCATCCTGAATAAGACTGTGTTGGTATCAACACAACAGTGACATGGGTGGCAATAAGCAGTATATTGGCTGTTCTAGTGCCACTTTGTGTTGAGTTAAATAGACATAGGTCGTGCAAACTTTGAATCCTACACACAAAAGTGTAGCTAAGAAACCATGTCATGCACATAGGGGGCATCAGCAGCATTGCACATTATTGCAAAAGTCCAATAAAATGTCTGTTTTCAGTGTATGGGGGAAACTCCAGAAAGCAAAATTCTGAAAATCCTCTCAACGTTGGTGTCTGCAGGTGTGGGACTGAATTTGCAACACATGTGCACACCGGGGGGATGGGTCTGCAGCTCATGTCCACATGCAACGGGATAAGATCTGCAGCATGTGCATGCACCAATGGATGGGTCTGAAGCTCATGTCCACATCTCAAGGGGTATGTTCTGCAGCATGTGCACACACCAGCGGGATGGGTCTGCAGCTCATGTCCACATCTCAAGGGGTAAGTTCTTCAGCATGTGCACACACCAGCGGGATGGGTCTGCAGCTCATGTCCACATCTCAAGGGGTATGTTCTTCAGCATGTGCACACACCAGCGGGACGGGTCTGCAGCTCATGTCCACATCTCAAGGGGTAAGTTCTTCAGCATGTGCACACACCAGCGGGACGGGTCTGCAGCTCATGTCCACATCTCAAGGGGTATGTTCCTCAGCATGTGCACACACCAGCGGGAAGGGTCTGCAGCTCATGTCCACATCTCAAGGGGTATGTTCCTCAGCATGTGCACACACCAGTGGAAGGGTCTGCAGCTCATGTCCACATCTCAAGGGGTAAGTTCTTCAGCATGTACACGCACCAGTGGGATGGGTCTGCAGCTCATGTCCACATCTCAAGGGGTATGTTCCTCAGCATGTACACACACTAGCGGGATGGGTCTACAGCTCATGTCCACATCTCAAGGGGTATGTTCTTTAACATTTACACACACTAGTGGATGGGTCTGCAGCTCATGTCCACATCTCAATGTGTATGTTCCTCAGCATGTGCACACACCAGCGGGATGGGTCTGCAGCTCATGTCCACATCTCAAGGGGTATGTTCTTCAGCATGTGCACACACTAGCGGGATGGGTCTGCAGCTCATGTCCACATGTTAAAGTGCTCATTCTTTGGGCATGTGCACACACCAGCGGGATGGGTCTGCAGCTCATGTCTGCATGTTAAAGTGTTCATTCTTTGGGCATGTGCACACACCAGCAGAATAGGTCTGCAGCTCGTGTCCACATTTCAAGGAGTATGTTCTTCAGCATGTGCACACACCAGTGAATGGGTCTGCAGCTCATGTCCACATGACAAGGGGTAAGTTCCTCAGCATGTACAAGCACCAGTGGAATGGGCCTGCAGCTCATGTCAACATGTCAAGTGGTATGTTCTTCAGCATGTACACACACCAGTGGATGGGTCTGCCGCTCATGTCCACATGTCATGGGTTAAGATCTTCGAAATGCGCACACCAGTGGAATGAGTCTGCAGCTCATGTCCACATGTCAAGAGGTAAGTTCTTCGGCATGTGCACACACCAGTGGAAGGGGCCTGCAGCTCACATCCAGAGGTCAAGGGTAAGTTCTTCAGCATGTGCACACACCAGTGGAATGGGCCTGCAGCTCATGTCCACATGTCAAGGGGTAAGTTATTCGGCATGTGCACACACCAGTGGAAGGGGCCTGCAGCTCTTGTCCACATGTCAAGGGGTTGGTTCTGCAGCATGTGAGCACACAAGCCTAGTGGGTGTTTGAGTCATGTCCACAGGTCAAGGGGTACATTCTTCAGCATATTCACACACAGCAGTATGTTTTTTTGGCTTATCAATCAATCAATCAACTCGGATTTGTAGAGCGCAGCTAATCACTCATGAGGGTATCCAGGTGCTAGGAGCAGCTAAAAAGCCAGGTCTTGAGTCCCTTTCTGAACTGCCGAAGGGAGGATGAATTTCGGAGGTGAGAGGTAAGGTTGTTACAGGACTTGGTGGCGAGTGGGAGAAGGATGCTCTCCACTGTAGCTTCGGCGGATGCGGGGTGTGTGCGAGGGTGAGGGAGGCGGAGTGTAAGTGTCTAGAGGGTTGGTGGAAGTTCAGGCGGTGGTTGATGTATGCTGGTCCTCGGTCGTGGAAGGTCATGTACTCACGTAAAGGGGCCGAGTGTGTAGCATGTGCGCACACTAGCAGAATTGTATTTCCACATATCAAGGGGTTGCTTCTACCGCACATACACATACCAGAGGGATGGGCCTTCAGCTCATGTACACATGTCAAAGGGCCGGGTCTGCAGCACATGGGTCTGTGCTCATGTCTACTGGTCAAGGGGTACATTTTTCAGCATGTGCACAAATCAGCGGGGTGGGTTTTTGGAATAAAGTTTAGGAGGCTGTGCTGATGACATGAGCAGAATTTGCCACTGTTACATCTGCTTGGTGCTGAGGGCTATTAAAAACAGTGTGGATTTGTTTAAAAGTGGTCACTTATCCTAAACAGGGTAGAATTCAGTGGATTCCACTTAGGTAAGGTGGTACAGAACAGAGAAGTTAGCACAGCCAGGTTGGTGATCAGATGGCACTGGAAGGGGAGAAAATCCCAACTGTGAGGGTCAAATTAGGAAAAGGACCGCCCTGCAGTTCTTGCATGGTGGAAGCGAGGAACACGTGCCAATTATGAGGGGTGCACAGCGGGATACCCTACAGTTCCAGCAATGTGGGCCTTTGCTGTAGAGCGCTCTGCGTGTGGCGTATGGCTCTGAAGAGGGATTGTCTGCGCATGGAAAGCCAAAAGAGGCCTCTGAGATGAGAGGACACAATGGCGTGGTTTAGGACCTTTCGCACCACCACATTTTAAATTATTGTACCCTCTTCATGAGATAGGCAGGGATGCAAGTACAGTGGGCATTTCCACAATCTAGACCAGGGTTCTCCAATGTCGGTCCTGGAGGGCCAGATCCATGCCAGGTTTTTATTTAGCATTCCCACTTTCAGATAAATGTAGTTATCTTATAAATCTGTCATGAATCCGGCTGGTGCACAGGACCATTTTGGGGTGTCAATGGGAAGCTGTGCAAACAACTTTCGAAACCTTTTAAGGATGTCAATACAGGATGCTAATACAGGCGTGATCTGCCATTGAGAGGTTATTATAAAGAATTCTGCCTCAATCCTTGGCGCAGTTGGTGGGTTGGACAGTGACTCCCAAATCTTCAGGTCACCAGCTCTCGACCAGCAAGAAGTGGATTTCCCAAAGAGGACCACTTCTGTTTTACCACCCTACATCCACAGCGCAAAGAAACAAGATGATGGAAGAGCTGTGAGAGATGAGGCTAAAGATCGATGAGAGGTAGTGAATTCAAAATGGATCAGGAGTGAAGAATGCTTTAGGAAGGATGACTTTAAAAAGTTGTGAAACAACATTTGTATTAGCAGGAATCTACCTGGTCAATATAGCTCAATGAGAGGAAGCAGTGATCATTAGGTTATCAGGTTACCAGTTTGATCCCAATAAGGCTGACTCAACCTTCTTCTTTTCTCCTGAAGGTCCATAAATTGAGTACCATGTACTAGGTGACAGTAAGATGTTATTTACTGCTTTCAGAATCTGCAGTAATACATTAGGAGGTGCTTTCTTAGCAAACATATTACCATTATTCCAAAAAAGCTGAGTTGGCAAAGTTGAACAAGCACATGTTACTGTAGTTTTTATAGGTGGCCATGCAGCAGCAGTTTCACTCATCATTTAAAAACTAAAGATACATTACATATCTTTCATTTCAGAGTGGATGCTGAACATATTCAGAGGTGAAGGAAGTCTTAACATGAGCTAAGCCTTTGAGAGCAACCCCTTGACTCGCCAGCCCTGCCTGCTACCAATTGGGTTGAGAGGGGCAAAGCATTAATGTTGGGTGCAAGCAGTGGTCTTCCCAAGAACCGAAAGCATCAAAAAGTGGTGAATTGGTTAAACTGTCCTATACAAAACTGCATAAAACAATGGAGCACGGCACCCTGGCTGAGTTTTCTAAGAGGTGCCCACGCGTTCTGCATGAAAGAAGCAGAAGTGAAGCAATAAATGCATGGTTCTTTCATATATAGGGTGATACCAGACAGCATTCCTAGAGCACCTCCTAGTGGTGATGTGAAAATACTGCATAAGGCCTGAAAATCATCCAGTTTTCCTTCTATTATTCTTGTGAAATTCTGTAGAACAGATCTCTTGACCAGACTCAGGCATCGGCACAGATTCTGACTCCCCAAAATACACATATAAATGAGTGGTTGTTATTGGCTCCTCGATCCAGGGGTGAGAGCACCTTTAATGATGTCTCAAGGTGTATGATGACTATAGGCAGAAAGTGAATCATATTTGGCAATCAAGTAGTGAGTGTCGTCGGGCAGTGGTTCCCAACCTTTTGACTTCTGTGGACCCCCACTTTATCATTACTGGAACTCGGGGATCCTCACTGGATCATTATTAGAAACCGGGGACCCCGCCCCCACTGAGTCATTGCTGGAAGCTGGGGACTCCGGCATAAATATCAGCAATGATTTGAACAGCAAAACAATACAAAAAATACAGAAACAACAATTCTATCAAACACATACACAAATGATAAAGCATTTTACTTAATTCACAAACAAATATAAATACAAAATAAATAAATAATTTTAATAGGAAGGTTGAAGCTTTTATAAATTCAACCAAAGCCACAGATTGTTCACACTACATTCTGTATGACGCACCTGCACGGCTCCCATTAATCAATCTGAGGGTACTAATTTGATTTTTAACCTCCAATTTCAAATTACTTGACATTTACAGTACATTTTAACAGTTTCAATTGTATATTTGTCCACTTTATTTATACGCACTTTATTAATGTTTCAATATTATAAAATTTTCTGGAGGGTGAGTGCTGTACTGCTGTTGTCTGCTGGTGTTATTATATGGAGAGAATATGCTGTACTGTGTGCTCTACTGGTGTTATTATATGGCGAGTGAGTGCTGTGCTGCTGTTGTCTGCTGGTGTTATTATATGGAGAGAATATGCTGTACTGTGTGCTCTACTGGTGTTATTATATGGCGAGTGAGTGCTGTGCTGCTGTTGTCTGCTGGTGTTATTATATGGAGAGAATATGCTGTACTGTGTGCTCTACTGGTGTTATTATATGGCGAGTGAGTGCTGTGCTGCTGTTGTCTGCTGGTGTTATTATATGGAGAGAATATGCTGTACTGTGTGCTCTACTGGTGTTATTATATGGCGAGTGAGTGCTGTGCTGCTGTTGTCTGCTGGTGTTATTATATGGAGAGAATATGCTGTACTGTGTGCTCTACTGGTGTTATTATATGGCGAGTGTACGCTGTACTGCTGTACTCTACTAGTGTTATTATATGGAGGGTGAGTGCTGTACTGCTGTTGTCTGCTGGTGTTATTATATGGAGAGAATATGCTGTACTGTGTGCTCTACTGGTGTTATTATATGGCGAGTGTACGCTGTACTGCTGTACTCTACTAGTGTTATTATATGGAGGGTGAGTGCTGTACTGCTGTTGTCTGCTGGTGTTATTATATGGAGAGAATATGCTGTACTGTGTGCTCTACTAGTGTTATTATATGGCGAGTGTACACTGTACTGCTGTACTCTACTAGTGTTATTATATGGAGGGTGAGTGCTGTACTGCTGTTGTCTGCTGGTGTTATTATATGGAGAGAATATGCTGTACTGTGTGCTCTACTAGTGTTATTATATGGCGAGTGTACACGAGAGTCACGGACATCCTGAGGAGGCTTTGTAGACACCCGGCGGTCCTCGGACCACAGGTTGGGAACCACTGTCATAGAGTTTGACCACCCAAGCCTCTCTCCAAACCCACTCCAACTCACAACAGTGTCTTTGTTCCAACATGGCTGAGTGCACCGCCTTTGGACTTAAGTAAAGCATTGGAACCGCACCCTCCAAGCAGGAGGGAGGTGACCAAGAGAAGCTTCCAAACATCGAGGGAAGGCACTTGCATTTTTAAAACCTATCAGATCCTTCACCCTGAACGCGAGCGGCGAGTCGGAAAATGGGAGAATTGCCTTGCAGTTTCCTGCGCCATTAGAGGGTGGCATTTAATTTATTTCTAGGAGAAAGAGGGATGAACCTGGGGCCTATAATAAAGTGCATGAGGCAAGGGAGTCTGGCTTTCTGACAGGCTGGCGAGGTACCTCACTCTGGGTCAGAGGTGCAAAGGGGGTTAGCATTCGGAAACTCTTTGAATATGTAAATCAGGTGGTTTGCGAGGGTTAAAGACTTTTTCCAGTATACCAAACATATTTATAAAATTGAAAAAGTCTTCCCGAATCGCTAAACGTGTTTAGAAATGGGCACTGAGGTGGTCATTTTGACTTCAGTGGTCTTTACCGCTGAAGCCGCAGGCGCCAGAAGACTGCCATATTACGAGTACTGAGGGATTCCTGCAAACAGTTTGGGCAGATATCCTTCAGCAGTCGTTCTGGCGGTTGGCGGCGCAGAGGCAGCTCCACAGCCTCAATGATTCCGCCTGCAGTATTACCACAATGATTCCGCCTGCAGTATTACGAGCAGTAATACGGCGTGGCGGTGTCCTGATGGCGGGGTGCTGTCAGCGGTGGAAGCGCCTGTTCCCGTTCCCTGGCATACAACCTCTTCGCCGGACAAGGTAAGTCGATCGTCTGACAGGGGAGGGGGGTGGGTGGGTGGGGATGTTGTCTATGCGTATGTGGATGTAAGTGTGTATGCGTGTGAATGTAAGTGTGTATGCGTGTGTGTATGCATGTGTGATTGTAGAAGTTAGTGCGTGTTGGCATGTTTGTGTGAATGCATGTCTGTTGGTGCGAGTGAATGCGTGTATGTATGCGTGTTGGTGAATAGGTGTATGTATGCCTGTTGGTGAATGTGTATATGCAGGGTGCATGTGGGTGTCTGTGTGCGTGTATGTGGGGAGGGTGGTGCTGCCTTGGAAGGGGGTGTGGGATGTGCTGTCTGTGAAAGGGGAGGTGGTGGGGGAGTCATCTGCCAGCGACAGGAAAGGAATTTCATGTTGGCCTTTCCGCCAGGGTTTTCATGGAGGTGCTACAGCCGCGAAACCCTGGCAGACAGGCGACTCCTAATACCGCCGGCGGTCTTCAGTGGACAGCCGGCCTGGAGGTGCTATCCTCCAGCCCTGCTGTCCTACAGCTCTGGCAGTACCAGCGGGAATGTGGTGGTTTGGCAGAGGCCAAACCGCCACACTCGTAATGTGGCGGTCTTCGGCGGTGAGACCGAGACCCTGGCGATTTCGGACCGCCAGGGTCGAAATGAGGGCCTGAGTTGGTATTTGGAAGGAGAGAGTTGTAGGCCCCCCTTTCGAATACTGAATCATTATGCTATGTATCAATATTTTGCAACTGAAATCCAGGCGCAAAACATGGATATTATATGGACACCGTAAAGGAGGGGGTAACCCATTCGCAAAAAACAGTGGGCTCACTTAGGACAACTGCCTCTTCTTAACCCCTTAGCTGCTGGGCCTTTTCCCCCCCAGTGCTGAGCCCTTTTTTGGCTATTTGGGGTAGTTCGCGCTTAGGGCTTCATAACTTTTTGTCAACATAAGCTAACCACACCAAATTTGCGTCCTTTTTTTCCAACATACTAGGGATTCTAATGGTACCCAGAGTTTGTGGTTTCCCCTGGAGGAGACCAAGAAAATAGCCAAAATACAGTGAAAATTTAGTTTTTTCCCAAAAAATTGGAAAAAAGGGCTGCCGAAGAAGGCTTGTGTTTTTTTCCCTGAAAATGCCATCAACAAAGGGTTTCTGGTGCTGAAATCACTATCTTCCCACCTTTCAGGAACGGGCAGACTTGAATCAGAAAACCACATTTTTCAACACAAATTTGGCATTTTACTGGGACATACCCCATTTTTACTATATTTGGTGCTTTCAGCCTCCTTCCAGTTAGTGACAGGAATGGGTGTGAAACCAATGCTGGATCCCGGAATGCTACACTAGACAAAATTCTGAATTCAGCAAGGGGTCATTTGTGTAGACCCTACAAGGTTTTCCTACAGAAAATAACAGCTGAAATAAAAAAATATTGAAATTGAGCTGAAAACAACAGCCATTTTTCTTTATGTTTTACTCTGTAACTTTTTCCTGCGATGTCAGATTTCTGAAAGCAATATACCGTTTTGTCTGCTGGACTCTTCTGGTTGCGGGGATATAAAGGGCTTGTAGGTTCATCAAGAACCCTAGGTACCCAGAGCCAATAAATGAGCTGCACCCTGCAGTTGGTTTTCATTCTATACTGGGTATACAGCAATTCATTTGCTGAAATATGAAGAGTGAAAAAGAGGTATCAAGAAAACCTTTGTGTTGGACCTGGCTTTTTGACAGGGACATCCCCAAACTTTTTGCCTCCTTCCTCCTATTTTTTCTGACCTGTTGTTGTTGGCTTTTGACCTCTGAGCACTTTACCACTGCTAACCAGTGCTAAAGTGCATATGCTCTCTGTGTAAATTGTACTATTGATTGGTTTATCCATGATTGACTATTTAATTTACCTGTAAGTCCCTATTAGAGTGCACTACATGTGCCTAGGGCATGTAGATTAAATGCTACTAGTGGGCCTGCAGCACTGGTTGTGCCACCCACCTCAGTAGCCCCTTAACCTTGTCTCAGGCCTGCCATTGCAAGGCCTGTGTGTGCAGTTTCACTGCCACTTCGACTTGGCATTTAAAAGTACTTGCCAAGCCTAGAACTCCCCTTTTTCTACATATAAGTCATCCCTAATGTGTGCCCTAGGTAACCCCTAGAGCAGGGTGCTGTGTAGGTAAAAGGCAGGACATGTACCTGTGTAGTTAGATGTCCTGGTAGTGTAAAACTCCTAAAATCGTTTTTACACTACTGTGAGGCCTGCTCCCTTCATAGGCTAACATTGGGGCTACCCTCATACACTGTTGAAGTGGCAGCTGCTGATCTGAAAGGAGCAGGAAGGTCATATTTAGTATGGCCAGAATGGTAATCTAAAATCCTGCTGACTGGTGAAGTCGGATTTAATATTACTATTCTAGAAATGCCACTTTTAGAAAGTGAGCATTTCTTTGCACTAAAAACTTGTTGTGCCCTTCAATCCACGTCTGGCTAGGTTTAGTTGACAGCTCCTTGTGCATTCACTCAGACACACCCCAAACACAGGGTACTCAGCCTCACTTGCATACATCTGCATTTTGAATGGGTCTTCCTGGGCTGGGAGGGTGGAGGGCCTGCCCTCACACAAAGGACTGCCACACCCCCTACTGGGACTCTGGCAGACAGGATTGAGCTGAAAGGGAACTTGGTGCATTTCTTAGAGACTCTTTGAAATCACCCCCACTTCAAAGGCACAACTTAGTATAAAACAGGGCCTCTGCCCTACCTCATCAGACACTTGCTGGAGAAGAAACCTGAACCAGAAACTACATCCTGCCAAGAAGAACTGCCTGGCTGCTCAAAGGACTCACCTGTCTGCTTTCTCCAAAGGACTGCTGTCTTGCTGTTGCCCTGCTGCCTTGCTGAACTCTTGTCTGGCTGTGAAAGTGCTCTCCAAGGGCTTGGATAGAGCTTGCCTCCTGTTCCTTGAAGTCTCAGGACCAAAAAGACTTCTGCCTTTCACGTGGACGCTCCGTGCGCCGAAAATTTCGACGCACAGCTTGTTTCGCGGCGAGAAAAACGCCGCACACCGACGCTGATCAACGCGACGCCCTCGGGACGATCGAGACTTCGACGCACAACCTCGCAAGGACAAAGCCGCCCGACTTCCAAGGAGAAATCGACGCGACGCCTACCGTGAGTGCGAAACTTTGACGCACGGCCTCGCAAGGACAACGCCGCCCGACTTCCAAGGAGAAATCGACGCGACGCCTGCCGTGAGACCAAAATTTCGATGCACGGCCTCGCAAGGAAAACGACGCCCGACTTCCAAGGAGAAATCGACGCGACGCCTACCGTGAGATCGAAACTTCGACGCGCAGCCCCGCAGAACGACGCGCAGCCGGAAAATAAGCAGGGGAATCCACGCACAGACCTGGGCCATCTGGTAATCCCCGCGATCCACAAAAAGAGACTGTCTGCGCGCCGGAAAACGACGCCCGACTTCCCCGCGTGGAAAAGAACGACGCAAGTCTGTGTGTGCTGAGCGGAAAACGACGCACACACCCCTTTTTCCACGCATCTCTTCTCCTGTGGCCCTCTGAGGAGATTTCCCACCAGAAACCAGGTACTCTGTGCTTGAAAGACACTTTATTGCTTTTTAAAGACTTAAAGACTCTTAATATCACTTTTCAGTGACATCTTTACAAATTCGTATTGCAACTTTGATCGTTTTGACCTACAATTATCCAGATAAATATTCTATATTTTTCTAAACACTGTGTGGTGTATTTTTGTGGTGTTATACTATGGTGTTGTATGATTTATTGCACAAATGCTTTACACATTGCCTTCTAAGTTAAGCCTGACTGCTCGTGCCAAGCTACCGGAGGGTGAGCACAGGCTGATTTTGGATTGTGTGTGACTTACCCTGACTAGAGTGAGGGTTCTTGCTTGGACAGAGGGCAACCTATCTGCCAACCAAAAACCCCATTTCTAACATTGGTGATCAGCGGTGAGGATAGGACTTGTGTTTGTGCAGTGACATACAGTAGCTAAGTATTTCACTACCTACCCACAGTTGAAGGTCAACTTGATTTTTCATCTTTTTTGGCTTTTTGTTCTCTGATGTCCTCCTGGATATACTAGTGATATTTTGGACTTTGGATTTTGGTTTTTGCTGATAAGATCTTATCAGAATGGGATTGCTTACCAACTCATGCTTTGTTCGTACTGACCACCTCACTAAGGCTGACCTAAGGAAGCTTTGCAGACAATGGGGCCTTCCTGTAGCAAGGAGATCTACTAAAGCGGAGATGCTCCATCACTACATAGTCTGGGGGGAGGAAAGATGGGCAGAGAGAGAGGCAGCAAGAAACCAAATGACTAAGTACCCCTCAGATGAGGAGGAAGACTACTCAGATGAGGAGGAGGGCTACTCAGAGTTGGACAGTGACCCAGAAATAGATGAATGGCTCCGAAGTCAAAGGCGACAGGAGCAACAATTAGAGGAGTATCTTGCAGAGGTTGAGGCAAAAAGACTTTTAGCCCTGGAAGAAGAAAAGATTGCAGCTCAAGAGCTGAGCGGTAAAGAGCTGAAACTGGAGGCCGGAAGGGCTGAGTCCAGTTCAGATGGTGGCAGCAAAAATCTTGCATCTAGTACTGCTGAAGAAGGGCACAAGCCCAGAGATGTGGTGCCCAACTTGAAGAAGGGAGTTGACACACCCCAGGTAGTTCAAGGGTATGAGGTAGTTCCCGTTATGCACAGGGTCCCTGAGAAGGATTGGGGAACTGGCACAGGGAGTCATATTCCTACTGGGGGGAGGGACACTTTACTGACTCTAGCAGAGAGTGACAGAGAAAAGGGTTCCCCCCTGGTGGACGTCCTGGATATAGAGTGTAGAGACATCCCAGAAGAGTATGGGTTGAGTGTCAGGGACAGGCAGATACTGTCTCACCAGTCTCAAGAGGGTGACATAGAGTGCTTTTCCAAGGCTGAGTTACTGGGTGGTTGGGTGAAGGGTACTGTGGTTAATACATGTGAAGGGCAGAGTGATGTAATTGCTGGAGAGCATATGTCTAGTCCTTATTTTCCAGAGCTATGCCAACACCAGGTGGAGTGTGAGTTCTCTGACCCAAGGGAACTTACAGTGGAGGCAGACTTTTGGGTGAGTACCAGAGAGTCTGAAGAGGCATTTGGGGGTGCTCCTGAAGGGAGTGGTCTAGGTGGTTCGCGACCAAGTGAGGTGGGAGAGGATTGTAGTGTCCCAGGTAGGTCTCAGAGCCTAACCTGTACCGTAGGGCCACCTTTTGAGGGAAGCCCCGCAGTGTCAGAAGAACTTGGGGGGATGACTGTAGACAGCATCCCAACAGTTCTGGTGTCTGGCAGTACCACTCCTAGTGAGGGGGTGCAGAAGTCCAGACATAGGGTTGAGAGGGGGTGGCAGACCCCAGTGGAGGATCTTGAAAGTCAGGGGTCAGCTCTGAGAGCAGAGCCCCCCAGGAATGACCCAGGTGAGACCGTTTCTGGTTTGGGGGAAACCCAGACTCTGCCGGATGGGCAGAGGTCGGGAGACCTGCGCCAACCAGACTCTTGTGTGGCCCTTGGGGACGGCGTGTCCCTTGTGGGGGGTGAGAGTGCCCCCCAGGAAGTCCTGGCATGCCAGGCAAAGATTCAACCTCAGGGTGGTGACTCTGGGTTGGATAACCGGGTTCAGAGGTTAAACTTTGACCTGGTGGGGGGTAGATGTGCCCCCCAGAAAGTCCTGGAATGCAAGGCAATGGCTCAACCTCAGGGTGGTGACTCTGGGTTGGCTTACCAGGTGAAGAGGTCAAACTCTGACCTGGTGGGGGGTAGGTGTGCCCCCCAGAAAGTCCTGGCGTGCCAGGCAGTTGTCCAACCTCAGGGTGTCGACTCTGGGTTGGATGGCCAGGTTCAGAGGTTAAACTCTGACCTGGTGGGAGGTAGGTGTGCCTCCCAGAAAGTCCTGGGATGCCAGGCAATTGCCCAACCTCAGGGTGGTGACTCTGGGTTGGCTAACCCGGTTCAGAGGTCAAACTCTGACCTGGTGGGGGGTAGGTTTGCCCCCCAGAAAGTCCTGGTATACCAGGCAATGGTTCAACCTCAGGGTGGTGACCCTGGGTTGGAGAACCAGGCTCAGAGGTTAAACTCTGACCTGGTGGGAGGTAGGTGTGCCTCCCTGAAAGTCCTGGCCTGCCAGGCAATGGTTCAACCTCAGGGTGGTGACTCTGGGTTGGATATCCAGGTTCAGAGGTTAAACTCTGACCTGGTGGGGGGTAGGTGTGCCCCCCAGAAAGTCCTGGCGTGCCAGGCAATTGTTCAACCTCAGGGTGGTGACTCTGGGTTGGATACCCAGGTTCAGAGGTTAAACTCTGACCTGGTGGGGGGTAGGTGTGCCTCCCAAGAAGCCCTGCTGTGCCAGGCAATTGTCCAACCTCAGGGTGTTGACTCTGGGTTGGATGACCAGGTTCAGAGGTTAAACTCTGACCTGGTGGGGGGTAGGTGTGCCCCCCAGAAAGTCCGGGCGTGCCAGGCAATTGCCCAACCTCAGGGTGGTGACCCTGGGTTGGAGAACCAGGCTCAGAGGTTAAACTCTGACCTGGTGGGAGGTAGGTGTGCCTCCCAGAAAGCCCTGGTGCGCCAGGCAATTGTTCAACTTCAGGGTGGTGACTCTGAGTTGAATGGCCCAGTTCAGAGGTTAAACTCTGACCTGGTGGAGGGTCAGTGTGCCCTCCAGGAAGTCCTGGCGTGCCAGGCAATTGTTCAACTTCAGGGTGGCGACTCTGAGTTGAATGGTCAGGTGCAGAGGTTAAACTCTGACCTGGTGGGGGGTAGGTGTGCCCCCCAGAAAGTCCTGGTTTGCCAGGCAGTGATCCAGTCTGAGGGTACAGACCCTGGGCTGGAAGACCAGGTTCAGGGTGTCCCCCCGGACCTGGAGAGAGGGGCTACTGATAACAGTGCCCCTACCCTATTGTCTTCTGAGGAGGCCACTCCTAGTTGGAGAGTGCTGGACCCCAGAAGGGAGGGCAGGGGGAGGGAAGCCTCACCCCGGGCCCTAGTCCAACCTGAAGGTACAGACCCCAGGTTGGAGGGCCAGTTGCAGGTTAACAGCCCTGCACTGGTGGAGGAATGGTACAGGGCGACTTCTATAAGCACCCTGACCATGGTGGACTCTGGGGGTACCGCTCCAGGAGGGAGGGTACAGAGCCCCAGAGGGGAGGACCAGGTTCAGGCTGTCATCCCTGACCTGGTGGAAGGGAGAGTGGTTAAAGGGTGCCCAGCACCTGGGGCTACCGCCCCCCACTCTCCACAGCCACAGTGGTGGGAGAGCTTTGAGAGGCCTGGGGCCTGGCTCTCATCCCTGACAACTGTCAGTAACCACAGTGGCTTGCTGTCCGGGTGGACAGAGTTATCCCTGGGGAGGGGACAAGTGTCACACCCCGGGGATAGAATGGGTAACACCACTGTGTTGGTCCTGGTGGTACTATCCTGCTCCTGGGATACATCTGTGAGCAATGTCAGGTTAGGTGCTGCACAGATGGGATCCGCAGGAAAGGAGAAAGGTTCCCCATGGATGGGCTTAGTGGGCCCTGAGAGTATGGACAGAGGGATCCAATTGGAGTCAGGAAGGCGAAGAACTGGAGCATGCCCCTGCTGTTGTGGGCCTGGGTCCTTGTTCTGTCGCCTCAAACAGGGAAGTACATCAGGATAGTGATTGTTCTCCCCTGGCTTTAGGCTGGTGGGGGGTCATGTTGGACCTGGCTTTTTGACAGGGACATCCCCAAACTTTTTGCCTCCTTCCTCCTATTTTTTCTGACCTGTTGTTGTTGGCTTTTGACCTCTGAGCACTTTACCACTGCTAACCAGTGCTAAAGTGCATATGCTCTCTGTGTAAATTGTACTATTGATTGGTTTATCCATGATTGACTATTTAATTTACCTGTAAGTCCCTATTAGAGTGCACTACATGTGCCTAGGGCATGTAGATTAAATGCTACTAGTGGGCCTGCAGCACTGGTTGTGCCACCCACCTCAGTAGCCCCTTAACCTTGTCTCAGGCCTGCCATTGCAAGGCCTGTGTGTGCAGTTTCACTGCCACTTCGACTTGGCATTTAAAAGTACTTGCCAAGCCTAGAACTCCCCTTTTTCTACATATAAGTCATCCCTAATGTGTGCCCTAGGTAACCCCTAGAGCAGGGTGCTGTGTGGGTAAAAGGCAGGACATGTACCTGTGTAGTTAGATGTCCTGGTAGTGTAAAACTCCTAAAATCGTTTTTACACTACTGTGAGGCCTGCTCCCTTCATAGGCTAACATTGGGGCTGCCCTCATACACTGTTGAAGTGGCAGCTGCTGATCTGAAAGGAGCAGGAAGGTCATATTTAGTATGGCCAGAATGGTAATCTAAAATCCTGCTGACTGGTGAAGTCGGATTTAATATTACTATTCTAGAAATGCCACTTTTAGAAAGTGAGCATTTCTTTGCACTAAAAACTTGTTGTGCCCTTCAATCCACGTCTGGCTAGGTTTAGTTGACAGCTCCTTGTGCATTCACTCAGACACACCCCAAACACAGGGTACTCAGCCTCACTTGCATACATCTGCATTTTGAATGGGTCTTCCTGGGCTGGGAGGGTGGAGGGCCTGCCCTCACACAAAGGACTGCCACACCCCCTACTGGGACTCTGGCAGACAGGATTGAGCTGAAAGGGAACTTGGTGCATTTCTTAGAGACTCTTTGAAATCACCCCCACTTCAAAGGCACAACTTAGTATAAAACAGGGCCTCTGCCCTACCTCATCAGACACTTGCTGGAGAAGAAACCTGAACCAGAAACTACATCCTGCCAAGAAGAACTGCCTGGCTGCTCAAAGGACTCACCTGTCTGCTTTCTCCAAAGGACTGCTGTCTTGCTGTTGCCCTGCTGCCTTGCTGAACTCTTGTCTGGCTGTGAAAGTGCTCTCCAAGGGCTTGGATAGAGCTTGCCTCCTGTTCCTTGAAGTCTCAGGACCAAAAAGACTTCTGCCTTTCACGTGGACGCTCCGTGCGCCGAAAATTTCGACGCACAGCTTGTTTCGCGGCGAGAAAAACGCCGCACACCGACGCTGATCAACGCGACGCCCTCGGGACGATCGAGACTTCGACGCACAACCTCGCAAGGACAAAGCCGCCCGACTTCCAAGGAGAAATCGACGCGACGCCTACCGTGAGTGCGAAACTTTGACGCACGGCCTCGCAAGGACAACGCCGCCCGACTTCCAAGGAGAAATCGACGCGACGCCTGCCGTGAGACCAAAATTTCGACGCACGGCCTCGCAAGGAAAACGACGCCCGACTTCCAAGGAGAAATCGACGCGACGCCTACCGTGAGATCGAAACTTCGACGCGCAGCCCCGCAGAACGACGCGCAGCCGGAAAATAAGCAGGGGAATCCACGCACAGACCCGGGCCATCTGGTAATCCCCGCGATCCACAAAAAGAGACTGTCTGCGCGCCGGAAAACGACGCCCGACTTCCCCGCGTGGAAATGAATGACGCAAGTCTGTGTGTGCTGAGCGGAAAACGACGCACACACCCCTTTTTCCACGCATCTCTTCTCCTGTGGCCCTCTGAGGAGATTTCCCACCAGAAACCAGGTACTCTGTGCTTGAAAGACACTTTATTGCTTTTTAAAGACTTAAAGACTCTTAATATCACTTTTCAGTGACATCTTTACAAATTCGTATTGCAACTTTGATCGTTTTGACCTACAATTATCCAGATAAATATTCTATATTTTTCTAAACACTGTGTGGTGTATTTTTGTGGTGTTATACTATGGTGTTGTATGATTTATTGCACAAATGCTTTACACATTGCCTTCTAAGTTAAGCCTGACTGCTCGTGCCAAGCTACCGGAGGGTGAGCACAGGCTGATTTTGGATTGTGTGTGACTTACCCTGACTAGAGTGAGGGTTCTTGCTTGGACAGAGGGCAACCTATCTGCCAACCAAAAACCCCATTTCTAACACTTTGCATTTCCAAAATGGGATCAAGATAAGGTTTTGAGGAGCAGTGGTTATTTGCACATCGCTGAATTCCGAGGTGCCCATACTAGCATGTGAATTGCAGGGCATTTCTCAAATAGACGTCTTTTTTACACACTCTCTTATATTTGGAAGGAAAAAATGTAGAGAAAGATAAGGGGCAATAACACTTGTTTTGCTATTCTATGTTCCCCCAAGTCTCCCAATAAAAATGATACCTCACTTGTGTGGGTAGGCCTAGTGCCCGCGACAGGAAATACCCCAAAACACAACATGGACACATCCTATTTTTTTTATAGAAAACACAGCTGTTTTTTCCAAAGTGCCTACCTGTAGATTTTGGCCTCTAGCTCAGCCGGCATCTAGGGAAACCTACCAAACCTGTGCATTTCTGAAAACTAGAGACCTAGGGGAATCCAAGGAGGGGTGACTTGCGGGGCTCGGACCAGGTTCTGTTACCCAGAATCCTTTGCAAACCTCAAAAAGTGGCTAAAAAAACAAGTTTTCCTCACATTTCGGTGACAGAAAGTTCTGGAATCTGAGAGGAGCCACAAATTTCCTTCCACCCAGCTTTCCCCCAAGTCTCCCGATAAAAATTATACCTCACTTGTGTGGGTAGGCCTAGCGCCTGCGACAGGAAACTCCCCAAAGCGCAACGTGGACACATACAAATTTTTGGAAGAAAACAGAGGTGTTTTTTGCGAAGTGCCTACCTGTAGATTTTGGCCTCTAGCTCAGCTGGCACCTAGGGAAACCTACCAAACCTGTGCATTTCTGAAAACTAGAGACCTAGGGGAATCCAAGGAGGGGTGACTTGCGGGGCTCGGACCAGGTTCTGTTACCCAGAATCCTTTGCAAACCTCAAAAAGTGGCTAAAAAAACAAGTTTTCCTCACATTTCGGTGACAGAAAGTTCTGGAATCTGAGAGGAGCCACAAATTTCCTTCCACCCAGCGTTCCCCCAAGTCTCCCGATAAAAATGATACCTCACTTGTGTGGGTAGGCCTAGCGCCTGCGACAGGAAACGCCCCAAAGCGCAACGTGGACACATCCAAATTTTTGGAAGAAAACAGAGGTGTTTTTTGCAAAGTGCCTACCTGTAGATTTTGGCCTCTAGCTCAGCTGGCACCTAGGGAAACCTACCAAACCTGTGCATTTCTGAAAACTAGAGACCTAGGGGAATCCAAGGAGGGGTGACTTGCGGGGCTCGGACCAGGTTCTGTTACCCAGAATCCTTTGCAAACCTCAAAAAGTGGCTAAAAAAACAAGTTTTCCTCACATTTCGGTGACAGAAAGTTCTGGAATCTGAGAGGAGCCACAAATTTCCTTCCACCCAGCGTTCCCCCAAGTCTCCCGATAAAAATGATACCTCACTTGTGTGGGTAGGCCTAGCGCCTGCGACAGGAAACGCCCCAAAGAGCAACGTGGACACATACAAATTTTTGGAAGAAAACAGAGGTGTTTTTTGCGAAGTGCCTACCTGTAGATTTTGGCCTCTAGCTCAGCTGGCACCTAGGGAAACCTACCAAACATGTGCATTTCTGAAAACTAGAGACCTAGGGGAATCCAAGGAGGGGTGACTTACGGGGCTCGGACCAGGTTCTGTTACCCAGAATCCTTTGCAAACCTCAAAAAGTGGCTAAAAAAACAAGTTTTCCTCACATTTCGGTGACAGAAAGTTCTGGAATCTGAGAGGAGCCTCAAATTTCCTTCCAAGTAGCGTTCCCCCAAGTCTCCCGATAAAAATGATACCTCACTTGTGTGGGTAGGCCTAGCGCCCGCGACAGGAAACACCCCAAAGCACAACGTGGACTCATCCAAATTTTTGGAAGAAAACAGAGGTGTTTTTTGCGAAGTGCCTACCTGTATATTTTGGCCTCTAGCTCAGCCGGCACCTAGGGAAACCTACCAAACCTGTGCATTTCTGAAAACTAGAGACCTAGGGGAATCCAAGGAGGGGTGACTTGCGGGGCTCGGACCAGGTTCTGTTACCCAGAATCCTTTGCAAACCTCAAAAAGTGGCTAAAAAAACAAGTTTTCCTCACATTTCGGTGACAGAAAGTTCTAGTTCTGGAATCTGAGAGAAGCCACAAATTTCCTTCCACCCAGCGTTCCCCCAAGTCTCCCGATAAAAATGATACCTCACTTGTGTGGGTAGGCCTAGCGCCCGCGACAGGAAATGCCCCAAAACACAACGTGGACACATCACATTTTTTCATAGAAAACAGTGCCTACCTGTGGATTTTGGCCTCTAGCTCAGCCGGCACCTGTGGAAACCTAGCAAACCAGCACATTTTTGAAAACTAGAAACCCAGGGGAATCCAAGATGAGGTGACTTGTGGGGCTCGGACCAGGTTCTGTTACCCAGAATCCTTTGCAAACCTCAAAATGTGGCTAAAATAACACGTTTTCCTCACATTTCGGTGACAGAAAGTTCTGGAATCTGAGAGAAGCCACAAATTTCCTTCCACCCAGCGTTCCCCCAAGTCTCCCGATAAATATGATACCTCACTTGTGTGGTTAGGCCTGGTGCCTGCGACAGGAATAGATCACACAACGGTCAATGTTGGTCCTTACGTGAGGCAGCTGTTGACCCTGGGGTGATCCATTCCTGACACAGACACTAGGTGTAGACACTCAAGTGGGGTAGTGTTTTTATCAGGACAGGTGAGGAGTCACTGGGTGGTAGGAATGTTGTGGATCCCAGCATATTCCTGTAGTTTGTGTGACAGAAATGCGAGAAAAATTGAGTTTTTTTTCAACATTTCAGCTTTGCAGGGTATTCTGGGTAAGAAAACTTTGGGGAATCCACACAAGTCACACCTCTGTGGACTCCCCTGAATGTCTAGTTTCCAGAAATGTTTGGGTTAAGTGTGTTTCTCTATATGGCCGCCGAATCCAGGACCAAAAACACAGGTGCCTGCCTTACAAAACCAGTTTGTTTTGCCATAGACAATTTTGATGTCTCCACAATATGATTTGGGTGGTGGAATTTGGGGCTGAACTAAATTAGGGAGCTCCCAAGAGAGGACTCTCTCTCTGCTTGCCGCCGCATTCACCTGCTCTCTGGGTTGGCCTAACCCACTATTACCCAGTTGCACGAACAGCTTGCGAAGGGACAGCAGGACTGTCCTCATCACCTCCCTCATAATGTACTGGAAGAGGAGTTATCGAATGGGACTCCTCTGACTGAAAAATCACTCCCAGAGTCTGCGCCATTGTCCTATCCCTCAGATGCTGTCTCAGTATCTGATGTCTCAGTCTCTGATCCTATGTCAGAGCGGTCCTCTATAACCCGAGTGCAGGCAGCAGTCATCCATCAAGATGCCATCTCTGCTATTGGCTAAACTGTTGCTCTAAAACACTAGCCTACGTAGACAGTCACAAAATCGATGGTGTGTGTGAGATACGTGCAACATTAGAGGCCACCTTACCTGCGCTTCTTCCCTCAATCAGCACGTACTTTCAAGACACTCAAAAAACACCTTGTCACATACCATTCGTCACAGTCTTTAGCACCTCCTGCGCCCAGTCCAACAATCATTATTGGTGCTCCCACTCCCTCCTCCTCGGATTCCCTCATTACCACCCAGCAAAAGTGCCCTTCATCTCTCCATAGACTTTACTAATGTACTCAGCTATTTACATAAAATACAGATTTGCTCTTTGCAGTAGGCATATAAACCTTCTGCGCTTCTTTATGGCACTAAAACTGCCACTAGACAAGTCGGACACTTTTCCCCCCAGGGAAACCACACACATATTGACAAAAGTGATATATATATGACAGCCAACCACCTGAAACTCAACTCAAGCAAAACCGAAATAATCCTCTTTGGCCCACACAAAAACACCTGGGACCCCTCATGGTGGCCCACCACGCTAGGCCCTGCACCCACCCCCGCCAACCACGCACGCAACCTCAGCATCATCCTAGACTCCTCCCTCTCGATGACCCAACAAATCAACGCTCTTACCTCCTCATGCTTCAACACACTCCGTATACTGAAAAACATTCAAATGGATCCCCACAGAGACCAGAAAAACTGTCACTCACGCACTCATCAGCAGCAGGCTTGATTACGGAAACGCCCTCTACGCCGGCACCACTCTAAAACTCAAGCGCAAACTACACGCATCCAGAACTCAGCAGCACGACTCATCCTCGACCTCCGCCGACACGAACACATCTCTCCACACCTCAAATCCCTCCACTGGCTCCCCATTGACAAAAGGATCACCTTCAAGATCCTCATCCTCGCACACAAATCACTCCACAACACAGGCCCTGCCTACCTCAACGAGAGTCACCTTCCACACCCCCACACGAAACGTCCGCTCAGCTGACCTCTCTCTCGCCTCTGTCCCCCGCATCAAACACACCACCACCGGGGGCAGATCTTTCTCCTACCTTGCACCCAAAACCTGGAACGCCCTCACAACCCACCTTCGCAAGACCCAAAACCTACTTCTTTTCAGGAAGGGCCTCAAAACCTGGCTTTTCGAACAGTGAACCTCCCAGCCCCTTTCCCTCCCCCCGTCACCCCCCCCCAGCGCCTTGAGACCCTCACGGGTGAGTAGCGCGCTTTATAAATCTCTTTGATTGATATAGATCTACCTCTATATATATATATATCTATCTACATAGATATATCTATAGATATATCCATGTACCTAGATATATCTATCTACATAGATATATATAGATCTATATATACATCTATTTTTTTTTTTGTTGTATGGTTTCCTTGGGGGCCAAAATGGCCCCCAGGGAAACCCTACAACATCTAAAAAAAATATTGCCCCCACAGGGGGTCACCCTGCCCACGGGCGACCCCCTGTCATTTAAAAAAAAAAAAAAAAAATTTAATTTTATTTTTTTTAAATCCCCTGGGGGGATGGCGCGATCGCCCCCCCCCCCCCCCCCCCCCCCCAGGGGGCACCTACCTTTTTTTTTTTTAATAAAAATTATGCCGGGGTGGCGGCCCGTTTTCCAGGGGGGCCGCCCCCCCAAAGTGAAATCCCTGGTGTCTAGTGGTGTTTCCTGGCCCCAGCAGCACAGCTGCTTTCAGGTTTCCTGGCACAGCTGCGATCGGGGGCCAGAAACAGTTTAAGAAGGCCTCGTAAGAAAGGGGAGAGTCTCCCCTTTCTTACGAGGCCTTTTCAAAGTGTTTCCTGGCCCCCCGATCGCTGCTGTGCTGCGATCGGGGGTCCAGGAAACCTGAAAGTGTTTCCTGGCCCCCGATCGCAGCACAGCTGCGACCGGGGGCCAGAAAACACTTTCAGGAAGGCCTCGTAAGAAAGGGGAGACTCTCCCCTTTCTTACGAGGCCTTCCCGAACGTGGGAAAGGCCGTTTTCCCCATCAAAGCAGGAAGCGGCCGCAAGGCTGCTTCCTGCTTTGATGGGGAAAACACCTTTGAAACGTCAGCGCGCCTCGCGGCGCGCTGACGTCACAAAGGGGCGGGTGGGGGGCGGGGGGAGACACGGAAGCTTCCGTGTCTCCCGGGGGAAGTTTAAAAAAAAAAAAAAAACCTCGGGAATACCTTCCTGGTGTCGGCCACTGGTCGTGACCCGCACCAGGGAGGGTGTGTGGGCGTCGGCCAGTGGCCGACGCCCGCACCGAAAAGGTTAAACAAAAAAGAAAATCTCTGTAAATGCAAGGGAAGCTGGCTGCATAAAAAAACCTTTTTGTTTTTCAAAATACAATCACAGACATGGTGGACTGCTGAGCCCAGCAGGCCACCATCCCTGTGATGGCCTTCAATCTCAGTGGGTCACAATTTGTGGCCTACCTCATTAATATTCATGAGTTAAGTCAGTGTCTTACAACGGACCTGACCTTACTGTTCCGTTTACAAAATGCCACACTGGTCGCACAAATAGTGACCGGTATTTGGCTAACTTGTTTACTACAACTAGCCCTCTCTTCTTACCAGTGACACAGGTGTTGACTAAAGAGCTCAGACTAGTTGACTGACTGAGGCCTAGTGATTGACTTACTGGGAGCACTTAGTAGCACACAATCTCTGACTGGAGCTCAGTTCACAATGTGGGCGGAGATTCTGGGCTGGTGGCAGTTGCCACTACCCTCCTGTCCGGCTTTCTGATTGGCTAGTAGTTGTTCACCATATCTAACAACTACCCAACCAATGCTAAGTAAAAATTAGGTATGAGGAAAGGTTTTTTTCCCACAAAGTGCTGAAAGTTGGCCCCTTTTTGCCATGACGAGGTGAGCGATAATCCTCAGTCTTCCTTCATCCGTGCAAAAGTTTCTTTCGGCTCAGCCATGCTAAGTAGAAAAATCGTCCCAGCCACACACCAACCAATGATTGAGGAGCTTCCTATGTGTATATTATTTTCACTGCTATTCCAAGCTGGGAAACGTAGGCACACCTAATGTATACACACCGTATGTAAGCAAACATGTGTGCAAATCTTACGAGTGCAAACCTTATGTGTGCAAACGTTATGCACTCATAACTTATGCGTGCAAACCTTATGTGTGCAATTCTTATGTGTGCAAACCTTATGTGTGCAACCCTTTTGTGTGCAATTCTAATGTGTGCAAACCTTATGTGTGCAAACCGTATGTGTGCAAATCTTATGCGTGCAAACCTTATGTGTGCAAATCCTATGCGTGCAAACCTTATGTGTGCAAACCTTATGTGTGCAAACCTTATGTGTGCAAACCTTATGTATGCAAACCTTATGTGTGCAAACCTTATGTGTGCAAAACGTATGTGTGCAAAACGTATGTGTGCAAACCTTATGTATGCAAACCTTATGTATGCAAACCTTGTGTGTGCAAACCTTGTGTGTGCAAACCTTATGTGTGCAAACCTTATGTGTGCAAACATTTTCTCTGCAAGTTTACATTTCTCAGAGACTTTCTATGCACAAAGGCTTGTGTAGTTTTCCATGGACCTTTACAAATGTTGCACACTTTTACATAGTAGCCTTGTGAGAAGCAGCACTCTAGTGTGTTGAGTGAGTATTTTGCATGCACCCATTCACCTGACGTCACCACCACAGCAGCACAACACCCATGTACACCCCTGTAGGACAAATAATCCTATGTCACGTACTCTGTACAGCACCGACTCTCAACGTCTCACTGTCAGCAGAGCTCAGCAATATAGATCCCTCTCACTATATGTCAACATTAGCAGAGTAGCGGTAAACTAGCACCCCCCCTATACACTACCATTACCAGAGTACTGCAGTACAGCACCCACTCTTCATGTAATAACATTGGCACAGTACATCATTACAGCACCCACTCATCATGTAATAATACCGAAACAGCAAAGCAGTACAGCACCCACTCTTCATGTAATAACACCAGCACAGTACCGCAATACAGCACCCACTCTTCATGTAATAACACCAGCACAGCACAACATTACAGCACCCACTCATCATGGAGTAACACCGAAAGAGCATTGCAGTACAGCACCCACTCTCATGTGATAACACCAGCACATCACCGCAGTATAGCACCCACTCTTCATGCAATAACACCGGCACAGCACTGCAGTACAGCACACATTCTTCATGTAATAACACCGGCACAGCACATCATAACAGCACCCACTCATCATGTAATAACACCGAAAGAGCACCGCAGTACAGCACCCACTCTTCATGTAATAACACCAGCACATCACCACAGTACAGCACCCACTCTTCATGTAGTAACACCAGCACAGCACAACATTACAGCACCCACTCATCATGTAATAACACCGAAAGAGCATCGCAGTACAGCACCCACTCTTCATGTAATAACACCTGCACATCACCGCAGTATAGCACCCACTCTTCATGTAATGACACCGGCACAGCACCGCAGTACAGCACCCATTCTTCATGTAATAACACCGGCACAGCACATCATTACAGCACCCACTCATCATGTAATAACACCGAAAGAGCACCGCAGTACAGCACCCACTCTTCATGTAATAACACCAGCACATCACCACAGTACAGCACCCACTCTTCATGTAATAACACCAGCACAGCACAGCAGTACAGCACCCACTCTTCATGTAATAACACCAGCAGAGCACAGCAGTACAGCACCCACTTTTCATGTAATAACACCGGCAGAGGACAGGACTACAGCACCCACTCATATAATAACACAGACATAGCACCCGCTCCTCATGTAATAACACCGGTAGAGCACAGCAGTACAGCACCCACTCCTCATGTAATAACACTGGCACAGCACAACACTACACAACCCACTTTTCATGAAATAACACCGACAGAGCACAGCGGTACAGCACCCACTCTTCATGTAATAACAGAGGCAGAGCACAGCAGTACAGCACCCACTCATATAATAACACAGACACAGCACCCACTCCTCATGTAATAACATCGGCAGAGCACAACAGTACAGCACCCACTCCTCATGTAATAACACTGGCACAGCACAACAGTACAGCACCCACTCTTCATGTAATAACACCAGCACAGCACAGCAGTACAGCACCCACTCCTCATATAATAACAGCGGCAGAGCACCGCAGTACAGCACCCACTCACCATATGCTACTATTGACAGGTAACAGTGTGCAGTATGGATTAGCTATACATCAGCTTCATCAGGGTTAACAGTACAGCACCATTTGCTAACAGTTAATTTGACACAGGCTTGGCAGTACTGCCCCCACTCACCATACATTACCATTAGCTAGGTAAAGCCCACACACGCCAGTTATTACCATGAGCAAGGCTCGGCAGTACAGCACACACTCACCATATAGCACTAGCGGAGTATAGCAGTACTGCATCAGCTCACCATATAATAACACTAGCAGAGTACAGCAGTACTGCATCAGCTCACCATGTAATAACACCAACAGAGTACAGCACACACTCACCATGTAATAACACCAACAGATCACAGCAGTACTGCATCAGCTCACCATATAATAACACTAGCAGAATACAGCACACACTCACCATGTAATAACACAAGCAGAGCACACCAGTAGTGCATCAGCTCACCATGTAATAACACCAGCAGAGTATAGCAGTACTGCATCAGCTCACCATGTGATAATACCAGCAGAGTACAGCACACATTCACTGTGTAATAACACCAGCAGAGCACACCAGTACTGCATCAGCTCACCAAGTAATAACACCAGCAGAGTACAGCACCCACTCCTCATGTAATAACATCGGCAAAGCACAAGAGTACAGCACCCAGTCTTCATGTAATAACACCGGCACAGCACAGTAGAACAGCACCCACTCCTCATATAATAACAGTGGCAGAGCACCGCAGTACAGCACCCACTCACCATATGCTACTATTGACAGGTAACAGTGTGCAGTATGGATTAGCTATACATCAGCTTCATCAGGGTTAACAGTACAGCACCATTCGCTAACAGTTAATTTGACACAGGCTTGGCAGTACTGCCCCCACTCACCATACATTACCATTAGCTAGGTAAAGCCCACACACGCCAGTTATTACCATGAGCAAGGCTCGGCAGTACAGCACACACTCACCATATAGCACTAGCGGAGTATAGCAGTACTGCATCAGCTCACCATATAATAACACTAGCAGAGTACAGCAGTACTGCATCAGCTCACCATGTAATAACACCAACAGAGTACACCAGTACTGCATCAGCTCACCATGTAATAACACCAGCAGAGTACAGCAGTACTGCATCAGCTCACCATGTAATAACACCGGCAGAGCACAGGTGTACAGCACCCACTCATATAATAACACAGACATAGCACCCACTCCTCATGTAATAACACCGGCAGAGCACAGCAGTACAGCACCCACTCTTCATGTAATAACACCGACAGAGCACAGCAGTACAGCACCCACTCATATAATAACACAGACATAGCACCCACTCCTCATGTAATAACATCGGCAGAGCACAACAGTACAGCACCCACTCCTCATGTAATAACACCGGCACAGCACAACAGTAGAGCACCCACTCCTCATGTAATAACACCGGCACAGCACAACAGTACAGCACCCACTCTTCATGTAATAACACCAGCACAGCACAGCAGTACAGCACCCACTCCTCATATAATAACAGCGGCAGAGCACTGCAGTACAGCACCCACTCACCATATGCTACTATTGACAGGTAACAGTGTGCAGTATGGATTAGCTATACATCAGCTTCATCAGGGTTAACAGTACAGCACCATTCGCTAACAGTTAATTTGACACAGGCTTGGCAGTACTGCCCCCACTCACCATACATTACCATTAGCTAGGTAAAGCCCACACACGCCAGTTATTACCATGAGCAAGGCTCGGCAGTACAGCACACACTCACCATATAGCACTAGCGGAGTATAGCAGTACTGCATCAGCTCACCATATAATAACACTAGCAGAGTACAGCAGTACTGCATCAGCTCACCATGTAATAACACCAACAGAGTACAGCACACACTCACCATGTAATAACACCAACAGATCACAGCAGTACTGCATCAGCTCACCATATAATAACACTAGCAGAATACAGCACACACTCACCATGTAATAACACAAGCAGAGCACACCAGTAGTGCATCAGCTCACCATGTAATAACACCAGCAGAGTATAGCAGTACTGCATCAGCTCACCATGTGATAATACCAGCAGAGTACAGCACACATTCACTGTGTAATAACACCAGCAGAGCACACCAGTACTGCATCAGCTCACCAAGTAATAACACCAGCAGAGTACAGCACCCACTCCTCATGTAATAACATCGGCAAAGCACAAGAGTACAGCACCCAGTCTTCATGTAATAACACCGGCACAGCACAGTAGAACAGCACCCACTCCTCATATAATAACAGTGGCAGAGCACCGCAGTACAGCACCCACTCACCATATGCTACTATTGACAGGTAACAGTGTGCAGTATGGATTAGCTATACATCAGCTTCATCAGGGTTAACAGTACAGCACCATTCGCTAACAGTTAATTTGACACAGGCTTGGCAGTACTGCCCCCACTCACCATACATTACCATTAGCTAGGTAAAGCCCACACACGCCAGTTATTACCATGAGCAAGGCTCGGCAGTACAGCACACACTCACCATATAGCACTAGCGGAGTATAGCAGTACTGCATCAGCTCACCATATAATAACACTAGCAGAGTACAGCAGTACTGCATCAGCTCACCATGTAATAACACCAACAGAGTACACCAGTACTGCATCAGCTCACCATGTAATAACACCAGCAGAGTACAGCAGTACTGCATCAGCTCACCATGTAATAACACCGGCAGAGCACAGGTGTACAGCACCCACTCATATAATAACACAGACATAGCACCCACTCCTCATGTAATAACACCGGCAGAGCACAGCAGTACAGCACCCACTCTTCATGTAATAACACCGACAGAGCACAGCAGTACAGCACCCACTCATATAATAACACAGACATAGCACCCACTCCTCATGTAATAACATTGGCAGAGCACAACAGTACAGAACCCACTCCTCATGTAATAACACCGGCACAGCACAACAGTAGAGCACCCACTCCTCATGTAATAACACCGGCACAGCACAACAGCACAACAGTACAGCACCCACTCTTCATGTAATAACACCAGCACAGCACAGCAGTACAGCACCCACTCCTCATATAATAACAGCCGCAGAGCACCGCAGTACAGCACCCACTCACCATATGGTACTATTGACAGGTAACAGTGTGCAGTATGGATTAGCTATACATCAGCTTCATCAGGGTTAACAGTACAGCACCATTTGCTAACAGTTAATTTGACACAGGCTTGGCAGTACTGCCCCCACTCACCATACATTAGCATTAGCTAGGTAAAGCCCACACACGCCAGTTATTACCATGAGCAAGGCTCGGCAGTACAGCACACACTCACCATATAGCACTAGCGGAGTATAGCAGTACTGCATCCGCTCACCATATAATAACACTAGCAGAGTACAGCAGTACTGCATCAGCTCACCATATAATAACACTAGCAGAGTACAGCACACACTCACCATGTAATAACACCAACAGATCACAGCAGTACTGCATCAGCTCACCATATAATAACACTAGCAGAATACAGCACACACTCACCATGTAATAACACAAGCAGAGCACACCAGTAGTGCATCAGCTCACCATGTAATAACACCAGCAGAGTATAGCAGTACTGCATCAGCTCACCATGTGATAATACCAGCAGAGTACAGCACACATTCACTGTGTAATAACACCAGCAGAGCACACCAGTACTGCATCAGCTCACCAAGTAATAACACCAGCAGAGTACAGCACCCACTCCTCATGTAATAACATCGGCAAAGCACAAGAGTACAGCACCCAGTCTTCATGTAATAACACCGGCACAGCACAGTAGAACAGCACCCACTCCTCATATAATAACAGTGGCAGAGCACCGCAGTACAGCACCCACTCACCATATGCTACTATTGACAGGTAACAGTGTGCAGTATGGATTAGCTATACATCAGCTTCATCAGGGTTAACAGTACAGCACCATTCGCTAACAGTTAATTTGACACAGGCTTGGCAGTACTGCCCCCACTCACCATACATTACCATTAGCTAGGTAAAGCCCACACACGCCAGTTATTACTATGAGCAAGGCTCGGCAGTACAGCACACACTCACCATATAGCACTAGCGGAGTATAGCAGTACTGCATCAGCTCACCATATAATAACACTAGCAGAGTACAGCAGTACTGCATCAGCTCACCATGTAATAACACCAACAGAGTACACCAGTACTGCATCAGCTCACCATGTAATAACACCAGCAGAGTACAGCAGTACTGCATCAGCTCACCATGTAATAACACCGGCAGAGCACAGGTGTACAGCACCCACTCATATAATAACACAGACATAGCACCCACTCCTCATGTAATAACACCGGCAGAGCACAGCAGTACAGCACCCACTCTTCATGTAATAACACCGACAGAGCACAGCAGTACAGCACCCACTCATATAATAACACAGACATAGCACCCACTCCTCATGTAATAACATCGGCAGAGCACAACAGTACAGCACCCACTCCTCATGTAATAACACCGGCACAGCACAACAGTAGAGCACCCACTCCTCATGTAATAACACCGGCACAGCACAACAGTACAGCACCCACTCTTCATGTAATAACACCAGCACAGCACAGCAGTACAGCACCCACTCCTCATATAATAACAGCGGCAGAGCACTGCAGTACAGCACCCACTCACCATATGCTACTATTGACAGGTAACAGTGTGCAGTATGGATTAGCTATACATCAGCTTCATCAGGGTTAACAGTACAGCACCATTCGCTAACAGTTAATTTGACACAGGCTTGGCAGTACTGCCCCCACTCACCATACATTACCATTAGCTAGGTAAAGCCCACACACGCCAGTTATTACCATGAGCAAGGCTCGGCAGTACAGCACACACTCACCATATAGCACTAGCGGAGTATAGCAGTACTGCATCAGCTCACCATATAATAACACTAGCAGAGTACAGCAGTACTGCATCAGCTCACCATGTAATAACACCAACAGAGTACACCAGTACTGCATCAGCTCACCATGTAATAACACCAGCAGAGTACAGCAGTACTGCATCAGCTCACCATGTAATAACACCGGCAGAGCACAGGTGTACAGCACCCACTCATATAATAACACAGACATAGCACCCACTCCTCATGTAATAACACCGGCAGAGCACAACAGTACAGCACCCACTCTTCATGTAATAACACCGACAGAGCACAGCAGTACAGCACCCACTAATATAATAACACAGACATAGCACCCACTCCTCATGTAATAACATCGGCAGAGCACAACAGTACAGCACCCACTCCTCATGTAATAACACCGGCACAGCACAACAGTAGAGCACCCACTCCTCATGTAATAACACCGGCACAGCACAACAGCACAACAGTACAGCACCCACTCTTCATGTAATAACACCGGCACAGCACAGCAGTACAGCACCCACTCCTCATATAATAACAGCAGCAGAGCACTGCAGTACAGCACCCACTCACCATATGCTACTATTGACAGGTAACAGTGTGCAGTATGGAATAGCTATACATCAGCTTCATCAGGGTTAACAGTACAGCACCATTCGCTAACAGTTAATTTGACACAGGCTTGGCAGTACTGCCCCCACTCACCATACATTAGCATTAGCTAGGTAAAGCCCACACACGCCAGTTATTACCATGAGCAAGGCTCGGCAGTACAGCACACACTCACCATACAGCACTAGCGGAGTACAGCAGTACTGCATCAGCTCACCATATAATAACACTAGCAGAGTACAGCACACACTCACCATGTAATAACACCAACAGATCACAGCAGTACTGCATCAGCTCACCATATAATAACACTAGCAGAATACAGCACACACTCACCATGTAATAACACAAGCAGAGCACACCAGTACTGCATCAGCTCACCATGTAATAACACCAGCAGAGTACAGCAGTACTGCATCAGCTCGCCACATAATAACACCAGCAGAGTACAGCAGTACTGCATCAGCTCACCATGTAATAACACTAACAGAGTACACCAGTACGGCATCAGCTCACCATGTAATAATACCAAGAGACCACAGCACACACTCACCATGTAATAACACCAGCAGAGCACACCAGTACTAACCCCACTCACCATACATTATCATTAGCTAGGCAAAGCCCACACTCGCCAGTTATTACCATGAGCAAGGCTCAGCAGCACAGCACACACTCACCATATAGCACTAGCGGAGTACAGCAGTACTGCATCAGCTCACCAAGTAATAACACCAGCAGAGTACAGCAGTACTGCATCAGCTCGCCACATAATAACACCAGCAGAGTACAGCAGTACTGCATCTGCTCACCATGTAATAACACCAACAGAGTACCCCAGCAATGCATCAGCTCACCATATAATAACACCAACAGACCACAGCACACACTCACCATGTAATAACACCAGCAGAGCACACCAGTACTGCCCCCACTCACCATACATTACCATTAGCTAGGCAAAGCCCACACTCGCCAGTTATTACCATGAGCAAGGCTCAGCAGTACAGCACACACTCACCATATAGCACTAGCGGAGTACAGCAGTACTGCATCAGCTCACCATATAATAACACTAGCAGAGTACACCAGTACTGCATACACTCACCATGTAATTACACCAGCAGAGCACACCAGTACGGCATCAGCTCACCATATAATAACACCAGCAGAGTACAGCAGTACTGCATCAGCTCACCATATAATAACACTAGCAGAGTACAGCACACACTCACCATGTAATAACACCAGCAGAGTACAGCACACAATCACCATGTAATAACACAAGCAGAGCACACCAGTACTGCATCAGCTCACCATATAATAACACTAGCAGAGTACAGCACACACTCACCATGTAATAACACCACCAGCACACCAGTAGTGCATCAGCTCACCATATAATAACACCAGCAGAGTACAGCACACACTTACCATGTAATAACACCAGCAGAGCACACCAGTAGTGCATCAGCTCACCATGTAATAACACCAGCAGAGTACAGCAGTACTGCAGCAGCTAACCATATAATAACATTAGCAGAGCATGCCAGTACTGCATCAGCTCACCATATATTAACACCAACAGAGTACACCAGTACGGCATCAGCTCACCATATAATAACACCAGCACAGTACAACAGTACGGCATCAGCTCGCCAAATAATAACACCAGCAGAGCACTCCAGTACGGCATCAGCTCACCATATATTAACACCAACAGAGTACAGCAGTACTGCATCAGCTCACCATATAATAACACCAACAGAGCACAGCAGTACAGCACTCACCCCCCATATAATAACACCAGCAGAGTACAGCAGTACATCATCAGCTTGCCACATAATAACACCAGCAGAGTACTGTAGTACTGCACCTGCTCACCATATAACAACACCAGCAGAGCACAGCAGTACAGCATACACTCCTCACCATATAGCACTAGCAGAGTACGGCAGTATCAGTTCACCATATAATAACACCAGCAGAGTACAGCAGTACTGCATACACTCACCATGTATTAACTCTAGTGTAGCACGGCATTACAGCACCCACTCTCCATGCGATAACACTTGCAGACTACAGCAGTACAGCACCCACTCCTCACATAATAACACGAGCAGAGCATAGCAGTACAGCATACACTAGCCATGTAATAACACCAGCAGAGTGCAGCAGTAAAGCATCAGCTCACCATGTAATAACACCAGCAGAGCACAGCAGTACTGCATCAGCTCACCATGTAATAACACCAGCAGAATACAGCACCCACTCTCAATGTGATAACACTCGCAGACTACAGCAGTACAGCACCCACTCCTCACATAATAACACGAGCAGAGCATAGCAGTACAGCATACACTAGCCATGTAATAACACCAGCAGAGTGCAGCAGTAAAGCACATGCTCTCCATATAATAACACCAGTAGAGCACAGCATTACAGCACCCACTCTCCACATAAAAACAGCAGCTGAGTGGAGCATAAACTCACCCTATAATAACACCAACAAATCACAACAGTAAATAAAGCACGTACTTGCCACATAATAACACTTGCACAGTACAGTTGTACATCCTCCACTCGCCATACACGAGCGGCACTCAGCATTATAGACCCCACTTGACATATGTTACCAGTGGCAGTGCTCGGAGGTACAGCACACTCTGATCATATGTTACTATTGGCAGTACTCAGCAGTGTAGCCTACACTTACCATATGTTAGCAGTAGGAGCTTTCAGAGGTATAGCACACACTGGCTATATGTTACCACTGGCAGCACTCAGCAGAATATCCAGGGCCACTGGAAATATGTGATTGTGCGGCTGTGGCGTTTTCGCATAACTATAGATTTGCCACATAATCTATCATCTGCTGCATAATCTTTGGATTTGAACAAAAAAATTGTTTCTTGCTCCAAAGGTTCGAAAGTTACCAAACGTGCAGTGACAGGTATTGCTATGCAGTGCAAGGCCCTTTGCAAAAGTTGACTGGTTACATTTGTGTTGCTTTTTGCTGGATTTGGACACTAAGCAATGAAGTAATACTTTTACAAAGTGTGCCACACTGTGCCACATAATTGGCTTTTTTTCTTGCCACATAATTTGACCCTCCCTTGCTACCTAATTTCATTTGCCACAGGTTCCCATTAGGTGGGCTCAGTAGTGAAGTTCCACTTTAACTGCAAAGAGAATAACTGAAGCTTTTAGTGTAATAAAACATAAGTTAATGTACCCCTTTTATCCATACATTTTCACACAAGGCATTCATAACTCATATTGTTAACCCAGTACTCATGCCATTCATCTTGGGAGGATGAAAGGCCATGCTTGGATCTGACATGCAGCCCGCCCACATGTCTAAGTATTAGAGCTATTAAAACATGTATGAGGGGTTTTAATTGTGATATAAAAGGGGGCATGAGGAAAAAGAAGGTCTGAGAGGTATAAACATTTCCTGTCTTGGCAACTAGTTCAAATGTCCCCTAGAAAAACAGGCTGTCATCAGTTTGCTAAATAGAAGCAGTCTGATTAAAGTCGGGTGTTTGGTAGGATTTGCGGAAATTGAGGAGTCAGAGTTCATTTATCCTCAGCAGGGACCATGCCCCCCCTGATGGAGGCCCCGCCCACAGCCCTATGACATCATCACCTCCCAGGTGAGGACTTCACTTCCTTGGTGTGTCGGCCCCTGCGGTGTTTGCACCAGGCAGGCGCAGACACTATGAGCTGGAAGTCCGCCCGGGGACCCGATGTATATCGTCGGTGGTCGGAACTGAAGAGGGGGGCGGACCGCGTGCGGGAGGTGATTTACTTGGCAGAGGCTCGGGGGTCCGGCTGATGCTGCCCACATGGGGCACCATTTTGTTAGCTTGTCCGAGTATGGACCGAGGAGGCCGGCTGCGGCTGGAGGACCTTCCGTCTGAAGGCTCCACTGGAGAGATGAGTCCGGATTTGAGTGCCCCCCGGTGGCCCTTAGCTCTCTTTATTTCAGCGCTCTGTCTACTTTCGCCATCCTCGGGCTCTGTATGTGGTGCGCAGCCCGAAGGGGGATGAATTTACTTGTCCGTGTCCACTTGGTGTAACTAGTACTCCTGTGTCTTTTGGGACCCTTTTTACGGGAATGCGTCGCCTTATACTGGTTTTGTTATTGCCTTTAGCTGTATGTTTATTGTGTTATCTGTTCACAGTTGTCCTATTACTGAGTTACGCTTGCCGGCGACTTTTGTTTGTGTGTTGTTTTCGTATAGTTCTGTTGTGATATGGTCTAAAAAAACAGCAAAAATCATTATAAAAAACAAGGGCACCAAGTGGGCACCATGTTGTTTTGGCCGTGCTTGGCGCTCCTTCACTGCCATGGTACAGCAGAGCTCCCCTACGCAAGGCTGAAGGGTCTTCCTGACCTGTCCCAATGTACCTTTCAAGGCAGAGCACTGCTTCTTAAAGGCTTTAAGGGCCTGAGTTAGAACTCAGCGGATGAGTTACTCGTCCCAACAGTGATGGATATCCTGCCCGCCAAAATGTACATCACATTCTATCCTATGTAGGGTGACCAGGCGTCCCGGATTTGCTGAGTCCGTCCTGGTTTTTCACCAGTTGTCCCGGCATATTTCAGGAAATGAATCTCATGTCACGGTTTTTTTGAGAGGGTTGACTGAAAACTGTGAGAGGTGCCTTTTTATGTTTTCAAAAGCAGGGACAGGTAGCAGCTGTTATAAGAAAGTACATTAATTAACAGGCATGATACTGGCTTTAAAAATCGCATTTTATTTTGCCTTTTCTGGACTTCTACGCTTATGACCGCTGTCATTCTGTGTGCCCATTTGAAGTAAAATTGTAGTCCTTCTTCTATTTTTGTGAAATATCCCAGTTTTGGGCTTTAAACTGCTGGTCACCCCAATCCTATGGATTTAGATTTTGGAGGACCGTTGCGATGGAGTAACCCCTCTGCCGAGTTCTAAATCAGGCCCTTAGCATCTTCCACACACCTACATGGTTGTGCGGGGCTGGGGGGCGTAGACTGAGGTACTCACGAGCAGTGATTTTTTGCTCCACAGGGATGAGTGAAATGATTTTTGACAGCGGAGCGTCACAGTTCCAGAGAATGACAGCTCATTCTTCCTGTTCTGAAAGGCAAGTGCCTCAGCATCCTATCCCCCACAGCCAGTGCAGTGGAGGACTCATGCAGCAGCCCACCCCCCACCCCACAGCATCTGCAAGGTGCAATAGTGAACACAGAAATGCATTGTTCCCATCCCTCCCCCCACTGTCTGACTGTCAGAACAACGCACTCAGGTGCCCTGCAGACAGCTAATCTGCTCTGGGTTTACAAATAAAAAATGTATGAGGTTTGAATAGATGTGACAACAGTAAGAGAGGTGTCCAGGGCTGGTGGGGGGTGTCATGGGAGTTATTGAGAGCTGAGATGATGAGGTCTTATTGGGGCCACGTACCAGGAGGTGATCAGGAGGCTGGGAGTCAGGAAGCAAGGCGAGAGATGAATATCAAGGAGCGAGCATGGAGATGACAAGGCAAGAAGCACAGGTAAATGTAAAGAAGCAAGGAGACATGGCTATCAGCAAGGAGGCAGACACAGATATTAGGAAGCAAGCACAGAGGTCTGCCCTCACTGTATCACAAGCATTATATTACCTGGCTATATCACATTCTCTGCACTGACCTAATCCCCGCATTACAAGGTAAGTGGAATTATGTGGTAAGAGAGGACCACGTTATGTGGCAGAGTTCAGTAAATTATGCAGCAACAAAAGGCACAATTATGCAACTCAAAGCGGCAGATTTCGTAATAGCATTACTTCATTATTTTGTCATTTTAACAGGTTTACACTGTCTAGGCAAAGGTTTCACCTCATTAGTAGCAGTTAACACCCAAACAACAGCAAGAAAAACAAAAAGGTGACCAATCAAGCTTGGAAAGGGTCTCCTAGTAGTCGACAACATGTGTTGCTGCATTGTTTTTTAGTAACGTTTCATTCTTTTGAGCTGCAACCAAATTTGTTTATAAAAAAATACACAGAATTTGCAGAAGATGATGGATTATGTGGCAAATCTATAATAATGCGGAAAACATTGCTGCTGCAGAATCAAATTATTCCAGTGGTCCTGAGTGTAGGAAATTATAATAGATGATTGGAATAGTCAATATTGATAGGTAGGGAATATATGAGGTAAACAAATATAACATAATTGGCAAGATCTAGTGACTGCTGCAGTACTGGAGGTAACATCATAGCAGGTCAAGAATACTGACCTCCACATATTATTATACAACCAGCAGAGATGAATATGAGAAGCAGGCAGAAAGATGGAGATCAGGAAACAAGCAGCTACCATAAGAGAAATAACAGCAGCAACAACAGCTACCAGCAGTAATCAGAGGGGTGACCACAGCAGGAACTATAGCAACAACAACAGTTGACAGAAGAGAATGAATCACAGCAGCAACAACAGCTACCAGCAATAACCAGAGTGGTAGCCAAAGCAGTAACAATAGCAGCAACAACAGCAGCTGACAGAAGAAAAGGAGTCACAGCAGCAGCTGGTAGCACAGCAAGAACCACAGCAACAACAGCAGCTGACAGAAGAGAAGGAGTCACAGCAGCAGGTGGTACCACAGCAAGAACCATAGCAGCAACAACATCTACCAGCAATAATAAGAGTTGTAACCAAAGCAAGAATAATAGCAACAACAACAGCTGACAGAAGAGAAGAAATCACAGCAGCAACAACAGCTGGTACCACAGCAAGAACCACAGCAGCAACAAAAGCTACCAGCAATATCCAGAGTTGTAACCACAGCATGAACAATAACATCACCTACAGCTGACAGACGAGAAGGAATCACAGCAGCAGCTGGTACCACAGCAAGGACCACAGCAGCAACAACAGCTACCAGCAATAATGAGAGTTGTAACCACAGCAGGAACAATAACAACACCTACAGCTGACAGAAGATAAGGAATCACAGCAGCAGCTGGTACCACAGCAAGAACCCCAGAAGCAACAACAGCTGCTAGCAATAATCAGAGTTGTAACCACAGCAGTTACAATAGCAACAACAACTGACAAAAAAGTAGGAATCACAGCAGCAGCAACAGCTACCAGTAATAATCAGAGTTGTAACCACAGCAGAATTAATAGCAACAACAACAAAAGACAAAAACGAAGGAATCACAAAAACAGTAACAGCTGGTACCACAGCAAGAACCACAGCAGCAACAACACCTACAAGCAATAGCCAGAGTTGTAACCTCAGCAGGAACAATAGCAAGAACAGCTGACAGAAGAGAAGGAATCACAGCAGCAGCTAGTACCACAGCAAGAACCACAACAGCAACAACAGCTACCAGCAATAACCAGGGTTGTAACCACAGCAGGAACAATAACAACAGCAACAGCTGACAGAAGAGAAGGAATCACAGCAGCTGCTACCACAGTAAGAACCACAGCAGCAACAACAGCTATCAGCAATAACCAGGGGTGCAACCACAGCACAAACCACTGTAGCAACAACAGCTGACAGAAGAAAAGGAATCACAGAGGCAGCTGCTGCTATAACAGCAAGAACAACAGCAGCAACAACAGCTGGCATTACAGAAACCATAGCACTGCCACAACATCTCCTCCCAAAGTAGCAACAACAGCACTATAATAGCAGCAACAACAGCAGTTGCTAGAACTGTAAGCACATAAGGGACTTCAACAATGTCCACTACTGCCACAAAGGAGGGACAGCAGTGGAAACAGCACCATTCTCAATAGAAACAGTTGCCTCATTCACACCTGCCAGCTGTTTTTGGACTGTTGTTGTCAATGCCAAAATGGTAGCACTTGTTGCCGGAGCTCTAATTACCGTTGTTGCAGTGTCTGTGCTCATTGGTGTTGTGACAACCACTGTTGCTGCTATGGTCCTTGCTATTGTGGCAGAAGAAGTTGAAGTTTTTGTTACAGTTGTTATTGTTGTGGCTTCTGTTTTGGTCCTTGCTATTCGGGCAGATGTTCCATCTACGATGCCAGTTGTTGTTATTGTTGTGTTCCCAGTCTTTGCAGCAGCTGTCGTCTTTGCTGTGGTTACACCTGTATTGCCGGCTGCTGTCCATTTTGTGGCAGCAGCTGTGGTTGCGGCTGTGGTCCCTGCTGTAGTTAAAGCAGTGCATGTGTAGACCTCTCTGCACTTGAAACTTCTGTTGCAGTTGTTGCTGCTTTGGTATTGGCTGCAGTCACAATTCTCACATTTGTTGTGTATCCTGTTTTTGATCCAGTGGTCCCTGCAGTGGTAGAAACTTTTGTCACTGTTGTTGCTGCTGTGGCGGTGTCTTTGGATGATGCTGTTGTTAGTATTGAGGTTGCAGATGTGATCAACGCTAAGGACCATGTTATGATGGCAGCTGTGGTTAATGCTGTGATTGAAACTCTGGTTGCTATCGCTGGCCCGGTTGTGATGCCAGCTGTTGCTGATTTCCCGACTGTTGTAACAGCAGTTGTTATTGTCCCTGCTGTGGGTATAACTGCAGTTACTGCTGTTGTCTGTGCCTTCCTGGCAGATGTTATTGCTTCTTTGGTCACTGTCCTGGCACTTGCTGTGGTTGCTGCTGTGGCTGCTGTGGTCCCTGCAGTGCTGACAGCTGTGGTCACTGCTGTGGTCCCTGCTGCTGGTACACCTGCAGTCCCTGGTATGCTTGCCACAGTTGTTGCTAGTTGTGTAGCAGCAATAGCAGTACCACCCACCGATAATTCGACAGCAGCAACAACGAATACTACAGCAGTAGCCACAACAACTGTTGTTACCACAACTGCAACAAGAGGTTTAACAATAATTACAAACATAGCAGCAACCACAGCAGGAGTGGCCACAACTCCTGTCACAAAAGGGGCAACTGCAGTAAACACTGTAGTTACCACAGCAAATACCACAGCTATGACCACAGGAGGGATAACCACGAGCAGTAACAATAACGTTTACCACAGCAGCAACAATAGTTCCCAGCTCAGCATAGCTACCACAGCAGCAAGAAAATAGCTTCCACAAAAGCGTGGACCACAGCAACATTCACATTTGCCATCACCAAAACAATAACAGCGGAAAACACCACTGCAACCACATGCAGGAAATCAACAGCCAGTGCAGATCTAACAACATCAGGGGCAGCAACAACTGCCACTATATGAAGGAACCACAGCAGGAACACAGCTGTAACCACTGCACGTACCACAGCGCCTACCAGAGATGCCACCCAAGAAAGAATCACATCGCCCCCCAAAGAAGGGAACACAGTAGCAATAACAGGAGGCCTGGGTCGAACTTGTGGAGTTTCACTCTGTGGAATTCCACGGAATTACATAAAAACTCAGCGGGATTCTGTGGAGTGTCGGGAGCGGCCAGAACATCGGGCATGTCCCGGCGCTCGCACTGATTTTAGCGTCAGGAGCTTGTTCTGTGCTGTAACACGAACTGCACCAAACGTAGCGCCAGAGGCCGCTGCTTCTTCCTGCTGCTTGTGTAGATTCTATACGCGAGTCGCAGTTTTCTCAAAGTCAACAGTCACAACCTGCCGGGACCACCCGCATTGAGAAACCTTGCCGTAAGGCGTTCTAGCACCGAAAATCGCACTAGGGGATGTAGATTCTCCCTCGCGCTCGCCAACCTAATATTGGCAAGCTGTGCTAAAAAGACCTCCAACACGTGTGTTTTGTGGAGTTTTGCAGGAACTCCGCACTCCAAGCAGAAAGCAGAGAGGAATCTTTGTCCACCCCTAAATAAAAGCTGTGAATGAAAGCTGTGACCACTGTCGCCACAAGAGCAGGAACAACAGCTGTAACAACAGTTATCACAACAGTAGCATCCATGTGTCACTACAGAAGGCAGTACAAGAGGGATCACTGCAACAGCCACAGCAGAAACAACAGCAGCAACCACAGGTGGAACAACAACAAGGAACACCACGGTGACAAAAGATGCAAACACAGCAGAGACAGAAACAGTGACAACTGCCAGTACATCTGGGAACACAACAGCAAAAACAGATGCAACCAGAACAGCAAATGCTGCTGCAGCAATGACGAGAACAAACTGTAGTGTCAATAGTTGCCACAATGCTGTTCACAGTAGAAATGAAAGCTGACATGACAAGGTCAAACAGTAACAACAGCTGCAGACACACCAGGGATGGTAGTAGCAACCCAGCTGAAAGCACAACAGGTACTTCAGCAGCCACCTCAGGTTGTATCCCAACAAGGCACACAGCAGCAACAACATCTGTCAGCCTAGAAGGGAAACCAGCAAACACCACAGCTGGAACCACAGTGGCAAACACAGCTGCTATGACAGGAGGACCGATTGCAGCCACCACAGCAGGGACAATGGCTGCAACCACACATCTGGCACCCCAGCATAGGCATGAGCAGGAACAACAGTAGTGAGCCACACCAGTCACAACAGCTGAGACGCTGCACATACAACTACTATAAGCACAGCAACAACAACACCTGCTTCATCATTAGAGGCCTCAGAAACAACTGCACCTACAACTACCATAAGCACAGCAACAACAATACCTGCTTCATCATTAGACACCACAGAAACAACTGCACCCACCACAAGCATAATCACAGAAACACCTGCTTCATCATTACGGACCATAGAAACAACCGCAATTACAACAAGTATAATTACAGCATCAGCAACACTTGCTCCATCATTGGGGACCACAGAAACAACTGCACCTACAACAACTATAGTCACAGCAGTAACAGCACCTGCTCCATCATTAGCGACCACATAAACAACTGCACCTATGACAACTATAATCACAGCAGTAACAGCACTCGCTCCATCATTAGCGACCACAGAAACAACTGCACCTACAACAACTGTAATCACAGCAGTAACAACGCCTGCTGCATCCTTAGAAACCACAGAAAACAACTACACCTACAACTACTATAATCACAGCACCAACAATACCCGCTCCATCATTAGGGCCCACAGAAACAACTGCACCTACGACAACTATAATAACAGTGGCAACAACACCTGCTCCATCATTAGGGACCACAGAAACAACTGCAACTATGACAACTATAATCACAGCAGTAACAGCACCCGCTCCATCATTAGGGCCCACAGAAACAACTGCACCTACAACAAGTATAATAACAGCAGCAACAACACCTGCTCCATCCTTAGAGACGACAGAAACAACTGCACCTACAACAACTATAATGACAGCAGCAACAACACCTGCACCATCATTGGGGACCACAGAAACAATTGCACCTACAAAAACTATAATCACAGCAGCAACAACACCTGCTTTATCATTACTGGCCACAGAAGCAACTGCACCTACAACAAGTATAATTACAGCATCAGCAACACCTGCTCCATTGTTAGCGACCACTGAACCAACTGCACCTCCAACAACTATAATCACAGCAGTAACAGCACCCGCTCCATCATTAGGGACCACAGAAGCAAGTGCACCTACAACAACTATGATCACAGCAGCAACAACACCTCCTCCATCACTGGGGACCACAGAAACAACCACACCTACAGCAACTATAATCACAGTGGCAACAGCACCAGCTCCATCATTATGGTCCACAGAAACAACTGCACTTACAAGTATGATCACAGCATCAACAACTTCTGCTCCATAATTAGCGGCCACATAAAATCTGCACCTACAACTACTATATTCACAGCAGCAACAGCACCTGCTCCCTCCTTAGGGACCACAGAAACAATTGCACCTACAACTATCGTCACAGCAGCAACAACACCTGCTCCATCACTGGGGACCACAGAAACAACTGCACCTACAAAACCTATAATCACAGCAACAACAGAACCTGCTTCATCCTTACAGACCACAGAAACAACTGCACCTACAAAAACTATAATCACAGCAGCAACAACACCTGCTCCATCCTTAGAGGCCACAGAAACAATTGCACCTACAACTGTCATCACAGCAGCAACAACACCTGCTCATCCTTAGAGACCACAGAAAAAACTGCACCTCCAACAACTATAATCACAGCGGCAACAATACCCGCTCCATCATTAGGGCCCACAGAAACAACTGCACCTACAAATACTATAATCACAGCACTAACAACACCTGCTCCATCATTGGGGACCACAAAAACAACCACACCTACTATAACTATCATCACAGTGGCAACAGCACCCGCTCCATCGTTATGGTCCACAGAAACAACTGCACTTACAAGTATAATCAAGCATCAACAACTCCTGCTCCATCATTAGCGACCACAGAAAAACTGCACCTACAACTACTATATTCACAGCAGCAGCAACACATGCTCCATCCTTAGAGACCGCAGAAACAATTGCACCTACAACTATCATCACAGCAGCAACAATCACTGGGGACCACAGAAACTACCTGCACCTATAAAAACTATAATCACAGCAACAACAACACCTGCTCCATCCTTACAGTCCACAGAAACAACTGCACCTACAACTACTATAATCACAGCAGCAACAACACCTGCTCCTTCATCGGAAACCATGGACACAACTGCACCTACAACTATAATCACAACAGTAACAACACCTTTTCCATCATTAGGGACCACAGAAACAACTGCACCTACAACAACTGCAATCACAGTAGCAACAACACCATCTCCATCATTAGGGAGCTTAAAAATCAACTGCACCTACAACTATAATCTCAGCAGCAACAACACCTGCTCCATCGCTGGGGACCACAGAAACAACTGTATCTACAACAACTATAACCACAGCAGCAACAACACCTGCTCTATCACTGGGGACCACAGGAACAACTGCACCTACAAGAACTGTAATCAGTGCAGTAACAACACCTGCTCCATCGCTGGGGACCACAAAAACAACTGCACCTACAACAACTATAAGCACAGCAGCAACAGCACCTGCTCCATCCCTGGGGATTACAGAAACAACTGCACATACAGCAACTATGATCACTGCAGCAACAACACCTGCTCCATCGCTGGGGACCACAGAAACAGCTCCACCTACAACAACTATAACCACAGCAGCAACAACACCTGCTCCATCACTGTGGACTACAGAAACAACTGCACCTACAGCAACTATAATCATTGAAGCAACATCACCTGCTCCATTGCTGGGGACCACAGAAACAACTGCACCTACAACAACTATAACCACAGCAGCAGCAACACCTTCTCCATCACTGGGGACCACAGAAACAACTGCACCTACAGCAACTACAATCACAGCAGCAACACCACCTGCTCCATCATCATAGACTACAAACACAACTGCACCTACAACTATAATCACAGCAGCAACAACACCTGCTCCATCATCAGAGACCACAGAAACAACTGCACCTACAACAACTATCATCACAGCAACAACAACACCTGCTCCATCATTCGGGACCACAGAAACAACTACACCTACAACAACTGTAATCACAGCAGCAATAACACCTGCTCCATCATTAGGGCCCACAGAAACAACTGCACCTCCAACAACTATAATTACAGCAGCAGCAACACCTTCTCCATCACTGGGGACCACAGAAACAACTGCACCTACAGCAACTACAATCACAGCAGCAACACCACCTGCTCCATTATTAGGGCCCACAGAAACAACTGCACCTCCAACAACTATAATTACAGCAGCAATAACACCTGCTCCATCACTGGGGATGACAGAAACAACTGAACTTACAACAACTATATTCACAGCAGCAACACAACCTGCTCCGTCATTAGGGACCACAGACACACTGCACCTACAGCAACTATAATCACACACTAACAACACTTGCTCTGTCATTGAGAACTACAGAAACAACTGCACTTACAACAACTATAACAACAATAATCACAGCAGGAACAACACCAGCACCATCATTAAAGACCACAAAAAGAACTGCATCTACAACAACTATAATCACAACGGCAAAAGCACACACTCCATCATGAGAGACACAGAAACAACTACAACAACTATAATCACAGCGGCAACAGCACACGCTCCATCATTAGAGGCCACCGAAAGACCTGCCTCTAACAAAACTATGATCACACCAGCAACTGCAGCTGCCATGACAGTGGTGCCCACAGCTACAGCCAAAATAGTACTCAGAGCAACAGCAACAGCAGTGACAACAACTGTCACCATGGCAGGAAAACAATAGTTGCAACATTTAACTGTAAGGCAGTGAAAACTGCAGTGAGCGCAGTTGCAACCACAGCAAGGACAATACCAGCACCAACAGCTGCTACAACAAAGAGACCCACTGCAGTACTCCCATCTCCCACCACAACAACAGCCACCATCACAGTATCAACACAGCTGCAAGCACACAAGCAACAAAAGGGGGTTTCTGTTTGTGCATCCATTTTTATCACACAACAGTATATATCTTTTATAACTAAAAACGCTCCTAAAACAAGCCAGGCGTGTTAGCTTTCTCAATGTTTGTCTGCCCCTTCCTACTGTGAAAGTTCATGGAGCAAATATAAGGTTCATTGACAATACCAAGGACTGTGGTGCAATTTTATCGGAAAGCAGGAAATTTAGGTCCTGATTTAGATCTTGGTGGAGGGAGTACTCCGTTACAAATGTGACGGATATCCCGTCCGCCTTATTACGATCTCCATAGGATATCATGGGATCGTAATAAGGCGGACAGGATATCTGTCACATTTGAGACAAATTAATTGCTCCAAATGGTCCAACACTCTCTTCTATTTAGCAAATACACATTTTCATCTGGGTCACCAGATGAGGCGTGGGCCACTTTTTCTCGGGTAAGTTCCTTGTGTCAAAAAAAGATTGGTGAGGCCACCCTGGTTCAAGTGTAAGGGTCCCATCTTCACAGGCAGTCTTTTCAATTAATGAGCAGAATCATATTGGTAAATCCAACTGCCTTTTATTACAGAAGCTTAAAAAACAACAGCTGACACGTGTTTCGCCCAAAAACGCTTTGCGTACCTGGGGCTTTCGCAAGGCTCTAGAAACAATCAGGAATATGTGTCCATTTTTGATTACTACAGATTGTGTAGACTGCCGGTCAAAAGCACAAGAGCATAATCTGTCTCATTACGGTCCCGAGTTAAATCCCGAACATCAGGTACACAAAGCGAATGTGCTGGCGTTCTAGTACTAGAAAGCCCCAGGTACACAATCTTTTTCTGCTACATTTGAGACAGAGTACTCCCCTCTGCCAGGATCTAAACCAGGCCCTTATTCACTGAGATCAACAGTATGGAGATCCCCGGGAGTGCTGCGTATCATGGGACAATTGCAGAGTTCTAGGGTGATTTCATCAATCATGGTGGCATTTTCACACCTCCCAAGGAAAATATGAACTCCAATAGGGATATTTAGCAGATAATGTGGCAAAGTAGTAACTTTGGATAGAGGCTTTTGACTGTTCATGGAGACATTTTAGAAGTGATAGGGGCAATTTTACTGTTCATATGAACATATTTGCAGCACATGGGTCAATTTCACATCCATCTCTAAGAAGTATATATACTTAATTGGACACAAGTAGAAATGGATTTCTCACGGTCTCTTACTGAAAAGATAATCATATGAAATGGACTGTGACAAGGCTGTTTCCTAGATCCAATTCTTTTCAGCCTATAAGTGGCTGATTTTCCTAGTACCTTAAGATAATAAAATTATGTTTCTCCAAAAATAGGAACAATTCACATGTATGGCAATGACCTTGTTATGTTAGATTTCACCCCAATGGGTCTTCAGAAGAAACTAGGGGGCTCATTTACAAAGAAATTACGCAGAATGGTGCTGCAAGCCAGCTTGCTGCGCTATATTGCGTCATTTTGAAAGTGCAGGGATGCATCTCATTTACATAGATACGACACATCCCTGTAGTTCCTCTGCACTGGTGCACAAACTGCTGCCTAGCGCCAGCACAGGAACCCTTGCACCACGGTGCAAGGGTGCCTGCGTTGCAGGGATAATTGTTTATGTGCAGGAATGTATCCCTTCCTGCACATAAACAATCATTAATGGTGTTTTCCTCTTTCTATGTGTCTTGCAGAATGCAGCACGCATAGAAAGAGGAAAAAACAGGGAGAAATAATGTTATTTCTCCCCGTTGCACGATTTTAACACCACCCCTGAGGTGGCGTAGGAACCTGACGCATTCCCAGGCTTGTAAATCTGGGAATGTGTCAGAGTCCATGGGTGCTGTGTGGGAACACCTAGAGCAACACCCATGGAACGCCCCTTTCATGCAGAGTTATGTGTGAAAGGATGCCATATTTACAAGGCCATGAAAAGCTAAGCAAGGTGGCTTTGTGTGGCCTTGTAAATATCTGCGGCACACTGCGGCACCGGAGCGTTAAAAAAAAAAAAAACACACTGGTGACGCAGTGTGCCGCTGGGGCCTTGTAAATGAGGCCCAAGATGTCTTATGTGCATATAGTGAGACAAATTATTTAAAGATAAATAGGGAAAAAACATAGTATTAAGTTTTGGGAGAAAAAGTGTCTCTTTTCAGTTGGTTTTTAGATAAGACGAAAGATTAAGAAGTTAAAAGATATAAATATTTAGGTTTGCATTTTACAACAAATGTAAAATTTAATGAACAATTGAACATTATGAAAACTACAACACTTTTACCGGCAAGTTCTCTTGTGAGTTTTATTTCTATGTTTGGCGGGGGTGTCCCTCACCCAACTCCCAAAAGCATTTTTGTACAAAATTCTACCTATAGCACATTCTGGATCAGAACTTTTCTGGATTGATAAAAGTAATATTTTAGATTCTGTACAGTGTGTGTGCCTACCATGAACATTAAACCTGCCAAAAAGATCAAGAATTCATGGCATACTTTGCAAACTGAAATTTCTACTCTGGTCACACATGGCTGGGATACGACTTTCAAAATTTGTAAATACCTTTTCACTAGATTTTTACCCAAATGAAATATCTCAAATCTGTTGGCTAGAAGGCCAATGTAGCACAGGCCCTTCCAAAACAATTGTTCCTAAACTGTGGTCTGGGTTGGCGAAGCCTCCTCAGGGGGTCTGTGGGTCCGCAAAGCCTCCTCGGGGGATCCGTGACTGCTTAAAAAATTAACTAATATGAACAGGTTAATAACGTCTATATAAATAAATGTATAATTCAAAATTTTAAAACGCACTGTAAATGTCAAGGAATTTGAAACTGAAGACTAAAAATTATATTAGTATGCCCAGATTAATTTGTGGGAGCAGGGCAGGTGCATCAAACAGAATATACTATGGATGATGTGTGGCTTCAATCGAATTTAGAAAAGCTACAACTATCTAATTAAAAATATTTTGTTGAATTTTATTTGTTTGCAAATTAAATAAAATGTGTTATCATTTCTGTATGTGTTTGATGGAATACTTGTTTCTGTATTTTTTGTGCAATGTTTTGCAGTTCAAATTATTGGTCCCCGGATTCCAATAATGATTTAGTGGGGGTCCCAGGATTCCAGTAATGATAAAGTGGGGGGTCCACAGAAGTCAAAAGGTTGGAAACCACTGTTCTGAAACCAATAAACAGCATCAAACAGTATTTTCTGCCTTCATAGGTTTTTGGTGGTTCAGCTGCAGTCCCCTTTACGAAGGGGCTTGACAATGGTGTGATGATCCTGTCCCTACAAAGGAACATGATGTATTTATCCTGGAAATCATCACTAGGGATGACTCGACTCACCCAGGAAAACATGGACATGTTTCCTAATCTGTTTCATTTGATACACCTTCATTACGCCATGACATTTTAAAATACAGATTAGGTTGTAACCCCCCATGGAGCTTGTATGTTTGGCCTCAAACACTAGGGAAAAGGGGGGGGTTGTATATGCTTTTTAAAAATTAAATGTACTATGATTCATGTTTTAGTCAATTGTATTGCATTTTTAATATGCAAGACATTTTTAAAACCTTTCTTCTTAAAATATGGTATTAACATTAGATACTCCCATATATTTTTTTGCAATTTTATTTTATTCTTAGATGTTGCAGTTGGGTTAAGACTTTTTTACGAGCTGGGAGAAGCCTAGCAATGAATATTGCTGTGATAATGAATTGTTGCAATGATTTTTGTGTAATGTTTACTGGTTTTATGGACAATTGTCTTACTAAAAACACACTGTTTATTTTCATGGATCAATTAAACAAGCTCCTGGGGTAAGTTCAAGGATCGTTAACTAATTTTGCAGTTCAAGGGGCAATTTCAAGAATTATAGCTTATTTTGAAACTCATGGATGATTTCACACCTCACAAGGAGGGTCATAACAGATATTAATATTCAATAGGGCAGTTTCAAGAATTAAATGGGGCAATTTTGTGTCAGATTGCTTGATCTCCCTCAGACGTCTTGTTTTTAACTGGCAGTGCCTGGTTAACCTTTGATGAGGTAAGTCAAGCTGATATTTCTGAAAATATTTGCCATCACGGATGGTTGACATCAGAAGATGGACAACTGCATTGAGGCGCGCGGGAGGCCATCTGACACGCTCGACCTGTCCTGCCTCATCGCACAAGCAGACGACAGCTGAAATGCACAGAGCTGGACAGGGTTCGGTTAGGACATATGAGCATCTTCAACATCCTTTTCAATACAGGACTTTGCCTCTGTGTCACATTAAGTACACGCGCCAACGAGGACCAAAGATCACAAGTTGAGATGTTTTGACCAGATCTCTCACACTCTGCCACTGGACTGTCCAGAAATAGTATATGCCAGATTTCTTATCTCAATCAACAAATTTCTAACATATAATTGCTAAGTTAGTTCAGGGCCCATTCTTAAAAAAATGTAGGCCGTGAGGTACAGGCATACATCTACAATTTCATTATATTTACTAAATTGTCTAGCTTGACAAACATTTTCAGGTGTTCTCCAAGAAATGTGCCCCAGAACTCCTGAGTTGCCCAGGTCCATACATGAGCACCACACCAGGTCCAATGTATTTTCTTTGTTTTCTGGGATTTGTGGGCCTGCTTATTGAATTATTTATTTATTTATATATATAGTTCTGTATAGTGCATGCCTGACCCTTGAGGGTATCAGAGCGCTTTACAAGTGTTATGGAAAGAGGAGACAGGTACAGTAAACAACAACCTAATCGAGGACAGAAGAAGATGCAACAGCCTCCCCGGTGAAGGAAGAGACAACTCAAGGCCCAAGATGGCAAAACCACAAATAAGATCAGAACATGGGAGTGATAAACATGGGTGAAGACAATGCAATGTGTCGGGTCTGGGAGTAGAGTTTGTGAGTTCTAGAGCATAAATGTGTTCGACAGAAGCACTTTAACTTTTTTCTTGAATGATGCTGTTGAGGGGCTCAAGTTTCAGAATTGCAAGAATAAACCCGGAGTGTACCGGCTACTCATGGCTGGATCTGGGAAACTAACCTCTGCTACAAAAAGCTGCAAATCCTATATGTGCTTCTTTCCCTAATGCCAAACCTACTGATTGTCACCAGGCAAATACACTGTTGGCTGTCCCTCAGTTATTTAGGGTACATACTTATTCTACGCATTCTGTGGAGTAAATTTCCATGTGAGTTTTAGGTGGAAAATTCCCGCCTTTGTGGAGCTTTTCAAATTTCCGAATGCCATTGCCCTTCCTCTGAGGACACTGACCACCCAAGCTTTCTCATGTTAATTCACTACTGAATATCAAGCCACATGGCAGATTTTCCAGAGTTTCACGTGCCATTTCTGGGAGTAAATGTATGCAGGTCCTATTTATAAAACCATAGACCTGAGCATTTGCTCGTTAAAGTAAAAAATAGATGCAAAAATGTTTACTGAATTTGCCCACAATCAGTAGAAAGTTTATTGTTCATAGATGTGTGCAGGTTAATATTCTTCAACACACAAACATGCCAACTCAAATGAAAAATTTGGAACTTGATCTCCAACTTCAGAAGCTTCATCAATATGTTGTTTGCCAAGTATGCAAAATTTATGAACCGAATCTGAAACTGACCTACTTCTGAACCCTGATAGAAGTCCCTGTTTTCCTTTTTTGCTGATCTTAAAAGACAATTTAGAGAGGAGGAGCTTGGCCTCACCCAAGATGGCTGACTCCGGGCAGCCTGGTGCCGAACTGCTGCTACTACTTCCGTGAGAGCTTGCGCAGGATTGGAGGACACTGAAGGAGGGGGAGGCAATAGAGGCCTGAGATCAAGAACACAGTGACCTAGCACTGTTTGGCAAGTGAAGGTGGCGTGTGATGCAACAGCGTACAGGTCCAACCTACAGGTCCGGCAGTGACGGGCTGGCTGGTCCCTCACTGAAGGAAGACCCATCATAACAGAGGGTGCCATCCCCCTCATACACCTGTGGAGACTGAGAACAACTGGGGGAGTGAACAAAATTTGAAGGTGATCACACTAATGATTGACACAAACAGCAGGCCCCAGCTGTGGTGATGCACCCACTTTTATTCCTCCACTATGCCATAATCGAAGGCACACATATTAGGGCACAGTCGACCATTACTAAAGAAAGGAAATGGTCCAGCTGGGACACCCAAGCTACAGAGGTCCATGAGCAGTGGAAGTTTTTGGAGCGGTGTCCTGCTCACTGAATGGGTTCTACGGTAGGGCCTGGGATCACTAACCACACAGACCCAAAATAGTGGGCGCTAACACTACCGCATTCTTGTTCCCCCTGTTCTTTTTGGGGTCACCTCCTTTGGCTCTTCCATAGCCTCGGAGACGACATTTGCCTTGGTCATGTATGCTCCATGTTTCTCCTCCATCAGGACCTGACTCCCTGCTGCTTTGGACAGGTCCCTGTGCAATGGGATTAACCCTGTTTGTCTGGTTCAGCTGCCGGGACACTGACCACGCGAGTGACTGCACCTGGAAGAGACGATACCTACAGAAATGTCCAGGTGGCATGAAAGACACAGACTTAAGCCTGTTTACTAAGGTCACTGTAGTGTTGTGAGACTGTGTGCGCTGGGACCCTTGCAGTTCTGGGCGGACTCAACAGACGAATTAGATAACATGCTGGGAGGTGTTAAGGTGTGCTTGTTAACAGTTACTATGTAATCAGAGTGCAGTGTTTGATTGTATGCTGAGGAATAAAGACGTCTGTTGCAGAGCTCTGTGTGTGGCGTGTTCATTTGCATACTCCAGGGCTGAGGGGGATGGACGATATAGTCACATTGGCTGCTGATGCCTGAGCTGGGCTGCTATCACCCCCTGGATACAGTGAGCTTCAAATGACCAGCTCGACGCTGCGCCCTCCCACCCCCTTGCATAAGAACTAGCAGTATTGGACTAGAACATATTTGGGACAGCATTATAGAGACCCATCATTGTTTGTCTGGGATAATGATGGGGTCTGTTGAAGGTACTTAATAAACCCTTAACTGGACATATTTATACACGTCAAATGTCTACGGGCAAATCGTCCTGTCAACTTCTTGTTGCTGGATCGGTGACGGGGAAATCAAAAGCAGCACAGAGAAAATGGCAGACGTCATGCTGGAAAGGTTGATGAGAGAGCTAACAGCCAATAAAACTGTGATCAACTCAGTGAGAAAGGATGATTCTACGACTACCAGCGAACGTAGGCCCAGCTGTATCTAGCTCATGGTTTGTTATTACCAAATAGTGAATTTTTACGATTCGCTATTTGGTAATCGCAAACACAAGTGTACTCCTGTGTGTTCCACACATTATGCGAGTCCCAGTGGGTCGTAAATAAACCTACCTCATTTATATTCATGAGGTAGGTCTCGGTTTGCGACCCATTGGGAATCGCTAAAATCACATGGATGGTGGCCATGCCTGTGGTTGCTTTTAAATAAGGCTTTTTTTATGCAGTCCGTTTTCCTTAAAGGATAATGGGATGCGTTTCAAAAAGAAAAATGAAAAGTTTTCTTTTAATTTTTCAAGAGTAGGCAGTGGTCTGTAGGACAACTGTCTACTCTTAAAAAAAATGTTTTCCAACATTCTCAAAGGGGAAGGGGTCCCTTGGGTTACCACCTCAAAACATTCACATCACTGCGATTTATTGTTAAGAGGGGATGCCCTAAATACTGAATTGCAAACCAAAGTTATGTCTCAGTAACAGCTAGGTTACTGAATCGCAATTTGGCCTTGATACATCAAAAAAAGCTCTACTGCGGTCGCAAATGGCCTGATTCTGCAAATAGGACTGTTTGCGACCTCAAAAAACCCTTGCCCATCTGGCCCTTAAATTCTTGATGGTGACCTGGGCATTTTCCAGACTCGGCTCCCCACGTGGAACGGACAGTACTGCCCCTAAAAGATCGATTCACAAAGGTAAACTTAGACCTCAGGTCTAAGTTTAGATCAAATGTCTAAGTTTACAATTTTTGGAAATTCACAAAGGGTGGCCCCCCCAGGCCCGTGAGAAACCGACCAACGGTGCAGCAGTGACCAGCAGACAGCCCTCACCCTTGCTCAGTTGGTGGCTGGCCCGAGAAGCCCCCCTGTGCCCTGCCTGCAACGTCTGAGTGACCCCTGGGTCTCTCCATTGAAACCTATCGAAAACCCGACGCCCCATTTGCCCACTGCACCCGGCCACCACTGTGCCGCTGAGGGTGTGTTTTGTGTGCCTACTTGGGACCCCCCCAGTGCTCTACTAAACCTCCCTGGTCTGTTCCCGGAGGACGCGGGTACTTACCTGCCAGCATACCGGAACAAGAGCACACCGTCTCCATAGGCGCCCATGTTATTTGGGCTCCTCTTTGTCCTCTGCACCTGACCGGCCCTGTGTTGCTGGTGCTTGGTGTTTGGGGTTGACTTGATCTCTCAACGGTGGGATAGCTATGCCCTGGAGACTGAACTTGTAAGTGCTTTACTTGCCACAATAACCTAACTGTACTTACCTCCCCCAGGAACTGTTGAATTTTGCACAGTGCCCACTTTTAAAATAGCTTATTGCCATTTTATGAAAAACTGTGTACATTACTGTTTTGGTTCAAAGTCCTAACTATACCTATGTAAAGTACCTTACATTTAATGTACTTACCTGCAATTTGAATCTTGTGGTTCTAAAATAAATTAAGAAAATAATATTTTTCTATATAAAAACCTATTGGCCTGGAGTTAAGTCATTGAGTGTGTGTTCTCATTTATTACTTGTGTGTGTACAACAAATGCTTAATACTACCCTCTGATAAGCCTACTGCTCGACCACACTACCACAAATAGAGCATTAGTATTATCTATTACTGCCTCTGTAAAGCCTCTTGGGGAACCACTGGACTCTGTGCACACTATATCTCATTTTTATATACTATATACAGAACCAGCTTCCTACAGGTGTCCTTTGCTATTCTACAGTTTCTAAAGAAATTTATTTTTCTCCTTCCACCGCACGCTAGAAGACTGGCGGCCCATGCTCTGATTACTCTGAGATTGGACTACGCAAATGTTCTTTATCTGAGCTTAGCATTGTCACTGATTAACCAATTGCAGGTGGTACAAAACGCAGCTGCTCGCTTGCTGTTAGAAATTCCTCGCTGTGATCATGACTCTCATCACCTCATCGCCCTTCATTGGTTGCCAATTAACAAAATGATCCTGTTTAAGGCCTGGTGTCACGCACCAGGCCTCCTATGATTCTGGTCCACAATACCTCACTGAGAGGTTCATTCATTATCCTCTTCCGCGGGCCTTACGCTCCTCTGACGATTTACCCGCTGAGGTTCCTATGATTAACCGGACTAGGAAAGGCAGCGCGTCCTCTCTTCTGTGGCTGCACAAGCTTGGAATTGCCTCCCTGTCAAGATGTTCGGCATCAAAGATGAATCTGTTTACCGCAAAGCTCTCACGGCTTGGCTCCTTAGGCTTTGATGCGGTGCCCTCGTTCTGAAGCCGTCCTCATCCTCTAGCGGGACACTCTTGGGAGTAGCTGTGCGTGGTATAAATGCTATTATTCATTCATTCAGGGTTCCAAGAAAGGGGCTAGGGCTTTGGAGAATTTGATCTGTACCTTGAGGTGCCATATATCAGCACCCCTGGGACGGCACAGGTGTCAGAGATTCTAAGCCCTTGAAAGGGTGGAAATATTGTCTAGTAGTGTGCAAGAGTCGTCTTTGAGGTATATCATTGCAATCCCCCGCTGTGCGTATCAGCGCAATTGAGGCAGGAAACCGGCCAACCTAGTGGCCAACCTTGCAGCGTGGGGTTGGCTGCCTGCGGCGTATTTGAAGCAGAGCCTGACCTCGGCGGAGGGGTGGAGGAGACGCCATAGGAATGGCGTATGCGATGTCAGGGCCAGAAAAGTCTTCAAGACAGATCTCTGGTTAGAATAGTCTTTGAGACAGGTCTCCGTTGGGTATCATATATTAGAGAGAGGGTGTGGTGTAACAGCCTGAGCTGCCGACTTTGGAGCTGGGGAACCAGGCCTGAGTCCTGGCTTCAGCTTAACATCCTGTGATTGTGGGCAAATCACGTAATCTTGACTGTCTACAAAAAATATGAATATGTCCTTGTGTAAAGCACTCCAATACCTTTGGGTCGAATTTGCGCTATTTAAAAACTGCAAAAAAAAGAAAAATATATATTGGGTTTAAAATCAAGAATAAAGATATGGGTTTTCATTTTATTTCTGGGAAGGGATCGACCATGAATCAGAAATCCTGAAATTGGATGATGGCTGCTGGGCACACTGGTGGATTAGGACAGAGTTTTCCTGGCCTTAGGAGAGATGTGGAGAATGGTGTCCTTCGTAAGGGAACCTGCTTGGTCCTGAACAGATACCCCGTAGGAACTGCATTTACCTGACCAACGTACCTAAGAGACAAGTACAAAGCACAGAGATGTGAAACCACCTTGGATTTTTAGACTAAGGGGAAAGTCCTTAGTGTATGTAAGTATGGGTCCTTGATCGAAAGTAATTCTGCCAGCATTTCTGGCGTTTGACGTAGTCTGGGTTGGATGGGTGCAGAAGGGCTGGGGTGCACGCCTGTCACTATCCTGCTTGTGAACGTACACAGTGCAGTACTGCATGTCCAGGACTACACCCTTACATGCTCCCCTCTGCAGTCCAACTTACACCGCCCTTTTCATCCCCTCCCCTTGCACCCTAAACTCTCTGTACCCGATAGTCCTAATCGTGTGAGCTTTTTGTATAGTGAAAAGTTGTTCACCAAGCTTCCCTATCATACAACACAGGTACCACGTTGGGAGCAGAAGTACAAGCTTCCTTCCACACAGAACATTTATGGGACAGGCAGCAGCTCAGTGTACTCCTCACACATTCACAGATCAGGTCCAAGTGTGTGCAGCAGGGGCGTAGCCTCGGGAGGGGTGTTTGGGGTGTTACACCCTCCTAATATATCTATTTTCTCATGAATAGTTGGGCACAGGTGCTCTCATTCAGGTATGGTGAGGTGTCTGTCGGATTTCACCTGAGATTTGTGCATGCACACACTGACAAAAACACACACACTCTCCCATCTGTTTTGAAAGCCCTAAAATTTTTTATTATTTTACAAAATATTGAGTTTTCTCTCTTAGTACTCCTACCAGTCTGCATTCCTTTCCCTTCCCACTGCCCCCCTAAGGCCCCTCTCATGCTCCCTGCCTGTTGTATAATGTATTTTAACATTATATGCCAGTGTGATTGTCCAGAAATCTGAAGCTCCCTCACCCCAAACTTACTGACCATGCTAGGCCCCTGGTGTGCAGCAGCATTGCAGGCTTCGTGTGCATAGAAACAAGCATCACCCATTGCTGCTGTGTCTCTTCTATGTATCACTCAAGCTTGCAAACACCTTCACTACACAAAAAACAAACAAAATGGTTGGCATTGCCAATGCTCCTTTGCCAAAGTTCGAGAGTTGGACCGCACCAGGCCACGTGCGCTCACTTCTGCTGACTGAGCTCCAGTCCTCGTGGAGGCTTGTTGTCAGAAGGTCTGTTTCCGGCCTGGAGCCCCGCCCCCTGAACAGGTCGCTGTGTGTTCGCCCCCTGGGTCCACACATCCTGTGTGTGTGGTTTCACCGGCTCCCTGGTGGATTTTTTCACCTTTGCCTCCAATCTTCTGAACTCCCAGGGCGAGCAAAATATAGAGCGCTCTGAACT